>NC_138882.1:77893633-78353575 GCF_965194825.1 Balaenoptera physalus | reverse complement strand
CCCGGCCGCCCTCGGGCTGCCTGCCGACGCCTCCCCCTGCCCTCCGGCCCCCTGCCCACCACGGGCGCCCGGCACGTGCCCGACCCGACCCAACGCCACACCAACCGCGTCCTCCAAAGCGGCAGCCCCCGACCCCGACAGGGACCCGGACCCGCGTGGCCCTGAAAACGCCGAGTGCGCGCTGCCTATTGCCTCCGACGCGGGGATCGCGCAGGGTGGAGGGGGCCCGAGACGCAAAGCAAGGCTGCGAGGAGGGGGTGGGCGCGCGCCGGGCCATGGCCGGCGAGGAGACGCGCGGGTGGGGGCCGGCGGCAGGGGGCTGGCCCGACGCGGCCCGGCTGCGTCCGGGGCCAGGGCTGGGCGAGGGCGCCACCGCGGCGCAGCCAGGCGCGTCGTCTGGCCGTGCTCCCCGTCGGCCGCCGCGCGCCCGCTCCGTCGCTCACCCAGACGGCCGCGCGCCTGGCGCGGAGCACCGCGTCCCGCCAAGGGCACCGGGGTTCGCGTCGCGTCGGGTCCCAGCCAGCCGAGCGGCCACGCGCACGCCCAGGCCCGCCGTCAGGATGGCCGAGCGGTCTAAGGCGCTGCGTTCAGGTCGCAGTCTCCCCTGGAGGCGTGGGTTCGAATCCCACTCCTGACAAGCCAGCCTTTTGGCCCGCCCGACAAACGCACCCGGCCCTATGGCAGCGCTTTACTGCCTTCCAGTCCGTTCGCGCCTTGCACTCTTGCGGCCTCTCCAAACTCCGGCCCGGACATCCACGCCTCTCAGACGCGGGACCTTCTCAGCCACGGCCGCGGGCCTGGCAGAAACGGCGCACTAGGAACCCTCCGGCCACTGGCTTTCCGGACAAACGCCCTCCCCGCCAGCTCCTAAGCCCCCTCCTACCTGCACCCACACCAGAAAAACCTTCGGTCCTTCGCAGCCCATCTTTCCTCACCTGCTTGCGGCTGCTGCTGCTGGTGGTTTTCCTGCCTGCCTGCCTGCCTGCCTTCGTCCCTCCCTCCCACTCCCACTCCCACGCTCCACCCCGCCCCCACCGCCACACGCAGAACGGCCGCGTGTGGAAAGCCCTCCACGCCTGGCCCGCCCTCCGACTTCGGCCTGGTGAAGAGCGGGCTCGCTCTCACAGCCTTTCTTCCACTTCCGCCACCAGCAGCTCTCCCTCTTTCCAACATCCTGTCCTTCCCGCCAGCCCCAAAGGCCCGCCTGCCCATTCCATTCCCTCCACAGCCACACCGTCTTGCCGGCCTGTGGTGCGTGCCCTCGGTGCTTTTTCGCCTTGGGACCTTGGCCGGACCACACCTGCCTGCCTGCCTGCCTGCCTGCCGGGCCCCGTGCAGCCCAGCCTCCTGCTGACCAGCCAACAGGGGGCCCTCCCTGCGCGGGGCCTGGCGCAGGAGTCGCTCCCGGGAACGGTGCTCCAGTGAGTAGTGAGAGGAAGCCCTGGATGCCCTGTCACCCACCACAGACGTCCGGCCCCCAGCCCGGGCCACCCACCTCGGCGCCACGGCGCAAGTCCCTCGGGGAAGCCGCTGCTCCGGCCGGACCCAACCACACCCTGGCGCGCTCCCTCCCTCACCGGGCTGTCCGCGAGCCAGCAGCCAGTCTGCCAAAGTGCTTCTCCTCACAACCAACGCAGCAGAGCGGGACCCCGCGGGAGAGGGGTGGGCCAGAGCGCAGAAGCGAGGCTCAGACACCTTTGGTCTTGTGGCCTGAGCGCCGCTCGGCGACGGCGGCGGCGGCGGCGGCGGCGGTGCCCGGTGTCCATCTCCCACGCTCGCGGTCCCTGCACAGCCCCGAGCTCCGCTCCCCGCCCCCGCCCGCCCTCGCACGCCCCGCACCAGCCAGAAAGCCAGCCGCCAGAGGGACTGTGCGTCGGGTCGAGGGGCGGGGGGGTGGCGGCTGCTGAGAGGAACGTGGGCGCTCAGCCGCAGCGGCCACGCCTCGCCTGCCTTGACTGGGATTCGGGCGCGGGCCAGGCCGCTTCGGCTCCTGGCTTCCTCTGGCGACACCGACAGTCTCGCGGCGGCCGTGGACGGCAGAGAAAGCGCAGGACGGGCCGAGCACGCCTGCGTCCCTCCGTCCCTCGGTGCTTCCGACCGCCTCGCGCCCTGGGGTCGCCAGCGTGCCCGGAGCCTCTCATTCAGGTGGCCCGTCGGCCTCCTGCTCAAATGGAGCACATGCCCACGGGGCGAGCAGTGACCAGGGTCCGGCGGTTGGCGGCGAGCGCCGCTGGGGCAGCGCCGGGGGCCGGCGGCCATCGGTGCATGGGTGGTTCAGTGGTAGAATTCTCGCCTGCCACGCGGGAGGCCCGGGTTCGATTCCCGGCCCATGCAGCCGCAGCGTCCCCTTTTGGTTCCCGCAGCCCCACAGCGGAGCTGGGCTTCCCCGCTGCCACACTCAAGGCACCGGTCCTGCAACAGCTCGCTCACCACCGCGCCTTCCGGCCCCTGTCCTTCCCACGCAGACGCCCCCACCCCACACACACCCGGGAGCCAGGCCTCCGCGGCCTGACACCTTGCGGGCTCAGCCACTCTTACGCCCAGACCCCTTCCTTGTCCTTGTTCTCGTCCTTACCCCGACCCCGCTTGTGTCACGCTTTTCACTGTAAGGAACACCCCACACTGGCACCCGCACAGCCCAACCTCTTCACCTTTCGCCACGTTTCCAAGCTCTCTGCCTCACTCTGCCCGCACTTCGAAAGTTATGCTATGTTTGCACAACCAGGAGCAAGGAAGTTGCCACCCCTGGGAGTGATACATCCCACTTTCCTGGAGAGTCCCCAAAGCGTTCACTTGCACGAGGAGTTCAAAAGAAGTCCACACTATCATCGCAGACTGCACTCTAGATTCATGTTCTGACCCTCGACAGAAATACGTTTCCAACACCGGCCCGCTCCTCCACCACTACTGCCACCACCACCATCAGCACGACAAACACCACCCCCTCCCCTGAACCTCTGCTCCCACCAACAGCGTCAGCCCTCGGGACAGCACCACCGGCACCACCACCTCGGCCTCCACCCTACTCCCACAGACACCCCCGTCCCACCCCCTATCTCCCCACTTTTTCCCCGATCCTTTCCACATCCTACGTTGTCAAGGATCCTGCCCTTGCCTCTGTCCCGTTGCCCTCCTTTTTTTCCCCTTCGTCGTCTTCTCCTTTTCGTAGCAGTACGGTTGATTTACAATACTGTGTGACTTTCAGGTGTACAGCCAAGTGATTCAGTTATATGTCCTTTTCCAGGTTATTTTCCATTATACGTTATCACGACATATGAATACAGTTCCCTGTGCTGTACAGTAAATCCTTGTTGCTTCTGTGCTTTATGTATAGTATTTCCTCTCTGTTAATCGCAGCTCCGGATTTTGCCCTGCCCTACACTTTCCCCCTGGGTAACGAACAGTGTGTTTTCTATGTCTGTGGGTCTGTTTCTCTTTGGCACATACATTCGTTTGTAGTACGGTTTAGATTCCACATATCTTTGTGCTTCTCTGCCTGACTTACGTCGTGAAGTGTAATATACTCTAGGTCCATCCTTACTGGTGCAAATGGCAATATCTCACTCTTTTGTATGGCTGAGTAATATTCCACAGTACATACGTACCACGTCTTCCTGTGCCAGCCATCGGTTGGTGGGCACTTGGGTTTTGTCCATGTCTTGGCTGTGGCCCGTAGTGCTGCTGTGAACATGGGGGTGCATGGATCTCTTCAAATGACAGTTTCTCTCCTTTGCCGATGTGTACCCACGATGGGGATTGCTGGATCATATGAGAGCTCATATTTCACCTATTTATTTAGTGTGTTGTTTTTATTTATGCATTTAATATTTATTTATTCATTTACTTATAAGAACTAGTAGCTGTAGTTTTGGAAGAAAAGTTGATTAACAATATTGAGTTAGTTTCAGGTGCACAGCAAAGCGGATACTGTCTTCCATGTCTAATGTTGTTTCAGATTGCTTTCCATTACAGTTTACTACAGGATATTGAACATCATTCCCTGTGTTATTCTGGAAATCCTTGTTGCTTATGTCTTTTATATGAAGTACGGTGTATCTGTTCATCGCAGCTCCTAATTTATGTCTCCACCCCTCCCTTTCTCCTCGGGGAACCATCAGTGTGTTTTCTATGTCTGTGAGTCTGTTTCGCTTTTGCACACACATTCTTTTCTATTATGTTTTAGATTCCACGTATCTTTGTGCTTCTCTGTCAGACTTAACTTCACTAAGTGTAATATTCCCTAGGACCCTCCTTATTGTGGCAAATGGCAATCTTTCATTTTCTGAAATGGCTGAGTAATATTCCACAGTACATATATACCGCATCTTTTTCTGTCAGCCAACTGTTGATGGGCACATGGGTTTTTTTCTCTGTCTTGGCTGCGGCACACAGTGCTGCTTCGAACACGGGGGTGCGTGGATCTCGTCAAACAACAGTTTTTCTCTTTGGCGGATGTGTACCCACGACGGGGATTGCTGGATCATCGGATGGCTCATGTTCCTCCTGTTTATTTTGTTCGTTGTTTTTATTTATTTATTTACTTACTTACCTACTTACTTATAAGTACTAGTACTTGTGGTTGAAGAAGAAGAGTTGATTAACAATATTGAGTTAGTTTCAGGTGTACAGCAAAGGGGATACTGTTTTCCATGTCTAATATCGTTTCAGAGTGATTTCCATTAGAGGTTATTGCAGGATATTGACTATCACTCCCTGTGTTATTCTGGAAATCCTTGTTGCTTATCTCCTTTATATGAACTACTGTGTATCTGTTCATCGAGCCCCTAATTTATCCCTCCACCCCTCCTTTTTAACTCGGGTAACCATCACTGTGTTTTCTAGGTCTGTGGGTCTGTTTCTGTTTTGCCCATAGATTCATTGGTAGTACTTTTTAGATTCCACAGATCTTTGTGCTTCTCTGTCGGACCTACTTCACTAAGTGTAATATTCCCTGGGAGCATTCTTGTTGCGGCAAATGGCAATATTTCATTCTTCCTTATTAATGGCTGAGTAATATCCCATAGTACCTATATACCACCTCTTCTTGTACTAGCGACCCGCTGATGGGCACTTGGGTTTTTTCCCGTGTCTTGGCTACTGCAAATAGTGCCGCTGTGAACATGGAGGTGCTTGTGCCTTTTTGCACTCTTGTTTCGTCATTTCCGGGTACGTACCCAGGAGTGGGATTGCTGGATCACAGGGGACCTCTCCTTTGGCCTCTTTCAACCTCAACCCCTCCTCCCCCCACCCCCGCCGCCACACACACCTGAGACCGGATGGTTTCTCCCGATGAGAGGCGATGTATGTCTCTGGGGCAGTAGAATGCCCCCACCCCATTCGGACCCCGCCTAGCCCCTGTGGCGCGCTCCGTTTCCGTTGTTCTCTTGCCTGCCTCCTACCCACCGCCCCCAGTCCCAACCCACTGGTTAGCCTGACCACCTTGCCGCACAGCACACCAGTCTGGCGCGCTCACCCGCCACCCCACCGCGAAGGGGTCCTCTCCCACCATCTTCCTCGCCCCACAGCCCACTCACACACCCCGCCCTTCCCCCCCCCAGCCTGCGGGCTCGGACCCCTCTCCCCGCCACCTTCCCCTTGTATCCCAGGCCCGACTGTCACATGTCCTGCCCGGAAGTCTCACTTCCGCCAGTGCTCCTCAGACGCACTCCTACTCCAGGCCCACCCCGCCCCCTGATCTGACCCACCCGTACACACGTGCCGGGCCAGGTGCTGCCACCACCCCAAGCTTCTGCTGAGCCCCTGCCTGAGCGGCCAGCCGCTCTCCCGGGCCAGGTCCCCGCCAGCCCAACACCTCCCGCTCCTGCCCGCGCTCCACCCAGACACCCCAGGCCCTTCCTCGCACCTCCCAGCACGCGGGCCCACCGCCGCCCTCTCTCCATGGGGTCGTTCTGCTCCGTTCCCTAACCCGCGTGGGGTGGCCACCGACCACGGCCACAAACACCTCCATCCCACACTGTCAGCCACCCCCACGGCACCGGCAAGGGCGTTCGGGAAACCTGCTGCGGTGGTGCGAAGCACCCGTCTGCCCACCGGTGCTCCTCTCCACAGGGGATCCGGCTTTGTTAGAAGGCACCGCGTGTGACACCGCCGTCGCCGTCGGCGCTGCCACCGCTGTCGCCGTGGGGGAAAAGCAGTGCTGATGGAGAGTGCAAACACAGGCGGGGGCGTTTGCTCGTGGCCACGGCCACGGCGGGGAGAGGCGCGGCCCCGGCCACTCGTGTTTGGGGCTGAGGCAAGCGTCCGAAAAGGAAGACACGGGACGTCGAAGGCCTCGAGTGGGCGCGCGCCAGTGCGGCCAAAAGGTTTGGCCGGGGAGGGAGGGTGGAGGTTGCCTGGCAGGGCTTGGGCTGGAGGTGCAGGGCACCGGGCGGCTCTTGTCGGGGCGCCGAGGCCGCGGAGCAAACGTGGCCTAAAAGTGGGATGTGCACGGTGGGAGGTAGAGAGGAAGAACAAAGGCTTCCCTGACCGGGAATCGAACCCGGGCCGCGGCGGTGAGAGCGCCGAATCCTAACCACTAGACCACCAGGGAGCGTCAGGCTCCACCACTGCTCCTGCTGGACCCATAGCACCCGCTCGGCGCCACCTTGGCGCCAAGACCCGGCCTTTCCAAGTCCAGCCACGCGCCGCCCCTGGCAATCCACGTGTCCTACCGTCCTTCCTGCTTGCAGCGCCCTCAGAACACTGCGCGCCTGCTTCTCGCACACACAAGAAAAGCCGCTGGGGCCAGCTGGCTCCCTGCTCCCAGCTCTCCCTCACAGGCCCCCGGCCGGCCGCCCGTGGAGCTCGGTAAAAGGGCAGCCCGCTGCGTTGGCCGGGAATCGAACCCGGGTCAACTGCTTGGAAGGCAGCTATGCTCACCACTATACCACCAACGCTGCACAGCCCGGGCCGCCCCGAGACGCCGGCACCGGGCTCGCCCGAGCGCACTCTCGTCGCCGCCGCCTTCTCCTCCTCCTCCTCCTCCTTCTCTTCCGACCCCTCCTCCTTCTCTTCCTCCTCCTACTCCCCTTTCTCTGCCCCGTCCTCCTCCTCCTCCTCCTCAGCCGCCGCCGCCGCCGCCGCCGCCGCTTGGAACAGCCCTGCCCCGACGCCCCGCCGGCCGGCAGCTCTGTGACGTCACAGGCGCCACCAAGGCCCCCCCCCCCGCGCCCCCCCCCCCCACGCCAGCCCTACGAAGCTGCCCTAGGCCACCGGCCCGACCGCCTCAGGGGGGCGCTCTCGCTGCCTCGCTGCTCCAGGGCCCCTCCGCTCCACGCCGCGGCCCGCCCCCGCCCCCGGCCCCGGGGCACGCGTCTTCCAGACCCCGGCTCGCCAAAGCCCTTCTCCACCGGGCGCCGGGCCAGGCCACTTCCCGCACCGACAGGGCACGCCACTCATCCGCCTCCCACCCGTCCCGGCAGCTGTGCACCTATGCCGCTGTGCACAGCTGCGCAGCTGTGCGTCGCGACGCAAGGAGCCCACTGAGACAGCCACTTTGGGCGGGCCGCAACGTCATCGGGCGCTTGTAGGGTCCAGAGGAGGCCCTCGCTCGGCCCTGGCGACTGAGCGCCCGGCGAGGAGGAAGGGCTGGGCGGCTGGAGGGGGGCGAGGGTGGGCAGGCTGGGCACGCGCTGGCGCCCTGCGCCTCGCTGGAGGGCGGAGGGCGGAGGGAGGAGAAGAAGGGCCCTTGGGAGCCAGGCGGCAGGACAGAGAGCGGCGCCAGCCGCCAAAAGAGGGCGTGTTGCCTCCCCGTCGGGGAATCGAACCCCGGTCTCCCGCGTGACAGGCGGGGATACTCACCACTATACTAACGAGGACGGCGGCCACCGCCCCCGCGCCCGGCCGCCCTCGGGCTGCCTGCCGACGCCTCCCCCTGCCCTCCGGCCCCCTGCCCACCACGGGCGCCCGGCACGTGCCCGACCCGACCCAACGCCACACCAACCGCGTCCTCCAAAGCGGCAGCCCCCGACCCCGACAGGGACCCGGACCCGCGTGGCCCTGAAAACGCCGAGTGCGCGCTGCCTATTGCCTCCGACGCGGGGATCGCGCAGGGTGGAGGGGGCCCGAGACGCAAAGCAAGGCTGCGAGGAGGGGGTGGGCGCGCGCCGGGCCATGGCCGGCGAGGAGACGCGCGGGTGGGGGCCGGCGGCAGGGGGCTGGCCCGACGCGGCCCGGCTGCGTCCGGGGCCAGGGCTGGGCGAGGGCGCCACCGCGGCGCAGCCAGGCGCGTCGTCTGGCCGTGCTCCCCGTCGGCCGCCGCGCGCCCGCTCCGTCGCTCACCCAGACGGCCGCGCGCCTGGCGCGGAGCACCGCGTCCCGCCAAGGGCACCGGGGTTCGCGTCGCGTCGGGTCCCAGCCAGCCGAGCGGCCACGCGCACGCCCAGGCCCGCCGTCAGGATGGCCGAGCGGTCTAAGGCGCTGCGTTCAGGTCGCAGTCTCCCCTGGAGGCGTGGGTTCGAATCCCACTCCTGACAAGCCAGCCTTTTGGCCCGCCCGACAAACGCACCCGGCCCTATGGCAGCGCTTTACTGCCTTCCAGTCCGTTCGCGCCTTGCACTCTTGCGGCCTCTCCAAACTCCGGCCCGGACATCCACGCCTCTCAGACGCGGGACCTTCTCAGCCACGGCCGCGGGCCTGGCAGAAACGGCGCACTAGGAACCCTCCGGCCACTGGCTTTCCGGACAAACGCCCTCCCCGCCGGCTCCTAAGCCCCCTCCTACCTGCACCCACACCAGAAAAACCTTCGGTCCTTCGCAGCCCATCTTTCCTCACCTGCTTGCGGCTGCTGCTGCTGGTGGTTTTCCTGCCTGCCTGCCTGCCTGCCTTCGTCCCTCCCTCCCACTCCCACTCCCACGCTCCACCCCGCCCCCACCGCCACACGCAGAACGGCCGCGTGTGGAAAGCCCTCCACGCCTGGCCCGCCCTCTGACTTCGGCCTGGTGAAGAGCGGGCTCGCTCTCACAGCCTTTCTTCCACTTCCGCCACCAGCAGCTCTCCCTCTTTCCAACATCCTGTCCTTCCCGCCAGCCCCAAAGGCCCGCCTGCCCATTCCATTCCCTCCACAGCCACACCGTCTTGCCGGCCTGTGGTGCGTGCCCTCGGTGATTTTTCGCCTTGGGACCTTGGGCGGACCACACCTGCCTGCCTGCCTGCCTGCCTGCCGGGCCCCGTGCAGCCCAGCCTCCTGCTGACCAGCCAACAGGGGGCCCTCCCTGCGCGGGGCCTGGCGCAGGAGTCGCTCCCGGGAACGGTGCTCCAGTGAGTAGTGAGAGGAAGCCCTGGATGCCCTGTCACCCACCACAGACGTCCGGCCCCCAGCCCGGGCCACCCACCTCGGCGCCACGGCGCAAGTCCCTCGGGGAAGCCGCTGCTCCGGCCGGACCCAACCACACCCTGGCGCGCTCCCTCCCTCACCGGGCTGTCCGCGAGCCAGCAGCCAGTCTGCCAAAGTGCTTCTCCTCACAACCAACGCAGCAGAGCGGGACCCCGCGGGAGAGGGGTGGGCCAGAGCGCAGAAGCGAGGCTCAGACACCTTTGGTCTTGTGGCCTGAGCGCCGCTCGGCGACGGCGGCGGCGGCGGCGGCGGCGGCGGTGCCCGGTGTCCATCTCCCACGCTCGCGGTCCCTGCACAGCCCCGAGCTCCGATCCCTGCCCCCGCCCGCCCTCGCACGCCCCGCACCAGCCAGAAAGCCAGCCGCCAGAGGGACTGTGCGTCGGGTCGAGGGGGGGGGGGGTGGCGGCTGCTGAGAGGAACGTGGGCGCTCAGCCGCAGCGGCCACGCCTCGCCTGCCTTGACTGGGATTCGGGCGCGGGCCAGGCCGCTTCGGCTCCTGGCTTCCTCTGGCGACACCGACAGTCTCGCGGCGGCCGTGGACGGCAGAGAAAGCGCAGGACGGGCCGAGCACGCCTGCGTCCCTCCGTCCCTCGGTGCTTCCGACCGCCTCGCGCCCTGGGGTCGCCAGCGTGCCCGGAGCCTCTCATTCAGGTGGCCCGTCGGCCTCCTGCTCAAATGGAGCACATGCCCACGGGGCGAGCAGTGACCAGGGTCCGGCGGTTGGCGGCGAGCGCCGCTGGGGCAGCGCCGGGGGCCGGCGGCCATCGGTGCATGGGTGGTTCAGTGGTAGAATTCTCGCCTGCCACGCGGGAGGCCCGGGTTCGATTCCCGGCCCATGCAGCCGCAGCGTCCCCTTTTGGTTCCCGCAGCCCCACAGCGGAGCTGGGCTTCCCCGCTGCCACACTCAAGGCACTGGTCCTGCAACAGCTCGCTCACCACCGCACCTTCCGGCCCCTGTCCTTCCCACGCAGACGCCCCCACCCCACACACACCCGGGAGCCAGGCCTCCGCGACCTGACACCTTGCGGGCTCAGCCACTCTTACGCCCAGACCCCTTCCTTGTCCTTGTTCTCGTCCTTACCCCGACCCCGCTTGTGTCACGCTTTTCACTGTAAGGAACACCCCACACTGGCACCCGCACAGCCCAACCTCTTCACCTTTTGCCACGTTTCCAAGCTCTCTGCCTCACTCTGCCCGCACTTCGAAAGTTATGCTATGTTTGCACAACCAGGAGCAAGGAAGTTGCCACCCCTGGGAGTGATACATCCCACTTTCCTGGAGAGTCCCCAAAGCGTTCACTTGCACGAGGAGTTCAAAAGAAGTCCACACTATCATCGCAGACTGCACTCTAGATTCATGTTCTGACCCTCGACAGAAATACGTTTCCAACACCGGCCCGCTCCTCCACCACTACTGCCACCACCACCATCAGCACGACAAACACCACCCCCTCCCCTGAACCTCTGCTCCCACCAACAGCGTCAGCCCTCGGGACAGCACCACCGGCACCACCACCTCGGCCTCCACCCTACTCCCACAGACACCCCCGTCCCACCCCCTATCTCCCCACTTTTTCCCCGATCCTTTCCAAATCCTACGTTGTCAAGGATCCTGCCCTTGCCTCTGTCCCGTTGCCCTCCTTTTTTTCCCCTTCGTCGTCTTCTCCTTTTCGTAGCAGTACGGTTGATTTACAATACTGTGTGACTTTCAGGTGTACAGCCAAGTGATTCAGTTATATGTCCTTTTCCAGGTTATTTTCCATTATACGTTATCACGACATATGAATACAGTTCCCTGTGCTGTACAGTAAATCCTTGTTGCTTCTGTGCTTTATGTATAGTATTTCCTCTCTGTTAATCGCAGCTCCGGATTTTGCCCTGCCCTACACTTTCCCCCTGGGTAACGAACAGTGTGTTTTCTATGTCTGTGGGTCTGTTTCTCTTTGGCACATACATTCGTTTGTAGTACGGTTTAGATTCCACATATCTTTGTGCTTCTCTGCCTGACTTACGTCGTGAAGTGTAATATACTCTAGGTCCATCCTTACTGGTGCAAATGGCAATATCTCACTCTTTTGTATGGCTGAGTAATATTCCACAGTACATACGTACCACGTCTTCCTGTGCCAGCCATCGGTTGGTGGGCACTTGGGTTTTGTCCATGTCTTGGCTGTGGCCCGTAGTGCTGCTGTGAACATGGGGGTGCATGGATCTCTTCAAATGACAGTTTCTCTCCTTTGCCGATGTGTACCCACGATGGGGATTGCTGGATCATATGAGAGCTCATATTTCACCTATTTATTTAGTGTGTTGTTTTTATTTATGCATTTAATATTTATTTATTCATTTACTTATAAGAACTAGTAGCTGTAGTTTTGGAAGAAAAGTTGATTAACAATATTGAGTTAGTTTCAGGTGCACAGCAAAGCGGATACTGTCTTCCATGTCTAATGTTGTTTCAGATTGCTTTCCATTACAGTTTACTACAGGATATTGAACATCATTCCCTGTGTTATTCTGGAAATCCTTGTTGCTTATGTCTTTTATATGAAGTACGGTGTATCTGTTCATCGCAGCTCCTAATTTATGTCTCCACCCCTCCCTTTCTCCTCGGGGAACCATCAGTGTGTTTTCTATGTCTGTGAGTCTGTTTCGCTTTTGCACACACATTCTTTTCTATTATGTTTTAGATTCCACGTATCTTTGTGCTTCTCTGTCAGACTTAACTTCACTAAGTGTAATATTCCCTAGGACCCTCCTTATTGTGGCAAATGGCAATCTTTCATTTTCTGAAATGGCTGAGTAATATTCCACAGTACATATATACCGCATCTTTTTCTGTCAGCCAACTGTTGATGGGCACATGGGTTTTTTTCTCTGTCTTGGCTGCGGCACACAGTGCTGCTTCGAACACGGGGGTGCGTGGATCTCGTCAAACAACAGTTTTTCTCTTTGGCGGATGTGTACCCACGACGGGGATTGCTGGATCATCGGATGGCTCATGTTCCTCCTGTTTATTTTGTTCGTTGTTTTTATTTATTTATTTACTTACTTACCTACTTACTTATAAGTACTAGTACTTGTGGTTGAAGAAGAAGAGTTGATTAACAATATTGAGTTAGTTTCAGGTGTACAGCAAAGGGGATACTGTTTTCCATGTCTAATATCGTTTCAGAGTGATTTCCATTAGAGGTTATTGCAGGATATTGACTATCACTCCCTGTGTTATTCTGGAAATCCTTGTTGCTTATCTCCTTTATATGAACTACTGTGTATCTGTTCATCGAGCCCCTAATTTATCCCTCCACCCCTCCTTTTTAACTCGGGTAACCATCACTGTGTTTTCTAGGTCTGTGGGTCTGTTTCTGTTTTGCCCATAGATTCATTGGTAGTACTTTTTAGATTCCACAGATCTTTGTGCTTCTCTGTCGGACCTACTTCACTAAGTGTAATATTCCCTGGGAGCATTCTTGTTGCGGCAAATGGCAATATTTCATTCTTCCTTATTAATGGCTGAGTAATATCCCATAGTACCTATATACCACCTCTTCTTGTACTAGCGACCCGCTGATGGGCACTTGGGTTTTTTCCCGTGTCTTGGCTACTGCAAATAGTGCCGCTGTGAACATGGAGGTGCTTGTGCCTTTTTGCACTCTTGTTTCGTCATTTCCGGGTACGTACCCAGGAGTGGGATTGCTGGATCACAGGGGACCTCTCCTTTGGCCTCTTTCAACCTCAACCCCTCCTCCCCCCACCCCCGCCGCCACACACACCTGAGACCGGATGGTTTCTCCCGATGAGAGGCGATGTATGTCTCTGGGGCAGTAGAATGCCCCCACCCCATTCGGACCCCGCCTAGCCCCTGTGGCGCGCTCCGTTTCCGTTGTTCTCTTGCCTGCCTCCTACCCACCGCCCCCAGTCCCAACCCACTGGTTAGCCTGACCACCTTGCCGCACAGCACACCAGTCTGGCGCGCTCACCCGCCACCCCACCGCGAAGGGGTCCTCTCCCACCATCTTCCTCGCCACACAGCCCACTCACACACCCCGCCCTTCCCCCCCCCAGCCTGCGGGCTCGGACCCCTCTCCCCGCCACCTTCCCCTTGTATCCCAGGCCCGACTGTCACATGTCCTGCCCGGAAGTCTCACTTCCGCCAGTGCTCCTCAGACGCACTCCTACTCCAGGCCCACCCCGCCCCCTGATCTGACCCACCCGTACACACGTGCCGGGCCAGGTGCTGCCACCACCCCAAGCTTCTGCTGAGCCCCTGCCTGAGCGGCCAGCCGCTCTCCCGGGCCAGGTCCCCGCCAGCCCAACACCTCCCGCTCCTGCCCGCGCTCCACCCAGACACCCCAGGCCCTTCCTCGCACCTCCCAGCACGCGGGCCCACCGCCGCCCTCTCTCCATGGGGTCGTTCTGCTCCGTTCCCTAACCCGCGTGGGGTGGCCACCGACCACGGCCACAAACACCTCCATCCCACACTGTCAGCCACCCCCACGGCACCGGCAAGGGCGTTCGGGAAACCTGCTGCGGTGGTGCGAAGCACCCGTCTGCCCACCGGTGCTCCTCTCCACAGGGGATCCGGCTTTGTTAGAAGGCACCGCGTGTGACACCGCCGTCGCCGTCGGCGCTGCCACCGCTGTCGCCGTGGGGGAAAAGCAGTGCTGATGGAGAGTGCAAACACAGGCGGGGGCGTTTGCTCGTGGCCACGGCCACGGCGGGGAGAGGCGCGGCCCCGGCCACTCGTGTTTGGGGCTGAGGCAAGCGTCCGAAAAGGAAGACACGGGACGTCGAAGGCCTCGAGTGGGCGCGCGCCAGTGCGGCCAAAAGGTTTGGCCGGGGAGGGAGGGTGGAGGTTGCCTGGCAGGGCTTGGGCTGGAGGTGCAGGGCACCGGGCGGCTCTTGTCGGGGCGCCGAGGCCGCGGAGCAAACGTGGCCTAAAAGTGGGATGTGCACGGTGGGAGGTAGAGAGGAAGAACAAAGGCTTCCCTGACCGGGAATCGAACCCGGGCCGCGGCGGTGAGAGCGCCGAATCCTAACCACTAGACCACCAGGGAGCGTCAGGCTCCACCACTGCTCCTGCTGGACCCATAGCACCCGCTCGGCGCCACCTTGGCGCCAAGACCCGGCCTTTCCAAGTCCAGCCACGCGCCGCCCCTGGCAATCCACGTGTCCTACCGTCCTTCCTGCTTGCAGCGCCCTCAGAACACTGCGCGCCTGCTTCTCGCACACACAAGAAAAGCCGCTGGGGCCAGCTGGCTCCCTGCTCCCAGCTCTCCCTCACAGGCCCCCGGCCGGCCGCCCGTGGAGCTCGGTAAAAGGGCAGCCCGCTGCGTTGGCCGGGAATCGAACCCGGGTCAACTGCTTGGAAGGCAGCTATGCTCACCACTATACCACCAACGCTGCACAGCCCGGGCCGCCCCGAGACGCCGGCACCGGGCTCGCCCGAGCGCACTCTCGTCGCCGCCGCCTTCTCCTCCTCCTCCTCCTCCTTCTCTTCCGACCCCTCCTCCTTCTCTTCCTCCTCCTACTCCCCTTTCTCTGCCCCGTCCTCCTCCTCCTCCTCCTCAGCCGCCGCCGCCGCCGCCGCCGCCGCTTGGAACAGCCCTGCCCCGACGCCCCGCCGGCCGGCAGCTCTGTGACGTCACAGGCGCCACCAAGGCCCCCCCCCCCGCGCCCCCCCCCCCACGCCAGCCCTACGAAGCTGCCCTAGGCCACCGGCCCGACCGCCTCAGGGGGGCGCTCTCGCTGCCTCGCTGCTCCAGGGCCCCTCCGCTCCACGCCGCGGCCCGCCCCCGCCCCCGGCCCCGGGGCACGCGTCTTCCAGACCCCGGCTCGCCAAAGCCCTTCTCCACCGGGCGCCGGGCCAGGCCACTTCCCGCACCGACAGGGCACGCCACTCATCCGCCTCCCACCCGTCCCGGCAGCTGTGCACCTATGCCGCTGTGCACAGCTGCGCAGCTGTGCGTCGCGACGCAAGGAGCCCACTGAGACAGCCACTTTGGGCGGGCCGCAACGTCATCGGGCGCTTGTAGGGTCCAGAGGAGGCCCTCGCTCGGCCCTGGCGACTGAGCGCCCGGCGAGGAGGAAGGGCTGGGCGGCTGGAGGGGGGCGAGGGTGGGCAGGCTGGGCACGCGCTGGCGCCCTGCGCCTCGCTGGAGGGCGGAGGGCGGAGGGAGGAGAAGAAGGGCCCTTGGGAGCCAGGCGGCAGGACAGAGAGCGGCGCCAGCCGCCAAAAGAGGGCGTGTTGCCTCCCCGTCGGGGAATCGAACCCCGGTCTCCCGCGTGACAGGCGGGGATACTCACCACTATACTAACGAGGACGGCGGCCACCGCCCCCGCGCCCGGCCGCCCTCGGGCTGCCTGCCGACGCCTCCCCCTGCCCTCCGGCCCCCTGCCCACCACGGGCGCCCGGCACGTGCCCGACCCGACCCAACGCCACACCAACCGCGTCCTCCAAAGCGGCAGCCCCCGACCCCGACAGGGACCCGGACCCGCGTGGCCCTGAAAACGCCGAGTGCGCGCTGCCTATTGCCTCCGACGCGGGGATCGCGCAGGGTGGAGGGGGCCCGAGACGCAAAGCAAGGCTGCGAGGAGGGGGTGGGCGCGCGCCGGGCCATGGCCGGCGAGGAGACGCGCGGGTGGGGGCCGGCGGCAGGGGGCTGGCCCGACGCGGCCCGGCTGCGTCCGGGGCCAGGGCTGGGCGAGGGCGCCACCGCGGCGCAGCCAGGCGCGTCGTCTGGCCGTGCTCCCCGTCGGCCGCCGCGCGCCCGCTCCGTCGCTCACCCAGACGGCCGCGCGCCTGGCGCGGAGCACCGCGTCCCGCCAAGGGCACCGGGGTTCGCGTCGCGTCGGGTCCCAGCCAGCCGAGCGGCCACGCGCACGCCCAGGCCCGCCGTCAGGATGGCCGAGCGGTCTAAGGCGCTGCGTTCAGGTCGCAGTCTCCCCTGGAGGCGTGGGTTCGAATCCCACTCCTGACAAGCCAGCCTTTTGGCCCGCCCGACAAACGCACCCGGCCCTATGGCAGCGCTTTACTGCCTTCCAGTCCGTTCGCGCCTTGCACTCTTGCGGCCTCTCCAAACTCCGGCCCGGACATCCACGCCTCTCAGACGCGGGACCTTCTCAGCCACGGCCGCGGGCCTGGCAGAAACGGCGCACTAGGAACCCTCCGGCCACTGGCTTTCCGGACAAACGCCCTCCCCGCCGGCTCCTAAGCCCCCTCCTACCTGCACCCACACCAGAAAAACCTTCGGTCCTTCGCAGCCCATCTTTCCTCACCTGCTTGCGGCTGCTGCTGCTGGTGGTTTTCCTGCCTGCCTGCCTGCCTGCCTTCGTCCCTCCCTCCCACTCCCACTCCCACGCTCCACCCCGCCCCCACCGCCACACGCAGAACGGCCGCGTGTGGAAAGCCCTCCACGCCTGGCCCGCCCTCTGACTTCGGCCTGGTGAAGAGCGGGCTCGCTCTCACAGCCTTTCTTCCACTTCCGCCACCAGCAGCTCTCCCTCTTTCCAACATCCTGTCCTTCCCGCCAGCCCCAAAGGCCCGCCTGCCCATTCCATTCCCTCCACAGCCACACCGTCTTGCCGGCCTGTGGTGCGTGCCCTCGGTGCTTTTTCGCCTTGGGACCTTGGCCGGACCACACCTGCCTGCCTGCCTGCCTGCCTGCCGGGCCCCGTGCAGCCCAGCCTCCTGCTGACCAGCCAACAGGGGGCCCTCCCTGCGCGGGGCCTGGCGCAGGAGTCGCTCCCGGGAACGGTGCTCCAGTGAGTAGTGAGACGAAGCCCTGGATGCCCTGTCACCCACCACAGACGTCCGGCCCCCAGCCCGGGCCACCCACCTCGGCGCCACGGCGCAAGTCCCTCGGGGAAGCCGCTGCTCCGGCCGGACCCAACCACACCCTGGCGCGCTCCCTCCCTCACCGGGCTGTCCGCGAGCCAGCAGCCAGTCTGCCAAAGTGCTTCTCCTCACAACCAACGCAGCAGAGCGGGACCCCGCGGGAGAGGGGTGGGCCAGAGCGCAGAAGCGAGGCTCAGACACCTTTGGTCTTGTGGCCTGAGCGCCGCTCGGCGACGGCGGCGGCGGCGGCGGCGGCGGTGCCCGGTGTCCATCTCCCACGCTCGCGGTCCCTGCACAGCCCCGAGCTCCGATCCCTGCCCCCGCCCGCCCTCGCACGCCCCGCACCAGCCAGAAAGCCAGCCGCCAGAGGGACTGTGCGTCGGGTCGAGGGGGGGGGGGGTGGCGGCTGCTGAGAGGAACGTGGGCGCTCAGCCGCAGCGGCCACGCCTCGCCTGCCTTGACTGGGATTCGGGCGCGGGCCAGGCCGCTTCGGCTCCTGGCTTCCTCTGGCGACACCGACAGTCTCGCGGCGGCCGTGGACGGCAGAGAAAGCGCAGGACGGGCCGAGCACGCCTGCGTCCCTCCGTCCCTCGGTGCTTCCGACCGCCTCGCGCCCTGGGGTCGCCAGCGTGCCCGGAGCCTCTCATTCAGGTGGCCCGTCGGCCTCCTGCTCAAATGGAGCACATGCCCACGGGGCGAGCAGTGACCAGGGTCCGGCGGTTGGCGGCGAGCGCCGCTGGGGCAGCGCCGGGGGCCGGCGGCCATCGGTGCATGGGTGGTTCAGTGGTAGAATTCTCGCCTGCCACGCGGGAGGCCCGGGTTCGATTCCCGGCCCATGCAGCCGCAGCGTCCCCTTTTGGTTCCCGCAGCCCCACAGCGGAGCTGGGCTTCCCCGCTGCCACACTCAAGGCACCGGTCCTGCAACAGCTCGCTCACCACCGCACCTTCCGGCCCCTGTCCTTCCCACGCAGACGCCCCCACCCCACACACACCCGGGAGCCAGGCCTCCGCGACCTGACACCTTGCGGGCTCAGCCACTCTTACGCCCAGACCCCTTCCTTGTCCTTGTTCTCGTCCTTACCCCGACCCCGCTTGTGTCACGCTTTTCACTGTAAGGAACACCCCACACTGGCACCCGCACAGCCCAACCTCTTCACCTTTTGCCACGTTTCCAAGCTCTCTGCCTCACTCTGCCCGCACTTCGAAAGTTATGCTATGTTTGCACAACCAGGAGCAAGGAAGTTGCCACCCCTGGGAGTGATACATCCCACTTTCCTGGAGAGTCCCCAAAGCGTTCACTTGCACGAGGAGTTCAAAAGAAGTCCACACTATCATCGCAGACTGCACTCTAGATTCATGTTCTGACCCTCGACAGAAATACGTTTCCAACACCGGCCCGCTCCTCCACCACTACTGCCACCACCACCATCAGCACGACAAACACCACCCCTTCCCCTGAACCTCTGCTCCCACCAACAGCGTCAGCCCTCGGGACAGCACCACCGGCACCACCACCTCGGCCTCCACCCTACTCCCACAGACACCCCCGTCCCACCCCCTATCTCCCCACTTTTTCCCCGATCCTTTCCAAATCCTACGTTGTCAAGGATCCTGCCCTTGCCTCTGTCCCGTTGCCCTCCTTTTTTTCCCCTTCGTCGTCTTCTCCTTTTCGTAGCAGTACGGTTGATTTACAATACTGTGTGACTTTCAGGTGTACAGCCAAGTGATTCAGTTATATGTCCTTTTCCAGGTTATTTTCCATTATACGTTATCACGACATATGAATACAGTTCCCTGTGCTGTACAGTAAATCCTTGTTGCTTCTGTGCTTTATGTATAGTATTTCCTCTCTGTTAATCGCAGCTCCGGATTTTGCCCTGCCCTACACTTTCCCCCTGGGTAACGAACAGTGTGTTTTCTATGTCTGTGGGTCTGTTTCTCTTTGGCACATACATTCGTTTGTAGTACGGTTTAGATTCCACATATCTTTGTGCTTCTCTGCCTGACTTACGTCGTGAAGTGTAATATACTCTAGGTCCATCCTTACTGGTGCAAATGGCAATATCTCACTCTTTTGTATGGCTGAGTAATATTCCACAGTACATACGTACCACGTCTTCCTGTGCCAGCCATCGGTTGGTGGGCACTTGGGTTTTGTCCATGTCTTGGCTGTGGCCCGTAGTGCTGCTGTGAACATGGGGGTGCATGGATCTCTTCAAATGACAGTTTCTCTCCTTTGCCGATGTGTACCCACGATGGGGATTGCTGGATCATATGAGAGCTCATATTTCACCTATTTATTTAGTGTGTTGTTTTTATTTATGCATTTAATATTTATTTATTCATTTACTTATAAGAACTAGTAGCTGTAGTTTTGGAAGAAAAGTTGATTAACAATATTGAGTTAGTTTCAGGTGCACAGCAAAGCGGATACTGTCTTCCATGTCTAATGTTGTTTCAGATTGCTTTCCATTACAGTTTACTACAGGATATTGAACATCATTCCCTGTGTTATTCTGGAAATCCTTGTTGCTTATGTCTTTTATATGAAGTACGGTGTATCTGTTCATCGCAGCTCCTAATTTATGTCTCCACCCCTCCCTTTCTCCTCGGGGAACCATCAGTGTGTTTTCTATGTCTGTGAGTCTGTTTCGCTTTTGCACACACATTCTTTTCTATTATGTTTTAGATTCCACGTATCTTTGTGCTTCTCTGTCAGACTTAACTTCACTAAGTGTAATATTCCCTAGGACCCTCCTTATTGTGGCAAATGGCAATCTTTCATTTTCTGAAATGGCTGAGTAATATTCCACAGTACATATATACCGCATCTTTTTCTGTCAGCCAACTGTTGATGGGCACATGGGTTTTTTTCTCTGTCTTGGCTGCGGCACACAGTGCTGCTTCGAACACGGGGGTGCGTGGATCTCGTCAAACAACAGTTTTTCTCTTTGGCGGATGTGTACCCACGACGGGGATTGCTGGATCATCGGATGGCTCATGTTCCTCCTGTTTATTTTGTTCGTTGTTTTTATTTATTTATTTACTTACTTACCTACTTACTTATAAGTACTAGTACTTGTGGTTGAAGAAGAAGAGTTGATTAACAATATTGAGTTAGTTTCAGGTGTACAGCAAAGGGGATACTGTTTTCCATGTCTAATATCGTTTCAGAGTGATTTCCATTAGAGGTTATTGCAGGATATTGACTATCACTCCCTGTGTTATTCTGGAAATCCTTGTTGCTTATCTCCTTTATATGAACTACTGTGTATCTGTTCATCGAGCCCCTAATTTATCCCTCCACCCCTCCTTTTTAACTCGGGTAACCATCACTGTGTTTTCTAGGTCTGTGGGTCTGTTTCTGTTTTGCCCATAGATTCATTGGTAGTACTTTTTAGATTCCACAGATCTTTGTGCTTCTCTGTCGGACCTACTTCACTAAGTGTAATATTCCCTGGGAGCATTCTTGTTGCGGCAAATGGCAATATTTCATTCTTCCTTATTAATGGCTGAGTAATATCCCATAGTACCTATATACCACCTCTTCTTGTACTAGCGACCCGCTGATGGGCACTTGGGTTTTTTCCCGTGTCTTGGCTACTGCAAATAGTGCCGCTGTGAACATGGAGGTGCTTGTGCCTTTTTGCACTCTTGTTTCGTCATTTCCGGGTACGTACCCAGGAGTGGGATTGCTGGATCACAGGGGACCTCTCCTTTGGCCTCTTTCAACCTCAACCCCTCCTCCCCCCACCCCCGCCGCCACACACACCTGAGACCGGATGGTTTCTCCCGATGAGAGGCGATGTATGTCTCTGGGGCAGTAGAATGCCCCCACCCCATTCGGACCCCGCCTAGCCCCTGTGGCGCGCTCCGTTTCCGTTGTTCTCTTGCCTGCCTCCTACCCACCGCCCCCAGTCCCAACCCACTGGTTAGCCTGACCACCTTGCCGCACAGCACACCAGTCTGGCGCGCTCACCCGCCACCCCACCGCGAAGGGGTCCTCTCCCACCATCTTCCTCGCCCCACAGCCCACTCACACACCCCGCCCTTCCCCCCCCCAGCCTGCGGGCTCGGACCCCTCTCCCCGCCACCTTCCCCTTGTATCCCAGGCCCGACTGTCACATGTCCTGCCCGGAAGTCTCACTTCCGCCAGTGCTCCTCAGACGCACTCCTACTCCAGGCCCACCCCGCCCCCTGATCTGACCCACCCGTACACACGTGCCGGGCCAGGTGCTGCCACCACCCCAAGCTTCTGCTGAGCCCCTGCCTGAGCGGCCAGCCGCTCTCCCGGGCCAGGTCCCCGCCAGCCCAACACCTCCCGCTCCTGCCCGCGCTCCACCCAGACACCCCAGGCCCTTCCTCGCACCTCCCAGCACGCGGGCCCACCGCCGCCCTCTCTCCATGGGGTCGTTCTGCTCCGTTCCCTAACCCGCGTGGGGTGGCCACCGACCACGGCCACAAACACCTCCATCCCACACTGTCAGCCACCCCCACGGCACCGGCAAGGGCGTTCGGGAAACCTGCTGCGGTGGTGCGAAGCACCCGTCTGCCCACCGGTGCTCCTCTCCACAGGGGATCCGGCTTTGTTAGAAGGCACCGCGTGTGACACCGCCGTCGCCGTCGGCGCTGCCACCGCTGTCGCCGTGGGGGAAAAGCAGTGCTGATGGAGAGTGCAAACACAGGCGGGGGCGTTTGCTCGTGGCCACGGCCACGGCGGGGAGAGGCGCGGCCCCGGCCACTCGTGTTTGGGGCTGAGGCAAGCGTCCGAAAAGGAAGACACGGGACGTCGAAGGCCTCGAGTGGGCGCGCGCCAGTGCGGCCAAAAGGTTTGGCCGGGGAGGGAGGGTGGAGGTTGCCTGGCAGGGCTTGGGCTGGAGGTGCAGGGCACCGGGCGGCTCTTGTCGGGGCGCCGAGGCCGCGGAGCAAACGTGGCCTAAAAGTGGGATGTGCACGGTGGGAGGTAGAGAGGAAGAACAAAGGCTTCCCTGACCGGGAATCGAACCCGGGCCGCGGCGGTGAGAGCGCCGAATCCTAACCACTAGACCACCAGGGAGCGTCAGGCTCCACCACTGCTCCTGCTGGACCCATAGCACCCGCTCGGCGCCACCTTGGCGCCAAGACCCGGCCTTTCCAAGTCCAGCCACGCGCCGCCCCTGGCAATCCACGTGTCCTACCGTCCTTCCTGCTTGCAGCGCCCTCAGAACACTGCGCGCCTGCTTCTCGCACACACAAGAAAAGCCGCTGGGGCCAGCTGGCTCCCTGCTCCCAGCTCTCCCTCACAGGCCCCCGGCCGGCCGCCCGTGGAGCTCGGTAAAAGGGCAGCCCGCTGCGTTGGCCGGGAATCGAACCCGGGTCAACTGCTTGGAAGGCAGCTATGCTCACCACTATACCACCAACGCTGCACAGCCCGGGCCGCCCCGAGACGCCGGCACCGGGCTCGCCCGAGCGCACTCTCGTCGCCGCCGCCTTCTCCTCCTCCTCCTCCTCCTTCTCTTCCGACCCCTCCTCCTTCTCTTCCTCCTCCTACTCCCCTTTCTCTGCCCCGTCCTCCTCCTCCTCCTCCTCAGCCGCCGCCGCCGCCGCCGCCGCCGCTTGGAACAGCCCTGCCCCGACGCCCCGCCGGCCGGCAGCTCTGTGACGTCACAGGCGCCACCAAGGCCCCCCCCCCCGCGCCCCCCCCCCCCACGCCAGCCCTACGAAGCTGCCCTAGGCCACCGGCCCGACCGCCTCAGGGGGGCGCTCTCGCTGCCTCGCTGCTCCAGGGCCCCTCCGCTCCACGCCGCGGCCCGCCCCCGCCCCCGGCCCCGGGGCACGCGTCTTCCAGACCCCGGCTCGCCAAAGCCCTTCTCCACCGGGCGCCGGGCCAGGCCACTTCCCGCACCGACAGGGCACGCCACTCATCCGCCTCCCACCCGTCCCGGCAGCTGTGCACCTATGCCGCTGTGCACAGCTGCGCAGCTGTGCGTCGCGACGCAAGGAGCCCACTGAGACAGCCACTTTGGGCGGGCCGCAACGTCATCGGGCGCTTGTAGGGTCCAGAGGAGGCCCTCGCTCGGCCCTGGCGACTGAGCGCCCGGCGAGGAGGAAGGGCTGGGCGGCTGGAGGGGGGCGAGGGTGGGCAGGCTGGGCACGCGCTGGCGCCCTGCGCCTCGCTGGAGGGCGGAGGGCGGAGGGAGGAGAAGAAGGGCCCTTGGGAGCCAGGCGGCAGGACAGAGAGCGGCGCCAGCCGCCAAAAGAGGGCGTGTTGCCTCCCCGTCGGGGAATCGAACCCCGGTCTCCCGCGTGACAGGCGGGGATACTCACCACTATACTAACGAGGACGGCGGCCACCGCCCCCGCGCCCGGCCGCCCTCGGGCTGCCTGCCGACGCCTCCCCCTGCCCTCCGGCCCCCTGCCCACCACGGGCGCCCGGCACGTGCCCGACCCGACCCAACGCCACACCAACCGCGTCCTCCAAAGCGGCAGCCCCCGACCCCGACAGGGACCCGGACCCGCGTGGCCCTGAAAACGCCGAGTGCGCGCTGCCTATTGCCTCCGACGCGGGGATCGCGCAGGGTGGAGGGGGCCCGAGACGCAAAGCAAGGCTGCGAGGAGGGGGTGGGCGCGCGCCGGGCCATGGCCGGCGAGGAGACGCGCGGGTGGGGGCCGGCGGCAGGGGGCTGGCCCGACGCGGCCCGGCTGCGTCCGGGGCCAGGGCTGGGCGAGGGCGCCACCGCGGCGCAGCCAGGCGCGTCGTCTGGCCGTGCTCCCCGTCGGCCGCCGCGCGCCCGCTCCGTCGCTCACCCAGACGGCCGCGCGCCTGGCGCGGAGCACCGCGTCCCGCCAAGGGCACCGGGGTTCGCGTCGCGTCGGGTCCCAGCCAGCCGAGCGGCCACGCGCACGCCCAGGCCCGCCGTCAGGATGGCCGAGCGGTCTAAGGCGCTGCGTTCAGGTCGCAGTCTCCCCTGGAGGCGTGGGTTCGAATCCCACTCCTGACAAGCCAGCCTTTTGGCCCGCCCGACAAACGCACCCGGCCCTATGGCAGCGCTTTACTGCCTTCCAGTCCGTTCGCGCCTTGCACTCTTGCGGCCTCTCCAAACTCCGGCCCGGACATCCACGCCTCTCAGACGCGGGACCTTCTCAGCCACGGCCGCGGGCCTGGCAGAAACGGCGCACTAGGAACCCTCCGGCCACTGGCTTTCCGGACAAACGCCCTCCCCGCCGGCTCCTAAGCCCCCTCCTACCTGCACCCACACCAGAAAAACCTTCGGTCCTTCGCAGCCCATCTTTCCTCACCTGCTTGCGGCTGCTGCTGCTGGTGGTTTTCCTGCCTGCCTGCCTGCCTGCCTTCGTCCCTCCCTCCCACTCCCACTCCCACGCTCCACCCCGCCCCCACCGCCACACGCAGAACGGCCGCGTGTGGAAAGCCCTCCACGCCTGGCCCGCCCTCTGACTTCGGCCTGGTGAAGAGCGGGCTCGCTCTCACAGCCTTTCTTCCACTTCCGCCACCAGCAGCTCTCCCTCTTTCCAACATCCTGTCCTTCCCGCCAGCCCCAAAGGCCCGCCTGCCCATTCCATTCCCTCCACAGCCACACCGTCTTGCCGGCCTGTGGTGCGTGCCCTCGGTGATTTTTCGCCTTGGGACCTTGGGCGGACCACACCTGCCTGCCTGCCTGCCTGCCTGCCGGGCCCCGTGCAGCCCAGCCTCCTGCTGACCAGCCAACAGGGGGCCCTCCCTGCGCGGGGCCTGGCGCAGGAGTCGCTCCCGGGAACGGTGCTCCAGTGAGTAGTGAGAGGAAGCCCTGGATGCCCTGTCACCCACCACAGACGTCCGGCCCCCAGCCCGGGCCACCCACCTCGGCGCCACGGCGCAAGTCCCTCGGGGAAGCCGCTGCTCCGGCCGGACCCAACCACACCCTGGCGCGCTCCCTCCCTCACCGGGCTGTCCGCGAGCCAGCAGCCAGTCTGCCAAAGTGCTTCTCCTCACAACCAACGCAGCAGAGCGGGACCCCGCGGGAGAGGGGTGGGCCAGAGCGCAGAAGCGAGGCTCAGACACCTTTGGTCTTGTGGCCTGAGCGCCGCTCGGCGACGGCGGCGGCGGCGGCGGCGGCGGCGGTGCCCGGTGTCCATCTCCCACGCTCGCGGTCCCTGCACAGCCCCGAGCTCCGATCCCTGCCCCCGCCCGCCCTCGCACGCCCCGCACCAGCCAGAAAGCCAGCCGCCAGAGGGACTGTGCGTCGGGTCGAGGGGGGGGGGGGTGGCGGCTGCTGAGAGGAACGTGGGCGCTCAGCCGCAGCGGCCACGCCTCGCCTGCCTTGACTGGGATTCGGGCGCGGGCCAGGCCGCTTCGGCTCCTGGCTTCCTCTGGCGACACCGACAGTCTCGCGGCGGCCGTGGACGGCAGAGAAAGCGCAGGACGGGCCGAGCACGCCTGCGTCCCTCCGTCCCTCGGTGCTTCCGACCGCCTCGCGCCCTGGGGTCGCCAGCGTGCCCGGAGCCTCTCATTCAGGTGGCCCGTCGGCCTCCTGCTCAAATGGAGCACATGCCCACGGGGCGAGCAGTGACCAGGGTCCGGCGGTTGGCGGCGAGCGCCGCTGGGGCAGCGCCGGGGGCCGGCGGCCATCGGTGCATGGGTGGTTCAGTGGTAGAATTCTCGCCTGCCACGCGGGAGGCCCGGGTTCGATTCCCGGCCCATGCAGCCGCAGCGTCCCCTTTTGGTTCCCGCAGCCCCACAGCGGAGCTGGGCTTCCCCGCTGCCACACTCAAGGCACTGGTCCTGCAACAGCTCGCTCACCACCGCACCTTCCGGCCCCTGTCCTTCCCACGCAGACGCCCCCACCCCACACACACCCGGGAGCCAGGCCTCCGCGACCTGACACCTTGCGGGCTCAGCCACTCTTACGCCCAGACCCCTTCCTTGTCCTTGTTCTCGTCCTTACCCCGACCCCGCTTGTGTCACGCTTTTCACTGTAAGGAACACCCCACACTGGCACCCGCACAGCCCAACCTCTTCACCTTTTGCCACGTTTCCAAGCTCTCTGCCTCACTCTGCCCGCACTTCGAAAGTTATGCTATGTTTGCACAACCAGGAGCAAGGAAGTTGCCACCCCTGGGAGTGATACATCCCACTTTCCTGGAGAGTCCCCAAAGCGTTCACTTGCACGAGGAGTTCAAAAGAAGTCCACACTATCATCGCAGACTGCACTCTAGATTCATGTTCTGACCCTCGACAGAAATACGTTTCCAACACCGGCCCGCTCCTCCACCACTACTGCCACCACCACCATCAGCACGACAAACACCACCCCCTCCCCTGAACCTCTGCTCCCACCAACAGCGTCAGCCCTCGGGACAGCACCACCGGCACCACCACCTCGGCCTCCACCCTACTCCCACAGACACCCCCGTCCCACCCCCTATCTCCCCACTTTTTCCCCGATCCTTTCCAAATCCTACGTTGTCAAGGATCCTGCCCTTGCCTCTGTCCCGTTGCCCTCCTTTTTTTCCCCTTCGTCGTCTTCTCCTTTTCGTAGCAGTACGGTTGATTTACAATACTGTGTGACTTTCAGGTGTACAGCCAAGTGATTCAGTTATATGTCCTTTTCCAGGTTATTTTCCATTATACGTTATCACGACATATGAATACAGTTCCCTGTGCTGTACAGTAAATCCTTGTTGCTTCTGTGCTTTATGTATAGTATTTCCTCTCTGTTAATCGCAGCTCCGGATTTTGCCCTGCCCTACACTTTCCCCCTGGGTAACGAACAGTGTGTTTTCTATGTCTGTGGGTCTGTTTCTCTTTGGCACATACATTCGTTTGTAGTACGGTTTAGATTCCACATATCTTTGTGCTTCTCTGCCTGACTTACGTCGTGAAGTGTAATATACTCTAGGTCCATCCTTACTGGTGCAAATGGCAATATCTCACTCTTTTGTATGGCTGAGTAATATTCCACAGTACATACGTACCACGTCTTCCTGTGCCAGCCATCGGTTGGTGGGCACTTGGGTTTTGTCCATGTCTTGGCTGTGGCCCGTAGTGCTGCTGTGAACATGGGGGTGCATGGATCTCTTCAAATGACAGTTTCTCTCCTTTGCCGATGTGTACCCACGATGGGGATTGCTGGATCATATGAGAGCTCATATTTCACCTATTTATTTAGTGTGTTGTTTTTATTTATGCATTTAATATTTATTTATTCATTTACTTATAAGAACTAGTAGCTGTAGTTTTGGAAGAAAAGTTGATTAACAATATTGAGTTAGTTTCAGGTGCACAGCAAAGCGGATACTGTCTTCCATGTCTAATGTTGTTTCAGATTGCTTTCCATTACAGTTTACTACAGGATATTGAACATCATTCCCTGTGTTATTCTGGAAATCCTTGTTGCTTATGTCTTTTATATGAAGTACGGTGTATCTGTTCATCGCAGCTCCTAATTTATGTCTCCACCCCTCCCTTTCTCCTCGGGGAACCATCAGTGTGTTTTCTATGTCTGTGAGTCTGTTTCGCTTTTG
Source organism: Balaenoptera physalus (assembly GCF_965194825.1). Lineage (NCBI taxonomy): Eukaryota > Metazoa > Chordata > Mammalia > Artiodactyla > Balaenopteridae > Balaenoptera > Balaenoptera physalus. Next base: position 78,325,905 of record NC_138882.1, on the reverse strand, counting down.
CACACACATTCTTTTCTATTATGTTTTAGATTCCACGTATCTTTGTGCTTCTCTGTCAGACTTAACTTCACTAAGTGTAATATTCCCTAGGACCCTCCTTATTGTGGCAAATGGCAATCTTTCATTTTCTGAAATGGCTGAGTAATATTCCACAGTACATATATACCGCATCTTTTTCTGTCAGCCAACTGTTGATGGGCACATGGGTTTTTTTCTCTGTCTTGGCTGCGGCACACAGTGCTGCTTCGAACACGGGGGTGCGTGGATCTCGTCAAACAACAGTTTTTCTCTTTGGCGGATGTGTACCCACGACGGGGATTGCTGGATCATCGGATGGCTCATGTTCCTCCTGTTTATTTTGTTCGTTGTTTTTATTTATTTATTTACTTACTTACCTACTTACTTATAAGTACTAGTACTTGTGGTTGAAGAAGAAGAGTTGATTAACAATATTGAGTTAGTTTCAGGTGTACAGCAAAGGGGATACTGTTTTCCATGTCTAATATCGTTTCAGAGTGATTTCCATTAGAGGTTATTGCAGGATATTGACTATCACTCCCTGTGTTATTCTGGAAATCCTTGTTGCTTATCTCCTTTATATGAACTACTGTGTATCTGTTCATCGAGCCCCTAATTTATCCCTCCACCCCTCCTTTTTAACTCGGGTAACCATCACTGTGTTTTCTAGGTCTGTGGGTCTGTTTCTGTTTTGCCCATAGATTCATTGGTAGTACTTTTTAGATTCCACAGATCTTTGTGCTTCTCTGTCGGACCTACTTCACTAAGTGTAATATTCCCTGGGAGCATTCTTGTTGCGGCAAATGGCAATATTTCATTCTTCCTTATTAATGGCTGAGTAATATCCCATAGTACCTATATACCACCTCTTCTTGTACTAGCGACCCGCTGATGGGCACTTGGGTTTTTTCCCGTGTCTTGGCTACTGCAAATAGTGCCGCTGTGAACATGGAGGTGCTTGTGCCTTTTTGCACTCTTGTTTCGTCATTTCCGGGTACGTACCCAGGAGTGGGATTGCTGGATCACAGGGGACCTCTCCTTTGGCCTCTTTCAACCTCAACCCCTCCTCCCCCCACCCCCGCCGCCACACACACCTGAGACCGGATGGTTTCTCCCGATGAGAGGCGATGTATGTCTCTGGGGCAGTAGAATGCCCCCACCCCATTCGGACCCCGCCTAGCCCCTGTGGCGCGCTCCGTTTCCGTTGTTCTCTTGCCTGCCTCCTACCCACCGCCCCCAGTCCCAACCCACTGGTTAGCCTGACCACCTTGCCGCACAGCACACCAGTCTGGCGCGCTCACCCGCCACCCCACCGCGAAGGGGTCCTCTCCCACCATCTTCCTCGCCACACAGCCCACTCACACACCCCGCCCTTCCCCCCCCCAGCCTGCGGGCTCGGACCCCTCTCCCCGCCACCTTCCCCTTGTATCCCAGGCCCGACTGTCACATGTCCTGCCCGGAAGTCTCACTTCCGCCAGTGCTCCTCAGACGCACTCCTACTCCAGGCCCACCCCGCCCCCTGATCTGACCCACCCGTACACACGTGCCGGGCCAGGTGCTGCCACCACCCCAAGCTTCTGCTGAGCCCCTGCCTGAGCGGCCAGCCGCTCTCCCGGGCCAGGTCCCCGCCAGCCCAACACCTCCCGCTCCTGCCCGCGCTCCACCCAGACACCCCAGGCCCTTCCTCGCACCTCCCAGCACGCGGGCCCACCGCCGCCCTCTCTCCATGGGGTCGTTCTGCTCCGTTCCCTAACCCGCGTGGGGTGGCCACCGACCACGGCCACAAACACCTCCATCCCACACTGTCAGCCACCCCCACGGCACCGGCAAGGGCGTTCGGGAAACCTGCTGCGGTGGTGCGAAGCACCCGTCTGCCCACCGGTGCTCCTCTCCACAGGGGATCCGGCTTTGTTAGAAGGCACCGCGTGTGACACCGCCGTCGCCGTCGGCGCTGCCACCGCTGTCGCCGTGGGGGAAAAGCAGTGCTGATGGAGAGTGCAAACACAGGCGGGGGCGTTTGCTCGTGGCCACGGCCACGGCGGGGAGAGGCGCGGCCCCGGCCACTCGTGTTTGGGGCTGAGGCAAGCGTCCGAAAAGGAAGACACGGGACGTCGAAGGCCTCGAGTGGGCGCGCGCCAGTGCGGCCAAAAGGTTTGGCCGGGGAGGGAGGGTGGAGGTTGCCTGGCAGGGCTTGGGCTGGAGGTGCAGGGCACCGGGCGGCTCTTGTCGGGGCGCCGAGGCCGCGGAGCAAACGTGGCCTAAAAGTGGGATGTGCACGGTGGGAGGTAGAGAGGAAGAACAAAGGCTTCCCTGACCGGGAATCGAACCCGGGCCGCGGCGGTGAGAGCGCCGAATCCTAACCACTAGACCACCAGGGAGCGTCAGGCTCCACCACTGCTCCTGCTGGACCCATAGCACCCGCTCGGCGCCACCTTGGCGCCAAGACCCGGCCTTTCCAAGTCCAGCCACGCGCCGCCCCTGGCAATCCACGTGTCCTACCGTCCTTCCTGCTTGCAGCGCCCTCAGAACACTGCGCGCCTGCTTCTCGCACACACAAGAAAAGCCGCTGGGGCCAGCTGGCTCCCTGCTCCCAGCTCTCCCTCACAGGCCCCCGGCCGGCCGCCCGTGGAGCTCGGTAAAAGGGCAGCCCGCTGCGTTGGCCGGGAATCGAACCCGGGTCAACTGCTTGGAAGGCAGCTATGCTCACCACTATACCACCAACGCTGCACAGCCCGGGCCGCCCCGAGACGCCGGCACCGGGCTCGCCCGAGCGCACTCTCGTCGCCGCCACCTTCTCCTCCTCCTCCTCCTTCTCTTCCGACTCCTCCTCCTTCTCTTCCTCCTCCTACTCCCCTTTCTCTGCCCCGTCCTCCTCCTCCTCCTCCTCAGCCGCCGCCGCCGCCGCCGCCGCCGCCGCTTGGAACAGCCCTGCCCCGACGCCCCGCCGGCCGGCAGCTCTGTGACGTCACAGGCGCCACCAAGGCCCCCCCCCGCGCCCCCCCCGCGCCAGCCCTACGAAGCTGCACTAGGCCACCGGCCCGACCGCCTCAGGGGGGCGCTCTCGCTGCCTTGCTGCTCCAGGGCCCCTCCGCTCCACGCCGCGGCCCGCCCCCGCCCCCGGCCCCGGGGCACGCGTCTTCCAGACCCCGGCTCGCCAAAGCCCTTCTCCACCGGGCGCCGGGCCAGGCCACTTCCCGCACCGACAGGGCACGCCACTCATCCGCCTCCCACCCGTCCCGGCAGCTGTGCACCTATGCCGCTGTGCACAGCTGCGCAGCTGTGCGTCGCGACGCAAGGAGCCCACTGAGACAGCCACTTTGGGCGGGCCGCAACGTCATCGGGCGCTTGTAGGGTCCAGAGGAGGCCCTCGCTCGGCCCTGGCGACTGAGCGCCCGGCGAGGAGGAAGGGCTGGGCGGCTGGAGGGGGGCGAGGGTGGGCAGGCTGGGCACGCGCTGGCGCCCTGCGCCTCGCTGGAGGGCGGAGGGCGGAGGGAGGAGAAGAAGGGCCCTTGGGAGCCAGGCGGCAGGACAGAGAGCGGCGCCAGCCGCCAAAAGAGGGCGTGTTGCCTCCCCGTCGGGGAATCGAACCCCGGTCTCCCGCGTGACAGGCGGGGATACTCACCACTATACTAACGAGGACGGCGGCCACCGCCCCCGCGCCCGGCCGCCCTCGGGCTGCCTGCCGACGCCTCCCCCTGCCCTCCGGCCCCCTGCCCACCACGGGCGCCCGGCACGTGCCCGACCCGACCCAACGCCACACCAACCGCGTCCTCCAAAGCGGCAGCCCCCGACCCCGACAGGGACCCGGACCCGCGTGGCCCTGAAAACTCCGAGTGCGCGCTGCCTATTGCCTCCGACGCGGGGATCGCGCAGGGTGGAGGGGGCCCGAGACGCAAAGCAAGGCTGCGAGGAGGGGGTGGGCGCGCGCCGGGCCATGGCCGGCGAGGAGACGCGCGGGTGGGGGCCGGCGGCAGGGGGCTGGCCCGACGCGGCCCGGCTGCGTCCGGGGCCAGGGCTGGGCGAGGGCGCCACCGCGGCGCAGCCAGGCGCGTCGTCTGGCCGTGCTCCCCGTCGGCCGCCGCGCGCCCGCTCCGTCGCTCACCCAGACGGCCGCGCGCCTGGCGCGGAGCACCGCGTCCCGCCAAGGGCACCGGGGTTCGCGTCGCGTCGGGTCCCAGCCAGCCGAGCGGCCACGCGCACGCCCAGGCCCGCCGTCAGGATGGCCGAGCGGTCTAAGGCGCTGCGTTCAGGTCGCAGTCTCCCCTGGAGGCGTGGGTTCGAATCCCACTCCTGACAAGCCAGCCTTTTGGCCCGCCCGACAAACGCACCCGGCCCTATGGCAGCGCTTTACTGCCTTCCAGTCCGTTCGCGCCTTGCACTCTTGCGGCCTCTCCAAACTCCGGCCCGGACATCCACGCCTCTCAGACGCGGGACCTTCTCAGCCACGGCCGCGGGCCTGGCAGAAACGGCGCACTAGGAACCCTCCGGCCACTGGCTTTCCGGACAAACGCCCTCCCCGCCAGCTCCTAAGCCCCCTCCTACCTGCACCCACACCAGAAAAACCTTCGGTCCTTCGCAGCCCATCTTTCCTCACCTGCTTGCGGCTGCTGCTGCTGGTGGTTTTCCTGCCTGCCTGCCTGCCTGCCTTCGTCCCTCCCTCCCACTCCCACTCCCACGCTCCACCCCGCCCCCACCGCCACACGCAGAACGGCCGCGTGTGGAAAGCCCTCCACGCCTGGCCCGCCCTCTGACTTCGGCCTGGTGAAGAGCGGGCTCGCTCTCACAGCCTTTCTTCCACTTCCGCCACCAGCAGCTCTCCCTCTTTCCAACATCCTGTCCTTCCCGCCAGCCCCAAAGGCCCGCCTGCCCATTCCATTCCCTCCACAGCCACACCGTCTTGCCGGCCTGTGGTGCGTGCCCTCGGTGCTTTTTCGCCTTGGGACCTTGGCCGGACCACACCTGCCTGCCTGCCTGCCTGCCTGCCGGGCCCCGTGCAGCCCAGCCTCCTGCTGACCAGCCAACAGGGGGCCCTCCCTGCGCGGGGCCTGGCGCAGGAGTCGCTCCCGGGAACGGTGCTCCAGTGAGTAGTGAGACGAAGCCCTGGATGCCCTGTCACCCACCACAGACGTCCGGCCCCCAGCCCGGGCCACCCACCTCGGCGCCACGGCGCAAGTCCCTCGGGGAAGCCGCTGCTCCGGCCGGACCCAACCACACCCTGGCGCGCTCCCTCCCTCACCGGGCTGTCCGCGAGCCAGCAGCCAGTCTGCCAAAGTGCTTCTCCTCACAACCAACGCAGCAGAGCGGGACCCCGCGGGAGAGGGGTGGGCCAGAGCGCAGAAGCGAGGCTCAGACACCTTTGGTCTTGTGGCCTGAGCGCCGCTCGGCGACGGCGGCGGCGGCGGCGGCGGCGGCGGTGCCCGGTGTCCATCTCCCACGCTCGCGGTCCCTGCACAGCCCCGAGCTCCGATCCCTGCCCCCGCCCGCCCTCGCACGCCCCGCACCAGCCAGAAAGCCAGCCGCCAGAGGGACTGTGCGTCGGGTCGAGGGGGGGGGGGTGGCGGCTGCTGAGAGGAACGTGGGCGCTCAGCCGCACCGGCCACGCCTCGCCTGCCTTGACTGGGATTCGGGCGCGGGCCAGGCCGCTTCGGCTCCTGGCTTCCTCTGGCGACACCGACAGTCTCGCGGCGGCCGTGGACGGCAGAGAAAGCGCAGGACGGGCCGAGCACGCCTGCGTCCCTCCGTCCCTCGGTGCTTCCGACCGCCTCGCGCCCTGGGGTCGCCAGCGTGCCCGGAGCCTCTCATTCAGGTGGCCCGTCGGCCTCCTGCTCAAATGGAGCACATGCCCACGGGGCGAGCAGTGACCAGGGTCCGGCGGTTGGCGGCGAGCGCCGCTGGGGCAGCGCCGGGGGCCGGCGGCCATCGGTGCATGGGTGGTTCAGTGGTAGAATTCTCGCCTGCCACGCGGGAGGCCCGGGTTCGATTCCCGGCCCATGCAGCCGCAGCGTCCCCTTTTGGTTCCCGCAGCCCCACAGCGGAGCTGGGCTTCCCCGCTGCCACACTCAAGGCACCGGTCCTGCAACAGCTCGCTCACCACCGCACCTTCCGGCCCCTGTCCTTCCCACGCAGACGCCCCCACCCCACACACACCCGGGAGCCAGGCCTCCGCGACCTGACACCTTGCGGGCTCAGCCACTCTTACGCCCAGACCCCTTCCTTGTCCTTGTTCTCGTCCTTACCCCGACCCCGCTTGTGTCACGCTTTTCACTGTAAGGAACACCCCACACTGGCACCCGCACAGCCCAACCTCTTCACCTTTTGCCACGTTTCCAAGCTCTCTGCCTCACTCTGCCCGCACTTCGAAAGTTATGCTATGTTTGCACAACCAGGAGCAAGGAAGTTGCCACCCCTGGGAGTGATACATCCCACTTTCCTGGAGAGTCCCCAAAGCGTTCACTTGCACGAGGAGTTCAAAAGAAGTCCACACTATCATCGCAGACTGCACTCTAGATTCATGTTCTGACCCTCGACAGAAATACGTTTCCAACACCGGCCCGCTCCTCCACCACTACTGCCACCACCACCATCAGCACGACAAACACCACCCCTTCCCCTGAACCTCTGCTCCCACCAACAGCGTCAGCCCTCGGGACAGCACCACCGGCACCACCACCTCGGCCTCCACCCTACTCCCACAGACACCCCCGTCCCACCCCCTATCTCCCCACTTTTTCCCCGATCCTTTCCAAATCCTACGTTGTCAAGGATCCTGCCCTTGCCTCTGTCCCGTTGCCCTCCTTTTTTTCCCCTTCGTCGTCTTCTCCTTTTCGTAGCAGTACGGTTGATTTACAATACTGTGTGACTTTCAGGTGTACAGCCAAGTGATTCAGTTATATGTCCTTTTCCAGGTTATTTTCCATTATACGTTATCACGACATATGAATACAGTTCCCTGTGCTGTACAGTAAATCCTTGTTGCTTCTGTGCTTTATGTATAGTATTTCCTCTCTGTTAATCGCAGCTCCGGATTTTGCCCTGCCCTACACTTTCCCCCTGGGTAACGAACAGTGTGTTTTCTATGTCTGTGGGTCTGTTTCTCTTTGGCACATACATTCGTTTGTAGTACGGTTTAGATTCCACATATCTTTGTGCTTCTCTGCCTGACTTACGTCGTGAAGTGTAATATACTCTAGGTCCATCCTTACTGGTGCAAATGGCAATATCTCACTCTTTTGTATGGCTGAGTAATATTCCACAGTACATACGTACCACGTCTTCCTGTGCCAGCCATCGGTTGGTGGGCACTTGGGTTTTGTCCATGTCTTGGCTGTGGCCCGTAGTGCTGCTGTGAACATGGGGGTGCATGGATCTCTTCAAATGACAGTTTCTCTCCTTTGCCGATGTGTACCCACGATGGGATTGCTGGATCATATGAGAGCTCATATTTCACCTATTTATTTAGTGTGTTGTTTTTATTTATGCATTTAATATTTATTTATTCATTTACTTATAAGAACTAGTAGCTGTAGTTTTGGAAGAAAAGTTGATTAACAATATTGAGTTAGTTTCAGGTGCACAGCAAAGCGGATACTGTCTTCCATGTCTAATGTTGTTTCAGATTGCTTTCCATTACAGTTTACTACAGGATATTGAACATCATTCCCTGTGTTATTCTGGAAATCCTTGTTGCTTATGTCTTTTATATGAAGTACGGTGTATCTGTTCATCGCAGCTCCTAATTTATGTCTCCACCCCTCCCTTTCTCCTCGGGGAACCATCAGTGTGTTTTCTATGTCTGTGAGTCTGTTTCGCTTTTGCACACACATTCTTTTCTATTATGTTTTAGATTCCACGTATCTTTGTGCTTCTCTGTCAGACTTAACTTCACTAAGTGTAATATTCCCTAGGACCCTCCTTATTGTGGCAAATGGCAATCTTTCATTTTCTGAAATGGCTGAGTAATATTCCACAGTACATATATACCGCATCTTTTTCTGTCAGCCAACTGTTGATGGGCACATGGGTTTTTTCTCTGTCTTGGCTGCGGCACACAGTGCTGCTTCGAACACGGGGGTGCGTGGATCTCGTCAAACAACAGTTTTTCTCTTTGGCGGATGTGTACCCACGACGGGGATTGCTGGATCATCGGATGGCTCATGTTCCTCCTGTTTATTTTGTTCGTTGTTTTTATTTATTTATTTACTTACTTACCTACTTACTTATAAGTACTAGTACTTGTGGTTGAAGAAGAAGAGTTGATTAACAATATTGAGTTAGTTTCAGGTGTACAGCAAAGGGGATACTGTTTTCCATGTCTAATATCGTTTCAGAGTGATTTCCATTACAGGTTATTGCAGGATATTGACTATCACTCCCTGTGTTATTCTGGAAATCCTTGTTGCTTATCTCCTTTATATGAACTACTGTGTATCTGTTCATCGAGCTCCTAATTTATCCCTCCACCCCTCCTTTTTAACTCGGGTAACCATCACTGTGTTTTCTAGGTCTGTGGGTCTGTGTCTGTTTCTGTTTTGCCCATAGATTCATTGGTAGTACTTTTTAGATTCCACAGATCTTTGTGCTTCTCTGTCGGACCTACTTCACTAAGTGTAATATTCCCTGGGAGCATTCTTGTTGCGGCAAATGGCAATATTTCATTCTTCCTTATTAATGGCTGAGTAATATCCCATGGTACCTATATACCACCTCTTCTTGTACTAGCGACCCGCTGATGGGCACTTGGGTTTTTTCCCGTGTCTTGGCTACTGCAAATAGTGCCGCTGTGAACATGGAGGTGCTTGTGCCTTTTTGCACTCTTGTTTCGTCATTTCCGGGTACGTACCCAGGAGTGGGATTGCTGGATCACAGGGGACCTCTCCTTTGGCCTCTTTCAACCTCAACCCCTCCTCCCCCCACCCCCGCCGCCACACACACCTGAGACCGGATGGTTTCTCCCGATGAGAGGCGATGTATGTCTCTGGGGCAGTAGAATGCCCCCACCCCATTCGGACCCCGCCTAGCCCCTGTGGCGCGCTCCGTTTCCGTTGTTCTCTTGCCTGCCTCCTACCCACCGCCCCCAGTCCCAACCCACTGGTTAGCCTGACCACCTTGCCGCACAGCACACCAGTCTGGCGCGCTCACCCGCCACCCCACCGCGAAGGGGTCCTCTCCCACCATCTTCCTCGCCCCACAGCCCACTCACACACCCCGCCCTTCCCCCCCCCAGCCTGCGGGCTCGGACCCCTCTCCCCGCCACCTTCCCCTTGTATCCCAGGCCCGACTGTCACATGTCCTGCCCGGAAGTCTCACTTCCGCCAGTGCTCCTCAGACGCACTCCTACTCCAGGCCCACCCCGCCCCCTGATCTGACCCACCCGTACACACGTGCCGGGCCAGGTGCTGCCACCACCCCAAGCTTCTGCTGAGCCCCTGCCTGAGCGGCCAGCCGCTCTCCCGGGCCAGGTCCCCGCCAGCCCAACACCTCCCGCTCCTGCCCGCGCTCCACCCAGACACCCCAGGCCCTTCCTCGCACCTCCCAGCACGCGGGCCCACCGCCGCCCTCTCTCCATGGGGTCGTTCTGCTCCGTTCCCTAACCCGCGTGGGGTGGCCACCGACCACGGCCACAAACACCTCCATCCCACACTGTCAGCCACCCCCACGGCACCGGCAAGGGCGTTCGGGAAACCTGCTGCGGTGGTGCGAAGCACCCGTCTGCCCACCGGTGCTCCTCTCCACAGGGGATCCGGCTTTGTTAGAAGGCACCGCGTGTGACACCGCCGTCGCCGTCGGCGCTGCCACCGCTGTCGCCGTGGGGGAAAAGCAGTGCTGATGGAGAGTGCAAACACAGGCGGGGGCGTTTGCTCGTGGCCACGGCCACGGCGGGGAGAGGCGCGGCCCCGGCCACTCGTGTTTGGGGCTGAGGCAAGCGTCCGAAAAGGAAGACACGGGACGTCGAAGGCCTCGAGTGGGCGCGCGCCAGTGCGGCCAAAAGGTTTGGCCGGGGAGGGAGGGTGGAGGTTGCCTGGCAGGGCTTGGGCTGGAGGTGCAGGGCACCGGGCGGCTCTTGTCGGGGCGCCGAGGCCGCGGAGCAAACGTGGCCTAAAAGTGGGATGTGCACGGTGGGAGGTAGAGAGGAAGAACAAAGGCTTCCCTGACCGGGAATCGAACCCGGGCCGCGGCGGTGAGAGCGCCGAATCCTAACCACTAGACCACCAGGGAGCGTCAGGCTCCACCACTGCTCCTGCTGGACCCATAGCACCCGCTCGGCGCCACCTTGGCGCCAAGACCCGGCCTTTCCAAGTCCAGCCACGCGCCGCCCCTGGCAATCCACGTGTCCTACCGTCCTTCCTGCTTGCAGCGCCCTCAGAACACTGCGCGCCTGCTTCTCGCACACACAAGAAAAGCCGCTGGGGCCAGCTGGCTCCCTGCTCCCAGCTCTCCCTCACAGGCCCCCGGCCGGCCGCCCGTGGAGCTCGGTAAAAGGGCAGCCCGCTGCGTTGGCCGGGAATCGAACCCGGGTCAACTGCTTGGAAGGCAGCTATGCTCACCACTATACCACCAACGCTGCACAGCCCGGGCCGCCCCGAGACGCCGGCACCGGGCTCGCCCGAGCGCACTCTCGTCGCCGCCACCTTCTCCTCCTCCTCCTCCTCCTTCTCTTCCGACTCCTCCTCCTTCTCTTCCTCCTCCTACTCCCCTTTCTCTGCCCCGTCCTCCTCCTCCTCCTCCTCAGCCGCCGCCGCCGCCGCCGCCGCCGCCGCTTGGAACAGCCCTGCCCCGACGCCCCGCCGGCCGGCAGCTCTGTGACGTCACAGGCGCCACCAAGGCCCCCCCCCGCGCCCCCCCCGCGCCAGCCCTACGAAGCTGCACTAGGCCACCGGCCCGACCGCCTCAGGGGGGCGCTCTCGCTGCCTTGCTGCTCCAGGGCCCCTCCGCTCCACGCCGCGGCCCGCCCCCGCCCCCGGCCCCGGGGCACGCGTCTTCCAGACCCCGGCTCGCCAAAGCCCTTCTCCACCGGGCGCCGGGCCAGGCCACTTCCCGCACCGACAGGGCACGCCACTCATCCGCCTCCCACCCGTCCCGGCAGCTGTGCACCTATGCCGCTGTGCACAGCTGCGCAGCTGTGCGTCGCGACGCAAGGAGCCCACTGAGACAGCCACTTTGGGCGGGCCGCAACGTCATCGGGCGCTTGTAGGGTCCAGAGGAGGCCCTCGCTCGGCCCTGGCGACTGAGCGCCCGGCGAGGAGGAAGGGCTGGGCGGCTGGAGGGGGGCGAGGGTGGGCAGGCTGGGCACGCGCTGGCGCCCTGCGCCTCGCTGGAGGGCGGAGGGCGGAGGGAGGAGAAGAAGGGCCCTTGGGAGCCAGGCGGCAGGACAGAGAGCGGCGCCAGCCGCCAAAAGAGGGCGTGTTGCCTCCCCGTCGGGGAATCGAACCCCGGTCTCCCGCGTGACAGGCGGGGATACTCACCACTATACTAACGAGGACGGCGGCCACCGCCCCCGCGCCCGGCCGCCCTCGGGCTGCCTGCCGACGCCTCCCCCTGCCCTCCGGCCCCCTGCCCACCACGGGCGCCCGGCACGTGCCCGACCCGACCCAACGCCACACCAACCGCGTCCTCCAAAGCGGCAGCCCCCGACCCCGACAGGGACCCGGACCCGCGTGGCCCTGAAAACTCCGAGTGCGCGCTGCCTATTGCCTCCGACGCGGGGATCGCGCAGGGTGGAGGGGGCCCGAGACGCAAAGCAAGGCTGCGAGGAGGGGGTGGGCGCGCGCCGGGCCATGGCCGGCGAGGAGACGCGCGGGTGGGGGCCGGCGGCAGGGGGCTGGCCCGACGCGGCCCGGCTGCGTCCGGGGCCAGGGCTGGGCGAGGGCGCCACCGCGGCGCAGCCAGGCGCGTCGTCTGGCCGTGCTCCCCGTCGGCCGCCGCGCGCCCGCTCCGTCGCTCACCCAGACGGCCGCGCGCCTGGCGCGGAGCACCGCGTCCCGCCAAGGGCACCGGGGTTCGCGTCGCGTCGGGTCCCAGCCAGCCGAGCGGCCACGCGCACGCCCAGGCCCGCCGTCAGGATGGCCGAGCGGTCTAAGGCGCTGCGTTCAGGTCGCAGTCTCCCCTGGAGGCGTGGGTTCGAATCCCACTCCTGACAAGCCAGCCTTTTGGCCCGCCCGACAAACGCACCCGGCCCTATGGCAGCGCTTTACTGCCTTCCAGTCCGTTCGCGCCTTGCACTCTTGCGGCCTCTCCAAACTCCGGCCCGGACATCCACGCCTCTCAGACGCGGGACCTTCTCAGCCACGGCCGCGGGCCTGGCAGAAACGGCGCACTAGGAACCCTCCGGCCACTGGCTTTCCGGACAAACGCCCTCCCCGCCAGCTCCTAAGCCCCCTCCTACCTGCACCCACACCAGAAAAACCTTCGGTCCTTCGCAGCCCATCTTTCCTCACCTGCTTGCGGCTGCTGCTGCTGGTGGTTTTCCTGCCTGCCTGCCTGCCTGCCTTCGTCCCTCCCTCCCACTCCCACTCCCACGCTCCACCCCGCCCCCACCGCCACACGCAGAACGGCCGCGTGTGGAAAGCCCTCCACGCCTGGCCCGCCCTCTGACTTCGGCCTGGTGAAGAGCGGGCTCGCTCTCACAGCCTTTCTTCCACTTCCGCCACCAGCAGCTCTCCCTCTTTCCAACATCCTGTCCTTCCCGCCAGCCCCAAAGGCCCGCCTGCCCATTCCATTCCCTCCACAGCCACACCGTCTTGCCGGCCTGTGGTGCGTGCCCTCGGTGCTTTTTCGCCTTGGGACCTTGGCCGGACCACACCTGCCTGCCTGCCTGCCTGCCTGCCGGGCCCCGTGCAGCCCAGCCTCCTGCTGACCAGCCAACAGGGGGCCCTCCCTGCGCGGGGCCTGGCGCAGGAGTCGCTCCCGGGAACGGTGCTCCAGTGAGTAGTGAGACGAAGCCCTGGATGCCCTGTCACCCACCACAGACGTCCGGCCCCCAGCCCGGGCCACCCACCTCGGCGCCACGGCGCAAGTCCCTCGGGGAAGCCGCTGCTCCGGCCGGACCCAACCACACCCTGGCGCGCTCCCTCCCTCACCGGGCTGTCCGCGAGCCAGCAGCCAGTCTGCCAAAGTGCTTCTCCTCACAACCAACGCAGCAGAGCGGGACCCCGCGGGAGAGGGGTGGGCCAGAGCGCAGAAGCGAGGCTCAGACACCTTTGGTCTTGTGGCCTGAGCGCCGCTCGGCGACGGCGGCGGCGGCGGCGGCGGCGGCGGTGCCCGGTGTCCATCTCGCACGCTCGCGGTCCCTGCACAGCCCCGAGCTCCGATCCCTGCCCCCGCCCGCCCTCGCACGCCCCGCACCAGCCAGAAAGCCAGCCGCCAGAGGGACTGTGCGTCGGGTCGAGGGGGGGGGGGGGTGGCGGCTGCTGAGAGGAACGTGGGCGCTCAGCCGCAGCGGCCACGCCTCGCCTGCCTTGACTGGGATTCGGGCGCGGGCCAGGCCGCTTCGGCTCCTGGCTTCCTCTGGCGACACCGACAGTCTCGCGGCGGCCGTGGACGGCAGAGAAAGCGCAGGACGGGCCGAGCACGCCTGCGTCCCTCCGTCCCTCGGTGCTTCCGACCGCCTCGCGCCCTGGGGTCGCCAGCGTGCCCGGAGCCTCTCATTCAGGTGGCCCGTCGGCCTCCTGCTCAAATGGAGCACATGCCCACGGGGCGAGCAGTGACCAGGGTCCGGCGGTTGGCGGCGAGCGCCGCTGGGGCAGCGCCGGGGGCCGGCGGCCATCGGTGCATGGGTGGTTCAGTGGTAGAATTCTCGCCTGCCACGCGGGAGGCCCGGGTTCGATTCCCGGCCCATGCAGCCGCAGCGTCCCCTTTTGGTTCCCGCAGCCCCACAGCGGAGCTGGGCTTCCCCGCTGCCACACTCAAGGCACCGGTCCTGCAACAGCTCGCTCACCACCGCACCTTCCGGCCCCTGTCCTTCCCACGCAGACGCCCCCACCCCACACACACCCGGGAGCCAGGCCTCCGCGACCTGACACCTTGCGGGCTCAGCCACTCTTACGCCCAGACCCCTTCCTTGTCCTTGTTCTCGTCCTTACCCCGACCCCGCTTGTGTCACGCTTTTCACTGTAAGGAACACCCCACACTGGCACCCGCACAGCCCAACCTCTTCACCTTTTGCCACGTTTCCAAGCTCTCTGCCTCACTCTGCCCGCACTTCGAAAGTTATGCTATGTTTGCACAACCAGGAGCAAGGAAGTTGCCACCCCTGGGAGTGATACATCCCACTTTCCTGGAGAGTCCCCAAAGCGTTCACTTGCACGAGGAGTTCAAAAGAAGTCCACACTATCATCGCAGACTGCACTCTAGATTCATGTTCTGACCCTCGACAGAAATACGTTTCCAACACCGGCCCGCTCCTCCACCACTACTGCCACCACCACCATCAGCACGACAAACACCACCCCTTCCCCTGAACCTCTGCTCCCACCAACAGCGTCAGCCCTCGGGACAGCACCACCGGCACCACCACCTCGGCCTCCACCCTACTCCCACAGACACCCCCGTCCCACCCCCTATCTCCCCACTTTTTCCCCGATCCTTTCCAAATCCTACGTTGTCAAGGATCCTGCCCTTGCCTCTGTCCCGTTGCCCTCCTTTTTTTCCCCTTCGTCGTCTTCTCCTTTTCGTAGCAGTACGGTTGATTTACAATACTGTGTGACTTTCAGGTGTACAGCCAAGTGATTCAGTTATATGTCCTTTTCCAGGTTATTTTCCATTATACGTTATCACGACATATGAATACAGTTCCCTGTGCTGTACAGTAAATCCTTGTTGCTTCTGTGCTTTATGTATAGTATTTCCTCTCTGTTAATCGCAGCTCCGGATTTTGCCCTGCCCTACACTTTCCCCCTGGGTAACGAACAGTGTGTTTTCTATGTCTGTGGGTCTGTTTCTCTTTGGCACATACATTCGTTTGTAGTACGGTTTAGATTCCACATATCTTTGTGCTTCTCTGCCTGACTTACGTCGTGAAGTGTAATATACTCTAGGTCCATCCTTACTGGTGCAAATGGCAATATCTCACTCTTTTGTATGGCTGAGTAATATTCCACAGTACATACGTACCACGTCTTCCTGTGCCAGCCATCGGTTGGTGGGCACTTGGGTTTTGTCCATGTCTTGGCTGTGGCCCGTAGTGCTGCTGTGAACATGGGGGTGCATGGATCTCTTCAAATGACAGTTTCTCTCCTTTGCCGATGTGTACCCACGATGGGGATTGCTGGATCATATGAGAGCTCATATTTCACCTATTTATTTAGTGTGTTGTTTTTATTTATGCATTTAATATTTATTTATTCATTTACTTATAAGAACTAGTAGCTGTAGTTTTGGAAGAAAAGTTGATTAACAATATTGAGTTAGTTTCAGGTGCACAGCAAAGCGGATACTGTCTTCCATGTCTAATGTTGTTTCAGATTGCTTTCCATTACAGTTTACTACAGGATATTGAACATCATTCCCTGTGTTATTCTGGAAATCCTTGTTGCTTATGTCTTTTATATGAAGTACGGTGTATCTGTTCATCGCAGCTCCTAATTTATGTCTCCACCCCTCCCTTTCTCCTCGGGGAACCATCAGTGTGTTTTCTATGTCTGTGAGTCTGTTTCGCTTTTGCACACACATTCTTTTCTATTATGTTTTAGATTCCACGTATCTTTGTGCTTCTCTGTCAGACTTAACTTCACTAAGTGTAATATTCCCTAGGACCCTCCTTATTGTGGCAAATGGCAATCTTTCATTTTCTGAAATGGCTGAGTAATATTCCACAGTACATATATACCGCATCTTTTTCTGTCAGCCAACTGTTGATGGGCACATGGGTTTTTTTCTCTGTCTTGGCTGCGGCACACAGTGCTGCTTCGAACACGGGGGTGCGTGGATCTCGTCAAACAACAGTTTTTCTCTTTGGCGGATGTGTACCCACGACGGGGATTGCTGGATCATCGGATGGCTCATGTTCCTCCTGTTTATTTTGTTCGTTGTTTTTATTTATTTATTTACTTACTTACCTACTTACTTATAAGTACTAGTACTTGTGGTTGAAGAAGAAGAGTTGATTAACAATATTGAGTTAGTTTCAGGTGTACAGCAAAGGGGATACTGTTTTCCATGTCTAATATCGTTTCAGAGTGATTTCCATTAGAGGTTATTGCAGGATATTGACTATCACTCCCTGTGTTATTCTGGAAATCCTTGTTGCTTATCTCCTTTATATGAACTACTGTGTATCTGTTCATCGAGCCCCTAATTTATCCCTCCACCCCTCCTTTTTAACTCGGGTAACCATCACTGTGTTTTCTAGGTCTGTGGGTCTGTTTCTGTTTTGCCCATAGATTCATTGGTAGTACTTTTTAGATTCCACAGATCTTTGTGCTTCTCTGTCGGACCTACTTCACTAAGTGTAATATTCCCTGGGAGCATTCTTGTTGCGGCAAATGGCAATATTTCATTCTTCCTTATTAATGGCTGAGTAATATCCCATAGTACCTATATACCACCTCTTCTTGTACTAGCGACCCGCTGATGGGCACTTGGGTTTTTTCCCGTGTCTTGGCTACTGCAAATAGTGCCGCTGTGAACATGGAGGTGCTTGTGCCTTTTTGCACTCTTGTTTCGTCATTTCCGGGTACGTACCCAGGAGTGGGATTGCTGGATCACAGGGGACCTCTCCTTTGGCCTCTTTCAACCTCAACCCCTCCTCCCCCCACCCCCGCCGCCACACACACCTGAGACCGGATGGTTTCTCCCGATGAGAGGCGATGTATGTCTCTGGGGCAGTAGAATGCCCCCACCCCATTCGGACCCCGCCTAGCCCCTGTGGCGCGCTCCGTTTCCGTTGTTCTCTTGCCTGCCTCCTACCCACCGCCCCCAGTCCCAACCCACTGGTTAGCCTGACCACCTTGCCGCACAGCACACCAGTCTGGCGCGCTCACCCGCCACCCCACCGCGAAGGGGTCCTCTCCCACCATCTTCCTCGCCACACAGCCCACTCACACACCCCGCCCTTCCCCCCCCCAGCCTGCGGGCTCGGACCCCTCTCCCCGCCACCTTCCCCTTGTATCCCAGGCCCGACTGTCACATGTCCTGCCCGGAAGTCTCACTTCCGCCAGTGCTCCTCAGACGCACTCCTACTCCAGGCCCACCCCGCCCCCTGATCTGACCCACCCGTACACACGTGCCGGGCCAGGTGCTGCCACCACCCCAAGCTTCTGCTGAGCCCCTGCCTGAGCGGCCAGCCGCTCTCCCGGGCCAGGTCCCCGCCAGCCCAACACCTCCCGCTCCTGCCCGCGCTCCACCCAGACACCCCAGGCCCTTCCTCGCACCTCCCAGCACGCGGGCCCACCGCCGCCCTCTCTCCATGGGGTCGTTCTGCTCCGTTCCCTAACCCGCGTGGGGTGGCCACCGACCACGGCCACAAACACCTCCATCCCACACTGTCAGCCACCCCCACGGCACCGGCAAGGGCGTTCGGGAAACCTGCTGCGGTGGTGCGAAGCACCCGTCTGCCCACCGGTGCTCCTCTCCACAGGGGATCCGGCTTTGTTAGAAGGCACCGCGTGTGACACCGCCGTCGCCGTCGGCGCTGCCACCGCTGTCGCCGTGGGGGAAAAGCAGTGCTGATGGAGAGTGCAAACACAGGCGGGGGCGTTTGCTCGTGGCCACGGCCACGGCGGGGAGAGGCGCGGCCCCGGCCACTCGTGTTTGGGGCTGAGGCAAGCGTCCGAAAAGGAAGACACGGGACGTCGAAGGCCTCGAGTGGGCGCGCGCCAGTGCGGCCAAAAGGTTTGGCCGGGGAGGGAGGGTGGAGGTTGCCTGGCAGGGCTTGGGCTGGAGGTGCAGGGCACCGGGCGGCTCTTGTCGGGGCGCCGAGGCCGCGGAGCAAACGTGGCCTAAAAGTGGGATGTGCACGGTGGGAGGTAGAGAGGAAGAACAAAGGCTTCCCTGACCGGGAATCGAACCCGGGCCGCGGCGGTGAGAGCGCCGAATCCTAACCACTAGACCACCAGGGAGCGTCAGGCTCCACCACTGCTCCTGCTGGACCCATAGCACCCGCTCGGCGCCACCTTGGCGCCAAGACCCGGCCTTTCCAAGTCCAGCCACGCGCCGCCCCTGGCAATCCACGTGTCCTACCGTCCTTCCTGCTTGCAGCGCCCTCAGAACACTGCGCGCCTGCTTCTCGCACACACAAGAAAAGCCGCTGGGGCCAGCTGGCTCCCTGCTCCCAGCTCTCCCTCACAGGCCCCCGGCCGGCCGCCCGTGGAGCTCGGTAAAAGGGCAGCCCGCTGCGTTGGCCGGGAATCGAACCCGGGTCAACTGCTTGGAAGGCAGCTATGCTCACCACTATACCACCAACGCTGCACAGCCCGGGCCGCCCCGAGACGCCGGCACCGGGCTCGCCCGAGCGCACTCTCGTCGCCGCCACCTTCTCCTCCTCCTCCTCCTTCTCTTCCGACTCCTCCTCCTTCTCTTCCTCCTCCTACTCCCCTTTCTCTGCCCCGTCCTCCTCCTCCTCCTCCTCAGCCGCCGCCGCCGCCGCCGCCGCCGCCGCTTGGAACAGCCCTGCCCCGACGCCCCGCCGGCCGGCAGCTCTGTGACGTCACAGGCGCCACCAAGGCCCCCCCCCGCGCCCCCCCCGCGCCAGCCCTACGAAGCTGCACTAGGCCACCGGCCCGACCGCCTCAGGGGGGCGCTCTCGCTGCCTTGCTGCTCCAGGGCCCCTCCGCTCCACGCCGCGGCCCGCCCCCGCCCCCGGCCCCGGGGCACGCGTCTTCCAGACCCCGGCTCGCCAAAGCCCTTCTCCACCGGGCGCCGGGCCAGGCCACTTCCCGCACCGACAGGGCACGCCACTCATCCGCCTCCCACCCGTCCCGGCAGCTGTGCACCTATGCCGCTGTGCACAGCTGCGCAGCTGTGCGTCGCGACGCAAGGAGCCCACTGAGACAGCCACTTTGGGCGGGCCGCAACGTCATCGGGCGCTTGTAGGGTCCAGAGGAGGCCCTCGCTCGGCCCTGGCGACTGAGCGCCCGGCGAGGAGGAAGGGCTGGGCGGCTGGAGGGGGGCGAGGGTGGGCAGGCTGGGCACGCGCTGGCGCCCTGCGCCTCGCTGGAGGGCGGAGGGCGGAGGGAGGAGAAGAAGGGCCCTTGGGAGCCAGGCGGCAGGACAGAGAGCGGCGCCAGCCGCCAAAAGAGGGCGTGTTGCCTCCCCGTCGGGGAATCGAACCCCGGTCTCCCGCGTGACAGGCGGGGATACTCACCACTATACTAACGAGGACGGCGGCCACCGCCCCCGCGCCCGGCCGCCCTCGGGCTGCCTGCCGACGCCTCCCCCTGCCCTCCGGCCCCCTGCCCACCACGGGCGCCCGGCACGTGCCCGACCCGACCCAACGCCACACCAACCGCGTCCTCCAAAGCGGCAGCCCCCGACCCCGACAGGGACCCGGACCCGCGTGGCCCTGAAAACTCCGAGTGCGCGCTGCCTATTGCCTCCGACGCGGGGATCGCGCAGGGTGGAGGGGGCCCGAGACGCAAAGCAAGGCTGCGAGGAGGGGGTGGGCGCGCGCCGGGCCATGGCCGGCGAGGAGACGCGCGGGTGGGGGCCGGCGGCAGGGGGCTGGCCCGACGCGGCCCGGCTGCGTCCGGGGCCAGGGCTGGGCGAGGGCGCCACCGCGGCGCAGCCAGGCGCGTCGTCTGGCCGTGCTCCCCGTCGGCCGCCGCGCGCCCGCTCCGTCGCTCACCCAGACGGCCGCGCGCCTGGCGCGGAGCACCGCGTCCCGCCAAGGGCACCGGGGTTCGCGTCGCGTCGGGTCCCAGCCAGCCGAGCGGCCACGCGCACGCCCAGGCCCGCCGTCAGGATGGCCGAGCGGTCTAAGGCGCTGCGTTCAGGTCGCAGTCTCCCCTGGAGGCGTGGGTTCGAATCCCACTCCTGACAAGCCAGCCTTTTGGCCCGCCCGACAAACGCACCCGGCCCTATGGCAGCGCTTTACTGCCTTCCAGTCCGTTCGCGCCTTGCACTCTTGCGGCCTCTCCAAACTCCGGCCCGGACATCCACGCCTCTCAGACGCGGGACCTTCTCAGCCACGGCCGCGGGCCTGGCAGAAACGGCGCACTAGGAACCCTCCGGCCACTGGCTTTCCGGACAAACGCCCTCCCCGCCAGCTCCTAAGCCCCCTCCTACCTGCACCCACACCAGAAAAACCTTCGGTCCTTCGCAGCCCATCTTTCCTCACCTGCTTGCGGCTGCTGCTGCTGGTGGTTTTCCTGCCTGCCTGCCTGCCTGCCTTCGTCCCTCCCTCCCACTCCCACTCCCACGCTCCACCCCGCCCCCACCGCCACACGCAGAACGGCCGCGTGTGGAAAGCCCTCCACGCCTGGCCCGCCCTCTGACTTCGGCCTGGTGAAGAGCGGGCTCGCTCTCACAGCCTTTCTTCCACTTCCGCCACCAGCAGCTCTCCCTCTTTCCAACATCCTGTCCTTCCCGCCAGCCCCAAAGGCCCGCCTGCCCATTCCATTCCCTCCACAGCCACACCGTCTTGCCGGCCTGTGGTGCGTGCCCTCGGTGCTTTTTCGCCTTGGGACCTTGGCCGGACCACACCTGCCTGCCTGCCTGCCTGCCTGCCGGGCCCCGTGCAGCCCAGCCTCCTGCTGACCAGCCAACAGGGGGCCCTCCCTGCGCGGGGCCTGGCGCAGGAGTCGCTCCCGGGAACGGTGCTCCAGTGAGTAGTGAGACGAAGCCCTGGATGCCCTGTCACCCACCACAGACGTCCGGCCCCCAGCCCGGGCCACCCACCTCGGCGCCACGGCGCAAGTCCCTCGGGGAAGCCGCTGCTCCGGCCGGACCCAACCACACCCTGGCGCGCTCCCTCCCTCACCGGGCTGTCCGCGAGCCAGCAGCCAGTCTGCCAAAGTGCTTCTCCTCACAACCAACGCAGCAGAGCGGGACCCCGCGGGAGAGGGGTGGGCCAGAGCGCAGAAGCGAGGCTCAGACACCTTTGGTCTTGTGGCCTGAGCGCCGCTCGGCGACGGCGGCGGCGGCGGCGGCGGCGGCGGTGCCCGGTGTCCATCTCCCACGCTCGCGGTCCCTGCACAGCCCCGAGCTCCGATCCCTGCCCCCGCCCGCCCTCGCACGCCCCGCACCAGCCAGAAAGCCAGCCGCCAGAGGGACTGTGCGTCGGGTCGAGGGGGGGGGGGGTGGCGGCTGCTGAGAGGAACGTGGGCGCTCAGCCGCAGCGGCCACGCCTCGCCTGCCTTGACTGGGATTCGGGCGCGGGCCAGGCCGCTTCGGCTCCTGGCTTCCTCTGG
Organism: Balaenoptera physalus; assembly: GCF_965194825.1. Classification (NCBI taxonomy): domain Eukaryota; kingdom Metazoa; phylum Chordata; class Mammalia; order Artiodactyla; family Balaenopteridae; genus Balaenoptera; species Balaenoptera physalus. The sequence goes on along the minus strand of NC_138882.1, from coordinate 78,304,546 downwards.
CGACACCGACAGTCTCGCGGCGGCCGTGGACGGCAGAGAAAGCGCAGGACGGGCCGAGCACGCCTGCGTCCCTCCGTCCCTCGGTGCTTCCGACCGCCTCGCGCCCTGGGGTCGCCAGCGTGCCCGGAGCCTCTCATTCAGGTGGCCCGTCGGCCTCCTGCTCAAATGGAGCACATGCCCACGGGGCGAGCAGTGACCAGGGTCCGGCGGTTGGCGGCGAGCGCCGCTGGGGCAGCGCCGGGGGCCGGCGGCCATCGGTGCATGGGTGGTTCAGTGGTAGAATTCTCGCCTGCCACGCGGGAGGCCCGGGTTCGATTCCCGGCCCATGCAGCCGCAGCGTCCCCTTTTGGTTCCCGCAGCCCCACAGCGGAGCTGGGCTTCCCCGCTGCCACACTCAAGGCACCGGTCCTGCAACAGCTCGCTCACCACCGCACCTTCCGGCCCCTGTCCTTCCCACGCAGACGCCCCCACCCCACACACACCCGGGAGCCAGGCCTCCGCGACCTGACACCTTGCGGGCTCAGCCACTCTTACGCCCAGACCCCTTCCTTGTCCTTGTTCTCGTCCTTACCCCGACCCCGCTTGTGTCACGCTTTTCACTGTAAGGAACACCCCACACTGGCACCCGCACAGCCCAACCTCTTCACCTTTTGCCACGTTTCCAAGCTCTCTGCCTCACTCTGCCCGCACTTCGAAAGTTATGCTATGTTTGCACAACCAGGAGCAAGGAAGTTGCCACCCCTGGGAGTGATACATCCCACTTTCCTGGAGAGTCCCCAAAGCGTTCACTTGCACGAGGAGTTCAAAAGAAGTCCACACTATCATCGCAGACTGCACTCTAGATTCATGTTCTGACCCTCGACAGAAATACGTTTCCAACACCGGCCCGCTCCTCCACCACTACTGCCACCACCACCATCAGCACGACAAACACCACCCCTTCCCCTGAACCTCTGCTCCCACCAACAGCGTCAGCCCTCGGGACAGCACCACCGGCACCACCACCTCGGCCTCCACCCTACTCCCACAGACACCCCCGTCCCACCCCCTATCTCCCCACTTTTTCCCCGATCCTTTCCAAATCCTACGTTGTCAAGGATCCTGCCCTTGCCTCTGTCCCGTTGCCCTCCTTTTTTTCCCCTTCGTCGTCTTCTCCTTTTCGTAGCAGTACGGTTGATTTACAATACTGTGTGACTTTCAGGTGTACAGCCAAGTGATTCAGTTATATGTCCTTTTCCAGGTTATTTTCCATTATACGTTATCACGACATATGAATACAGTTCCCTGTGCTGTACAGTAAATCCTTGTTGCTTCTGTGCTTTATGTATAGTATTTCCTCTCTGTTAATCGCAGCTCCGGATTTTGCCCTGCCCTACACTTTCCCCCTGGGTAACGAACAGTGTGTTTTCTATGTCTGTGGGTCTGTTTCTCTTTGGCACATACATTCGTTTGTAGTACGGTTTAGATTCCACATATCTTTGTGCTTCTCTGCCTGACTTACGTCGTGAAGTGTAATATACTCTAGGTCCATCCTTACTGGTGCAAATGGCAATATCTCACTCTTTTGTATGGCTGAGTAATATTCCACAGTACATACGTACCACGTCTTCCTGTGCCAGCCATCGGTTGGTGGGCACTTGGGTTTTGTCCATGTCTTGGCTGTGGCCCGTAGTGCTGCTGTGAACATGGGGGTGCATGGATCTCTTCAAATGACAGTTTCTCTCCTTTGCCGATGTGTACCCACGATGGGGATTGCTGGATCATATGAGAGCTCATATTTCACCTATTTATTTAGTGTGTTGTTTTTATTTATGCATTTAATATTTATTTATTCATTTACTTATAAGAACTAGTAGCTGTAGTTTTGGAAGAAAAGTTGATTAACAATATTGAGTTAGTTTCAGGTGCACAGCAAAGCGGATACTGTCTTCCATGTCTAATGTTGTTTCAGATTGCTTTCCATTACAGTTTACTACAGGATATTGAACATCATTCCCTGTGTTATTCTGGAAATCCTTGTTGCTTATGTCTTTTATATGAAGTACGGTGTATCTGTTCATCGCAGCTCCTAATTTATGTCTCCACCCCTCCCTTTCTCCTCGGGGAACCATCAGTGTGTTTTCTATGTCTGTGAGTCTGTTTCGCTTTTGCACACACATTCTTTTCTATTATGTTTTAGATTCCACGTATCTTTGTGCTTCTCTGTCAGACTTAACTTCACTAAGTGTAATATTCCCTAGGACCCTCCTTATTGTGGCAAATGGCAATCTTTCATTTTCTGAAATGGCTGAGTAATATTCCACAGTACATATATACCGCATCTTTTTCTGTCAGCCAACTGTTGATGGGCACATGGGTTTTTTCTCTGTCTTGGCTGCGGCACACAGTGCTGCTTCGAACACGGGGGTGCGTGGATCTCGTCAAACAACAGTTTTTCTCTTTGGCGGATGTGTACCCACGACGGGGATTGCTGGATCATCGGATGGCTCATGTTCCTCCTGTTTATTTTGTTCGTTGTTTTTATTTATTTATTTACTTACTTACCTACTTACTTATAAGTACTAGTACTTGTGGTTGAAGAAGAAGAGTTGATTAACAATATTGAGTTAGTTTCAGGTGTACAGCAAAGGGGATACTGTTTTCCATGTCTAATATCGTTTCAGAGTGATTTCCATTACAGGTTATTGCAGGATATTGACTATCACTCCCTGTGTTATTCTGGAAATCCTTGTTGCTTATCTCCTTTATATGAACTACTGTGTATCTGTTCATCGAGCTCCTAATTTATCCCTCCACCCCTCCTTTTTAACTCGGGTAACCATCACTGTGTTTTCTAGGTCTGTGGGTCTGTGTCTGTTTCTGTTTTGCCCATAGATTCATTGGTAGTACTTTTTAGATTCCACAGATCTTTGTGCTTCTCTGTCGGACCTACTTCACTAAGTGTAATATTCCCTGGGAGCATTCTTGTTGCGGCAAATGGCAATATTTCATTCTTCCTTATTAATGGCTGAGTAATATCCCATGGTACCTATATACCACCTCTTCTTGTACTAGCGACCCGCTGATGGGCACTTGGGTTTTTTCCCGTGTCTTGGCTACTGCAAATAGTGCCGCTGTGAACATGGAGGTGCTTGTGCCTTTTTGCACTCTTGTTTCGTCATTTCCGGGTACGTACCCAGGAGTGGGATTGCTGGATCACAGGGGACCTCTCCTTTGGCCTCTTTCAACCTCAACCCCTCCTCCCCCCACCCCCGCCGCCACACACACCTGAGACCGGATGGTTTCTCCCGATGAGAGGCGATGTATGTCTCTGGGGCAGTAGAATGCCCCCACCCCATTCGGACCCCGCCTAGCCCCTGTGGCGCGCTCCGTTTCCGTTGTTCTCTTGCCTGCCTCCTACCCACCGCCCCCAGTCCCAACCCACTGGTTAGCCTGACCACCTTGCCGCACAGCACACCAGTCTGGCGCGCTCACCCGCCACCCCACCGCGAAGGGGTCCTCTCCCACCATCTTCCTCGCCCCACAGCCCACTCACACACCCCGCCCTTCCCCCCAGCCTGCGGGCTCGGACCCCTCTCCCCGCCACCTTCCCCTTGTATCCCAGGCCCGACTGTCACATGTCCTGCCCGGAAGTCTCACTTCCGCCAGTGCTCCTCAGACGCACTCCTACTCCAGGCCCACCCCGCCCCCTGATCTGACCCACCCGTACACACGTGCCGGGCCAGGTGCTGCCACCACCCCAAGCTTCTGCTGAGCCCCTGCCTGAGCGGCCAGCCGCTCTCCCGGGCCAGGTCCCCGCCAGCCCAACACCTCCCGCTCCTGCCCGTGCTCCACCCAGACACCCCAGGCCCTTCCTCGCACCTCCCAGCACGCGGGCCCACCGCCGCCCTCTCTCCATGGGGTCGTTCTGCTCCGTTCCCTAACCCGCGTGGGGTGGCCACCGACCACGGCCACAAACACCTCCATCCCACACTGTCAGCCACCCCCACGGCACCGGCAAGGGCGTTCGGGAAACCTGCTGCGGTGGTGCGAAGCACCCGTCTGCCCACCGGTGCTCCTCTCCACAGGGGATCCGGCTTTGTTAGAAGGCACCGCGTGTGACACCGCCGTCGCCGTCGGCGCTGCCACCGCTGTCGCCGTGGGGGAAAAGCAGTGCTGATGGAGAGTGCAAACACAGGCGGGGGCGTTTGCTCGTGGCCACGGCCACGGCGGGGAGAGGCGCGGCCCCGGCCACTCGTGTTTGGGGCTGAGGCAAGCGTCCGAAAAGGAAGACACGGGACGTCGAAGGCCTCGAGTGGGCGCGCGCCAGTGCGGCCAAAAGGTTTGGCCGGGGAGGGAGGGTGGAGGTTGCCTGGCAGGGCTTGGGCTGGAGGTGCAGGGCACCGGGCGGCTCTTGTCGGGGCGCCGAGGCCGCGGAGCAAGCGTGGCCTAAAAGTGGGATGTGCACGGTGGGAGGTAGAGAGGAAGAACAAAGGCTTCCCTGACCGGGAATCGAACCCGGGCCGCGGCGGTGAGAGCGCCGAATCCTAACCACTAGACCACCAGGGAGCGTCAGGCTCCACCACTGCTCCTGCTGGACCCATAGCACCCGCTCGGCGCCACCTTGGCGCCAAGACCCGGCCTTTCCAAGTCCAGCCACGCGCCGCCCCTGGCAATCCACGTGTCCTACCGTCCTTCCTGCTTGCAGCGCCCTCAGAACACTGCGCGCCTGCTTCTCGCACACACAAGAAAAGCCGCTGGGGCCAGCTGGCTCCCTGCTCCCAGCTCTCCCTCACAGGCCCCCGGCCGGCCGCCCGTGGAGCTCGGTAAAAGGGCAGCCCGCTGCGTTGGCCGGGAATCGAACCCGGGTCAACTGCTTGGAAGGCAGCTATGCTCACCACTATACCACCAACGCTGCACAGCCCGGGCCGCCCCGAGACGCCGGCACCGGGCTCGCCCGAGCGCACTCTCGTCGCCGCCGCCTTCTCCTCCTCCTCCTCCTCCTTCTCTTCCGACCCCTCCTCCTTCTCTTCCTCCTCCTACTCCCCTTTCTCTGCCCCGTCCTCCTCCACCTCCTTCTCAGCCGCCGCCGCCGCCGCCGCCGCCGCCGCCGCCGCCGCCGCTTGGAACAGCCCTGCCCCGACGCCCCGCCGGCCGGCAGCTCTGTGACGTCACAGGCGCCACCAAGGCCCCCCCCCCGCGCCCCCCACCCCCCACGCCAGCCCTACGAAGCTGCCCTAGGCCACCGGCCCGACCGCCTCAGGGGGGCGCTCTCGCTGCCTCGCTGCTCCAGGGCCCCTCCGCTCCACGCCGCGGCCCGCCCCCGCCCCCGGCCCCGGGGCACGCGTCTTCCAGACCCCGGCTCGCCAAAGCCCTTCTCCACCGGGCGCCGGGCCAGGCCACTTCCCGCACCGACAGGGCACGCCACTCATCCGCCTCCCACCCGTCCCGGCAGCTGTGCACCTATGCCGCTGTGCACAGCTGCGCAGCTGTGCGTCGCGACGCAAGGAGCCCACTGAGACAGCCACTTTGGGCGGGCCGCAACGTCATCGGGCGCTTGTAGGGTCCAGAGGAGGCCCTCGCTCGGCCCTGGCGACTGAGCGCCCGGCGAGGAGGAAGGGCTGGGCGGCTGGAGGGGGGCGAGGGTGGGCAGGCTGGGCACGCGCTGGCGCCCTGCGCCTCGCTGGAGGGCGGAGGGCGGAGGGAGGAGAAGAAGGGCCCTTGGGAGCCAGGCGGCAGGACAGAGAGCGGCGCCAGCCGCCAAAAGAGGGCGTGTTGCCTCCCCGTCGGGGAATCGAACCCCGGTCTCCCGCGTGACAGGCGGGGATACTCACCACTATACTAACGAGGACGGCGGCCACCGCCCCCGCGCCCGGCCGCCCTCGGGCTGCCTGCCGACGCCTCCCCCTGCCCTCCGGCCCCCTGCCCACCACGGGCGCCCGGCACGTGCCCGACCCGACCCAACGCCACACCAACCGCGTCCTCCAAAGCGGCAGCCCCCGACCCCGACAGGGACCCGGACCCGCGTGGCCCTGAAAACGCCGAGTGCGCGCTGCCTATTGCCTCCGACGCGGGGATCGCGCAGGGTGGAGGGGGCCCGAGACGCAAAGCAAGGCTGCGAGGAGGGGGTGGGCGCGCGCCGGGCCATGGCCGGCGAGGAGACGCGCGGGTGGGGGCCGGCGGCAGGGGGCTGGCCCGACGCGGCCCGGCTGCGTCCGGGGCCAGGGCTGGGCGAGGGCGCCACCGCAGCGCAGCCAGGCGCGTCGTCTGGCCGTGCTCCCCGTCGGCCGCCGCGCGCCCGCTCCGTCGCTCACCCAGACGGCCGCGCGCCTGGCGCGGAGCACCGCGTCCCGCCAAGGGCACCGGGGTTCGCGTCGCGTCGGGTCCCAGCCAGCCGAGCGGCCACGCGCACGCCCAGGCCCGCCGTCAGGATGGCCGAGCGGTCTAAGGCGCTGCGTTCAGGTCGCAGTCTCCCCTGGAGGCGTGGGTTCGAATCCCACTCCTGACAAGCCAGCCTTTTGGCCCGCCCGACAAACGCACCCGGCCCTATGGCAGCGCTTTACTGCCTTCCAGTCCGTTCGCGCCTTGCACTCTTGCGGCCTCTCCAAACTCCGGCCCGGACATCCACGCCTCTCAGACGCGGGACCTTCTCAGCCACGGCCGCGGGCCTGGCAGAAACGGCGCACTAGGAACCCTCCGGCCACTGGCTTTCCGGACAAACGCCCTCCCCGCCAGCTCCTAAGCCCCCTCCTACCTGCACCCACACCAGAAAAACCTTCGGTCCTTCGCAGCCCATCTTTCCTCACCTGCTTGCGGCTGCTGCTGCTGGTGGTTTTCCTGCCTGCCTGCCTGCCTGCCTTCGTCCCTCCCTCCCACTCCCACTCCCACGCTCCACCCCGCCCCCACCGCCACACGCAGAACGGCCGCGTGTGGAAAGCCCTCCACGCCTGGCCCGCCCTCTGACTTCGGCCTGGTGAAGAGCGGGCTCGCTCTCACAGCCTTTCTTCCACTTCCGCCACCAGCAGCTCTCCCTCTTTCCAACATCCTGTCCTTCCCGCCAGCCCCAAAGGCCCGCCTGCCCATTCCATTCCCTCCACAGCCACACCGTCTTGCCGGCCTGTGGTGCGTGCCCTCGGTGCTTTTTCGCCTTGGGACCTTGGCCGGACCACACCTGCCTGCCTGCCTGCCTGCCTGCCGGGCCCCGTGCAGCCCAGCCTCCTGCTGACCAGCCAACAGGGGGCCCTCCCTGCGCGGGGCCTGGCGCAGGAGTCGCTCCCGGGAACGGTGCTCCAGTGAGTAGTGAGAGGAAGCCCTGGATGCCCTGTCACCCACCACAGACGTCCGGCCCCCAGCCCGGGCCACCCACCTCGGCGCCACGGCGCAAGTCCCTCGGGGAAGCCGCTGCTCCGGCCGGACCCAACCACACCCTGGCGCGCTCCCTCCCTCACCGGGCTGTCCGCGAGCCAGCAGCCAGTCTGCCAAAGTGCTTCTCCTCACAACCAACGCAGCAGAGCGGGACCCCGCGGGAGAGGGGTGGGCCAGAGCGCAGAAGCGAGGCTCAGACACCTTTGGTCTTGTGGCCTGAGCGCCGCTCGGCGACGGCGGCGGCGGCGGCGGCGGCGGTGCCCGGTGTCCATCTCCCACGCTCGCGGTCCCTGCACAGCCCCGAGCTCCGATCCCTGCCCCCGCCCGCCCTCGCACGCCCCGCACCAGCCAGAAAGCCAGCCGCCAGAGGGACTGTGCGTCGGGTCGAGGGGCGGGGGGGTGGCGGCTGCTGAGAGGAACGTGGGCGCTCAGCCGCACCGGCCACGCCTCGCCTGCCTTGACTGGGATTCGGGCGCGGGCCAGGCCGCTTCGGCTCCTGGCTTCCTCTGGCGACACCGACAGTCTCGCGGCGGCCGTGGACGGCAGAGAAAGCGCAGGACGGGCCGAGCACGCCTGCGTCCCTCCGTCCCTCGGTGCTTCCGACCGCCTCGCGCCCTGGGGTCGCCAGCGTGCCCGGAGCCTCTCATTCAGGTGGCCCGTCGGCCTCCTGCTCAAATGGAGCACATGCCCACGGGGCGAGCAGTGACCAGGGTCCGGCGGTTGGCGGCGAGCGCCGCTGGGGCAGCGCCGGGGGCCGGCGGCCATCGGTGCATGGGTGGTTCAGTGGTAGAATTCTCGCCTGCCACGCGGGAGGCCCGGGTTCGATTCCCGGCCCATGCAGCCGCAGCGTCCCCTTTTGGTTCCCGCAGCCCCACAGCGGAGCTGGGCTTCCCCGCTGCCACACTCAAGGCACCGGTCCTGCAACAGCTCGCTCACCACCGCGCCTTCCGGCCCCTGTCCTTCCCACGCAGACGCCCCCACCCCACACACACCCGGGAGCCAGGCCTCCGCGGCCTGACACCTTGCGGGCTCAGCCACTCTTACGCCCAGACCCCTTCCTTGTCCTTGTTCTCGTCCTTACCCCGACCCCGCTTGTGTCACGCTTTTCACTGTAAGGAACACCCCACACTGGCACCCGCACAGCCCAACCTCTTCACCTTTCGCCACGTTTCCAAGCTCTCTGCCTCACTCTGCCCGCACTTCGAAAGTTATGCTATGTTTGCACAACCAGGAGCAAGGAAGTTGCCACCCCTGGGAGTGATACATCCCACTTTCCTGGAGAGTCCCCAAAGCGTTCACTTGCACGAGGAGTTCAAAAGAAGTCCACACTATCATCGCAGACTGCACTCTAGATTCATGTTCTGACCCTCGACAGAAATACGTTTCCAACACCGGCCCGCTCCTCCACCACTACTGCCACCACCACCATCAGCACGACAAACACCACCCCCTCCCCTGAACCTCTGCTCCCACCAACAGCGTCAGCCCTCGGGACAGCACCACCGGCACCACCACCTCGGCCTCCACCCTACTCCCACAGACACCCCCGTCCCACCCCCTATCTCCCCACTTTTCCCCCGATCCTTTCCAAATCCTACGTTGTCAAGGATCCTGCCCTTGCCTCTGTCCCGTTGCCCTCCTTTTTTTCCCCTTCGTCGTCTTCTCCTTTTCGTAGCAGTACGGTTGATTTACAATACTGTGTGACTTTCAGGTGTACAGCCAAGTGATTCAGTTATATGTCCTTTTCCAGGTTATTTTCCATTATACGTTATCACGACATATGAATACAGTTCCCTGTGCTGTACAGTAAATCCTTGTTGCTTCTGTGCTTTATGTATAGTATTTCCTCTCTGTTAATCGCAGCTCCGGATTTTGCCCTGCCCTACACTTTCCCCCTGGGTAACGAACAGTGTGTTTTCTATGTCTGTGGGTCTGTTTCTCTTTGGCACATACATTCGTTTGTAGTACGGTTTAGATTCCACATATCTTTGTGCTTCTCTGCCTGACTTACGTCGTGAAGTGTAATATACTCTAGGTCCATCCTTACTGGTGCAAATGGCAATATCTCACTCTTTTGTATGGCTGAGTAATATTCCACAGTACATACGTACCACGTCTTCCTGTGCCAGCCATCGGTTGGTGGGCACTTGGGTTTTGTCCATGTCTTGGCTGTGGCCCGTAGTGCTGCTGTGAACACGGGGGTGCATGGATCTCTTCAAATGACAGTTTCTCTCCTTTGCCGATGTGTACCCACGATGGGGATTGCTGGATCATATGAGAGCTCATATTTCACCTATTTATTTAGTGTGTTGTTTTTATTTATGCATTTAATATTTATTTATTCATTTACTTATAAGAACTAGTAGCTGTAGTTTTGGAAGAAAAGTTGATTAACAATATTGAGTTAGTTTCAGGTGCACAGCAAAGCGGATACTGTCTTCCATGTCTAATGTTGTTTCAGATTGCTTTCCATTACAGTTTACTACAGGATATTGAACATCATTCCCTGTGTTATTCTGGAAATCCTTGTTGCTTATGTCTTTTATATGAAGTACGGTGTATCTGTTCATCGCAGCTCCTAATTTATGTCTCCACCCCTCCCTTTCTCCTCGGGGAACCATCAGTGTGTTTTCTATGTCTGTGAGTCTGTTTCGCTTTTGCACACACATTCTTTTCTATTATGTTTTAGATTCCACGTATCTTTGTGCTTCTCTGTCAGACTTAACTTCACTAAGTGTAATATTCCCTAGGACCCTCCTTATTGTGGCAAATGGCAATCTTTCATTTTCTGAAATGGCTGAGTAATATTCCACAGTACATATATACCGCATCTTTTTCTGTCAGCCAACTGTTGATGGGCACATGGGTTTTTTTCTCTGTCTTGGCTGCGGCACACAGTGCTGCTTCGAACACGGGGGTGCGTGGATCTCGTCAAACAACAGTTTTTCTCTTTGGCGGATGTGTACCCACGACGGGGATTGCTGGATCATCGGATGGCTCATGTTCCTCCTGTTTATTTTGTTCGTTGTTTTTATTTATTTATTTACTTACTTACCTACTTACTTATAAGTACTAGTACTTGTGGTTGAAGAAGAAGAGTTGATTAACAATATTGAGTTAGTTTCAGGTGTACAGCAAAGGGGATACTGTTTTCCATGTCTAATATCGTTTCAGAGTGATTTCCATTACAGGTTATTGCAGGATATTGACTATCACTCCCTGTGTTATTCTGGAAATCCTTGTTGCTTATCTCCTTTATATGAACTACTGTGTATCTGTTCATCGAGCTCCTAATTTATCCCTCCACCCCTCCTTTTTAACTCGGGTAACCATCACTGTGTTTTCTAGGTCTGTGGGTCTGTGTCTGTTTCTGTTTTGCCCATAGATTCATTGGTAGTACTTTTTAGATTCCACAGATCTTTGTGCTTCTCTGTCGGACCTACTTCACTAAGTGTAATATTCCCTGGGAGCATTCTTGTTGCGGCAAATGGCAATATTTCATTCTTCCTTATTAATGGCTGAGTAATATCCCATGGTACCTATATACCACCTCTTCTTGTACTAGCGACCCGCTGATGGGCACTTGGGTTTTTTCCCGTGTCTTGGCTACTGCAAATAGTGCCGCTGTGAACATGGAGGTGCTTGTGCCTTTTTGCACTCTTGTTTCGTCATTTCCGGGTACGTACCCAGGAGTGGGATTGCTGGATCACAGGGGACCTCTCCTTTGGCCTCTTTCAACCTCAACCCCTCCTCCCCCCACCCCCGCCGCCACACACACCTGAGACCGGATGGTTTCTCCCGATGAGAGGCGATGTATGTCTCTGGGGCAGTAGAATGCCCCCACCCCATTCGGACCCCGCCTAGCCCCTGTGGCGCGCTCCGTTTCCGTTGTTCTCTTGCCTGCCTCCTACCCACCGCCCCCAGTCCCAACCCACTGGTTAGCCTGACCACCTTGCCGCACAGCACACCAGTCTGGCGCGCTCACCCGCCACCCCACCGCGAAGGGGTCCTCTCCCACCATCTTCCTCGCCCCACAGCCCACTCACACACCCCGCCCTTCCCCCCCCCAGCCTGCGGGCTCGGACCCCTCTCCCCGCCACCTTCCCCTTGTATCCCAGGCCCGACTGTCACATGTCCTGCCCGGAAGTCTCACTTCCACCAGTGCTCCTCAGACGCACTCCTACTCCAGGCCCACCCCGCCCCCTGATCTGACCCACCCGTACACACGTGACGGGCCAGGTGCTGCCACCACCCCAAGCTTCTGCTGAGCCCCTGCCTGAGCGGCCAGCCGCTCTCCCGGGCCAGGTCCCCGCCAGCCCAACACCTCCCGCTCCTGCCCGCGCTCCACCCAGACACCCCAGGCCCTTCCTCGCACCTCCCAGCACGCGGGCCCACCGCCGCCCTCTCTCCATGGGGTCGTTCTGCTCCGTTCCCTAACCCGCGTGGGGTGGCCACCGACCACGGCCACAAACACCTCCATCCCACACTGTCAGCCACCCCCACGGCACCGGCAAGGGCGTTCGGGAAACCTGCTGCGGTGGTGCGAAGCACCCGTCTGCCCACCGGTGCTCCTCTCCACAGGGGATCCGGCTTTGTTAGAAGGCACCGCGTGTGACACCGCCGTCGCCGTCGGCGCTGCCACCGCTGTCGCCGTGGGGGAAAAGCAGTGCTGATGGAGAGTGCAAACACAGGCGGGGGCGTTTGCTCGTGGCCACGGCCACGGCGGGGAGAGGCGCGGCCCCGGCCACTCGTGTTTGGGGCTGAGGCAAGCGTCCGAAAAGGAAGACACGGGACGTCGAAGGCCTCGAGTGGGCGCGCGCCAGTGCGGCCAAAAGGTTTGGCCGGGGAGGGAGGGTGGAGGTTGCCTGGCAGGGCTTGGGCTGGAGGTGCAGGGCACCGGGCGGCTCTTGTCGGGGCGCCGAGGCCGCGGAGCAAGCGTGGCCTAAAAGTGGGATGTGCACGGTGGGAGGTAGAGAGGAAGAACAAAGGCTTCCCTGACCGGGAATCGAACCCGGGCCGCGGCGGTGAGAGCGCCGAATCCTAACCACTAGACCACCAGGGAGCGTCAGGCTCCACCACTGCTCCTGCTGGACCCATAGCACCCGCTCGGCGCCACCTTGGCGCCAAGACCCGGCCTTTCCAAGTCCAGCCACGCGCCGCCCCTGGCAATCCACGTGTCCTACCGTCCTTCCTGCTTGCAGCGCCCTCAGAACACTGCGCGCCTGCTTCTCGCACACACAAGAAAAGCCGCTGGGGCCAGCTGGCTCCCTGCTCCCAGCTCTCCCTCACAGGCCCCCGGCCGGCCGCCCGTGGAGCTCGGTAAAAGGGCAGCCCGCTGCGTTGGCCGGGAATCGAACCCGGGTCAACTGCTTGGAAGGCAGCTATGCTCACCACTATACCACCAACGCTGCACAGCCCGGGCCGCCCCGAGACGCCGGCACCGGGCTCGCCCGAGCGCACTCTCGTCGCCGCCGCCTTCTCCTCCTCCTCCTCCTCCTTCTCTTCCGACCCCTCCTCCTTCTCTTCCTCCTCCTACTCCCCTTTCTCTGCCCCGTCCTCCTCCACCTCCTTCTCAGCCGCCGCCGCCGCCGCCGCCGCCGCCGCCGCCGCCGCCGCTTGGAACAGCCCTGCCCCGACGCCCCGCCGGCCGGCAGCTCTGTGACGTCACAGGCGCCACCAAGGCCCCCCCCCCGCGCCCCCCACCCCCCACGCCAGCCCTACGAAGCTGCCCTAGGCCACCGGCCCGACCGCCTCAGGGGGGCGCTCTCGCTGCCTCGCTGCTCCAGGGCCCCTCCGCTCCACGCCGCGGCCCGCCCCCGCCCCCGGCCCCGGGGCACGCGTCTTCCAGACCCCGGCTCGCCAAAGCCCTTCTCCACCGGGCGCCGGGCCAGGCCACTTCCCGCACCGACAGGGCACGCCACTCATCCGCCTCCCACCCGTCCCGGCAGCTGTGCACCTATGCCGCTGTGCACAGCTGCGCAGCTGTGCGTCGCGACGCAAGGAGCCCACTGAGACAGCCACTTTGGGCGGGCCGCAACGTCATCGGGCGCTTGTAGGGTCCAGAGGAGGCCCTCGCTCGGCCCTGGCGACTGAGCGCCCGGCGAGGAGGAAGGGCTGGGCGGCTGGAGGGGGGCGAGGGTGGGCAGGCTGGGCACGCGCTGGCGCCCTGCGCCTCGCTGGAGGGCGGAGGGCGGAGGGAGGAGAAGAAGGGCCCTTGGGAGCCAGGCGGCAGGACAGAGAGCGGCGCCAGCCGCCAAAAGAGGGCGTGTTGCCTCCCCGTCGGGGAATCGAACCCCGGTCTCCCGCGTGACAGGCGGGGATACTCACCACTATACTAACGAGGACGGCGGCCACCGCCCCCGCGCCCGGCCGCCCTCGGGCTGCCTGCCGACGCCTCCCCCTGCCCTCCGGCCCCCTGCCCACCACGGGCGCCCGGCACGTGCCCGACCCGACCCAACGCCACACCAACCGCGTCCTCCAAAACGGCAGCCCCCGACCCCGACAGGGACCCGGACCCGCGTGGCCCTGAAAACGCCGAGTGCGCGCTGCCTATTGCCTCCGACGCGGGGATCGCGCAGGGTGGAGGGGGCCCGAGACGCAAAGCAAGGCTGCGAGGAGGGGGTGGGCGCGCGCCGGGCCATGGCCGGCGAGGAGACGCGCGGGTGGGGGCCGGCGGCAGGGGGCTGGCCCGACGCGGCCCGGCTGCGTCCGGGGCCAGGGCTGGGCGAGGGCGCCACCGCGGCGCAGCCAGGCGCGTCGTCTGGCCGTGCTCCCCGTCGGCCGCCGCGCGCCCGCTCCGTCGCTCACCCAGACGGCCGCGCGCCTGGCGCGGAGCACCGCGTCCCGCCAAGGGCACCGGGGTTCGCGTCGCGTCGGGTCCCAGCCAGCCGAGCGGCCACGCGCACGCCCAGGCCCGCCGTCAGGATGGCCGAGCGGTCTAAGGCGCTGCGTTCAGGTCGCAGTCTCCCCTGGAGGCGTGGGTTCGAATCCCACTCCTGACAAGCCAGCCTTTTGGCCCGCCCGACAAACGCACCCGGCCCTATGGCAGCGCTTTACTGCCTTCCAGTCCGTTCGCGCCTTGCACTCTTGCGGCCTCTCCAAACTCCGGCCCGGACATCCACGCCTCTCAGACGCGGGACCTTCTCAGCCACGGCCGCGGGCCTGGCAGAAACGGCGCACTAGGAACCCTCCGGCCACTGGCTTTCCGGACAAACGCCCTCCCCGCCAGCTCCTAAGCCCCCTCCTACCTGCACCCACACCAGAAAAACCTTCGGTCCTTCGCAGCCCATCTTTCCTCACCTGCTTGCGGCTGCTGCTGCTGGTGGTTTTCCTGCCTGCCTGCCTGCCTGCCTTCGTCCCTCCCTCCCACTCCCACTCCCACGCTCCACCCCGCCCCCACCGCCACACGCAGAACGGCCGCGTGTGGAAAGCCCTCCACGCCTGGCCCGCCCTCTGACTTCGGCCTGGTGAAGAGCGGGCTCGCTCTCACAGCCTTTCTTCCACTTCCGCCACCAGCAGCTCTCCCTCTTTCCAACATCCTGTCCTTCCCGCCAGCCCCAAAGGCCCGCCTGCCCATTCCATTCCCTCCACAGCCACACCGTCTTGCCGGCCTGTGGTGCGTGCCCTCGGTGCTTTTTCGCCTTGGGACCTTGGGCGGACCACACCTGCCTGCCTGCCTGCCTGCCTGCCGGGCCCCGTGCAGCCCAGCCTCCTGCTGACCAGCCAACAGGGGGCCCTCCCTGCGCGGGGCCTGGCGCAGGAGTCGCTCCCGGGAACGGTGCTCCAGTGAGTAGTGAGAGGAAGCCCTGGATGCCCTGTCACCCACCACAGACGTCCGGCCCCCAGCCCGGGCCACCCACCTCGGCGCCACGGCGCAAGTCCCTCGGGGAAGCCGCTGCTCCGGCCGGACCCAACCACACCCTGGCGCGCTCCCTCCCTCACCGGGCTGTCCGCGAGCCAGCAGCCAGTCTGCCAAAGTGCTTCTCCTCACAACCAACGCAGCAGAGCGGGACCCCGCGGGAGAGGGGTGGGCCAGAGCGCAGAAGCGAGGCTCAGACACCTTTGGTCTTGTGGCCTGAGCGCCGCTCGGCGACGGCGGCGGCGGCGGCGGCGGCGGCGGTGCCCGGTGTCCATCTCCCACGCTCGCGGTCCCTGCACAGCCCCGAGCTCCGATCCCTGCCCCCGCCCGCCCTCGCACGCCCCGCACCAGCCAGAAAGCCAGCCGCCAGAGGGACTGTGCGTCGGGTCGAGGGGGGGGGGTGGCGGCTGCTGAGAGGAACGTGGGCGCTCAGCCGCAGCGGCCACGCCTCGCCTGCCTTGACTGGGATTCGGGCGCGGGCCAGGCCGCTTCGGCTCCTGGCTTCCTCTGGCGACACCGACAGTCTCGCGGCGGCCGTGGACGGCAGAGAAAGCGCAGGACGGGCCGAGCACGCCTGCGTCCCTCCGTCCCTCGGTGCTTCCGACCGCCTCGCGCCCTGGGGTCGCCAGCGTGCCAGGAGCCTCTCATTCAGGTGGCCCGTCGGCCTCCTGCTCAAATGGAGCACATGCCCACGGGGCGAGCAGTGACCAGGGTCCGGCGGTTGGCGGCGAGCGCCGCTGGGGCAGCGCCGGGGGCCGGCGGCCATCGGTGCATGGGTGGTTCAGTGGTAGAATTCTCGCCTGCCACGCGGGAGGCCCGGGTTCGATTCCCGGCCCATGCAGCCGCAGCGTCCCCTTTTGGTTCCCGCAGCCCCACAGCGGAGCTGGGCTTCCCCGCTGCCACACTCAAGGCACCGGTCCTGCAACAGCTCGCTCACCACCGCACCTTCCGGCCCCTGTCCTTCCCACGCAGACGCCCCCACCCCACACACACCCGGGAGCCAGGCCTCCGCGACCTGACACCTTGCGGGCTCAGCCACTCTTACGCCCAGACCCCTTCCTTGTCCTTGTTCTCGTCCTTACCCCGACCCCGCTTGTGTCACGCTTTTCACTGTAAGGAACACCCCACACTGGCACCCGCACAGCCCAACCTCTTCACCTTTCGCCACGTTTCCAAGCTCTCTGCCTCACTCTGCCCGCACTTCGAAAGTTATGCTATGTTTGCACAACCAGGAGCAAGGAAGTTGCCACCCCTGGGAGTGATACATCCCACTTTCCTGGAGAGTCCCCAAAGCGTTCACTTGCACGAGGAGTTCAAAAGAAGTCCACACTATCATCGCAGACTGCACTCTAGATTCATGTTCTGACCCTCGACAGAAATACGTTTCCAACACCGGCCCGCTCCTCCACCACTACTGCCACCACCACCATCAGCACGACAAACACCACCCCCTCCCCTGAACCTCTGCTCCCACCAACAGCGTCAGCCCTCGGGACAGCACCACCGGCACCACCACCTCGGCCTCCACCCTACTCCCACAGACACCCCCGTCCCACCCCCTATCTCCCCACTTTTTCCCCGATCCTTTCCACATCCTACGTTGTCAAGGATCCTGCCCTTGCCTCTGTCCCGTTGCCCTCCTTTTTTTCCCCTTCGTCGTCTTCTCCTTTTCGTAGCAGTACGGTTGATTTACAATACTGTGTGACTTTCAGGTGTACAGCCAAGTGATTCAGTTATATGTCCTTTTCCAGGTTATTTTCCATTATACGTTATCACGACATATGAATACAGTTCCCTGTGCTGTACAGTAAATCCTTGTTGCTTCTGTGCTTTATGTATAGTATTTCCTCTCTGTTAATCGCAGCTCCGGATTTTGCCCTGCCCTACACTTTCCCCCTGGGTAACGAACAGTGTGTTTTCTATGTCTGTGGGTCTGTTTCTCTTTGGCACATACATTCGTTTGTAGTACGGTTTAGATTCCACATATCTTTGTGCTTCTCTGCCTGACTTACGTCGTGAAGTGTAATATACTCTAGGTCCATCCTTACTGGTGCAAATGGCAATATCTCACTCTTTTGTATGGCTGAGTAATATTCCACAGTACATACGTACCACGTCTTCCTGTGCCAGCCATCGGTTGGTGGGCACTTGGGTTTTGTCCATGTCTTGGCTGTGGCCCGTAGTGCTGCTGTGAACATGGGGGTGCATGGATCTCTTCAAATGACAGTTTCTCTCCTTTGCCGATGTGTACCCACGATGGGGATTGCTGGATCATATGAGAGCTCATATTTCACCTATTTATTTAGTGTGTTGTTTTTATTTATGCATTTAATATTTATTTATTCATTTACTTATAAGAACTAGTAGCTGTAGTTTTGGAAGAAAAGTTGATTAACAATATTGAGTTAGTTTCAGGTGCACAGCAAAGCGGATACTGTCTTCCATGTCTAATGTTGTTTCAGATTGCTTTCCATTACAGTTTACTACAGGATATTGAACATCATTCCCTGTGTTATTCTGGAAATCCTTGTTGCTTATGTCTTTTATATGAAGTACGGTGTATCTGTTCATCGCAGCTCCTAATTTATGTCTCCACCCCTCCCTTTCTCCTCGGGGAACCATCAGTGTGTTTTCTATGTCTGTGAGTCTGTTTCGCTTTTGCACACACATTCTTTTCTATTATGTTTTAGATTCCACGTATCTTTGTGCTTCTCTGTCAGACTTAACTTCACTAAGTGTAATATTCCCTAGGACCCTCCTTATTGTGGCAAATGGCAATCTTTCATTTTCTGAAATGGCTGAGTAATATTCCACAGTACATATATACCGCATCTTTTTCTGTCAGCCAACTGTTGATGGGCACATGGGTTTTTTTCTCTGTCTTGGCTGCGGCACACAGTGCTGCTTCGAACACGGGGGTGCGTGGATCTCGTCAAACAACAGTTTTTCTCTTTGGCGGATGTGTACCCACGACGGGGATTGCTGGATCATCGGATGGCTCATGTTCCTCCTGTTTATTTTGTTCGTTGTTTTTATTTATTTATTTACTTACTTACCTACTTACTTATAAGTACTAGTACTTGTGGTTGAAGAAGAAGAGTTGATTAACAATATTGAGTTAGTTTCAGGTGTACAGCAAAGGGGATACTGTTTTCCATGTCTAATATCGTTTCAGAGTGATTTCCATTACAGGTTATTGCAGGATATTGACTATCACTCCCTGTGTTATTCTGGAAATCCTTGTTGCTTATCTCCTTTATATGAACTACTGTGTATCTGTTCATCGAGCTCCTAATTTATCCCTCCACCCCTCCTTTTTAACTCGGGTAACCATCACTGTGTTTTCTAGGTCTGTGGGTCTGTGTCTGTTTCTGTTTTGCCCATAGATTCATTGGTAGTACTTTTTAGATTCCACAGATCTTTGTGCTTCTCTGTCGGACCTACTTCACTAAGTGTAATATTCCCTGGGAGCATTCTTGTTGCGGCAAATGGCAATATTTCATTCTTCCTTATTAATGGCTGAGTAATATCCCATGGTACCTATATACCACCTCTTCTTGTACTAGCGACCCGCTGATGGGCACTTGGGTTTTTTCCCGTGTCTTGGCTACTGCAAATAGTGCCGCTGTGAACATGGAGGTGCTTGTGCCTTTTTGCACTCTTGTTTCGTCATTTCCGGGTACGTACCCAGGAGTGGGATTGCTGGATCACAGGGGACCTCTCCTTTGGCCTCTTTCAACCTCAACCCCTCCTCCCCCCACCCCCGCCGCCACACACACCTGAGACCGGATGGTTTCTCCCGATGAGAGGCGATGTATGTCTCTGGGGCAGTAGAATGCCCCCACCCCATTCGGACCCCGCCTAGCCCCTGTGGCGCGCTCCGTTTCCGTTGTTCTCTTGCCTGCCTCCTACCCACCGCCCCCAGTCCCAACCCACTGGTTAGCCTGACCACCTTGCCGCACAGCACACCAGTCTGGCGCGCTCACCCGCCACCCCACCGCGAAGGGGTCCTCTCCCACCATCTTCCTCGCCCCACAGCCCACTCACACACCCCGCCCTTCCCCCCAGCCTGCGGGCTCGGACCCCTCTCCCCGCCACCTTCCCCTTGTATCCCAGGCCCGACTGTCACATGTCCTGCCCGGAAGTCTCACTTCCGCCAGTGCTCCTCAGACGCACTCCTACTCCAGGCCCACCCCGCCCCCTGATCTGACCCACCCGTACACACGTGCCGGGCCAGGTGCTGCCACCACCCCAAGCTTCTGCTGAGCCCCTGCCTGAGCGGCCAGCCGCTCTCCCGGGCCAGGTCCCCGCCAGCCCAACACCTCCCGCTCCTGCCCGTGCTCCACCCAGACACCCCAGGCCCTTCCTCGCACCTCCCAGCACGCGGGCCCACCGCCGCCCTCTCTCCATGGGGTCGTTCTGCTCCGTTCCCTAACCCGCGTGGGGTGGCCACCGACCACGGCCACAAACACCTCCATCCCACACTGTCAGCCACCCCCACGGCACCGGCAAGGGCGTTCGGGAAACCTGCTGCGGTGGTGCGAAGCACCCGTCTGCCCACCGGTGCTCCTCTCCACAGGGGATCCGGCTTTGTTAGAAGGCACCGCGTGTGACACCGCCGTCGCCGTCGGCGCTGCCACCGCTGTCGCCGTGGGGGAAAAGCAGTGCTGATGGAGAGTGCAAACACAGGCGGGGGCGTTTGCTCGTGGCCACGGCCACGGCGGGGAGAGGCGCGGCCCCGGCCACTCGTGTTTGGGGCTGAGGCAAGCGTCCGAAAAGGAAGACACGGGACGTCGAAGGCCTCGAGTGGGCGCGCGCCAGTGCGGCCAAAAGGTTTGGCCGGGGAGGGAGGGTGGAGGTTGCCTGGCAGGGCTTGGGCTGGAGGTGCAGGGCACCGGGCGGCTCTTGTCGGGGCGCCGAGGCCGCGGAGCAAGCGTGGCCTAAAAGTGGGATGTGCACGGTGGGAGGTAGAGAGGAAGAACAAAGGCTTCCCTGACCGGGAATCGAACCCGGGCCGCGGCGGTGAGAGCGCCGAATCCTAACCACTAGACCACCAGGGAGCGTCAGGCTCCACCACTGCTCCTGCTGGACCCATAGCACCCGCTCGGCGCCACCTTGGCGCCAAGACCCAGCCTTTCCAAGTCCAGCCACGCGCCGCCCCTGGCAATCCACGTGTCCTACCGTCCTTCCTGCTTGCAGCGCCCTCAGAACACTGCGCGCCTGCTTCTCGCACACACAAGAAAAGCCGCTGGGGCCAGCTGGCTCCCTGCTCCCAGCTCTCCCTCACAGGCCCCCGGCCGGCCGCCCGTGGAGCTCGGTAAAAGGGCAGCCCGCTGCGTTGGCCGGGAATCGAACCCGGGTCAACTGCTTGGAAGGCAGCTATGCTCACCACTATACCACCAACGCTGCACAGCCCGGGCCGCCCCGAGACGCCGGCACCGGGCTCGCCCGAGCGCACTCTCGTCGCCGCCGCCTTCTCCTCCTCCTCCTCCTCCTTCTCTTCCGACCCCTCCTCCTTCTCTTCCTCCTCCTACTCCCCTTTCTCTGCCCCGTCCTCCTCCACCTCCTTCTCAGCCGCCGCCGCCGCCGCCGCCGCCGCCGCCGCCGCCGCCGCTTGGAACAGCCCTGCCCCGACGCCCCGCCGGCCGGCAGCTCTGTGACGTCACAGGCGCCACCAAGGCCCCCCCCCCGCGCCCCCCACCCCCCACGCCAGCCCTACGAAGCTGCCCTAGGCCACCGGCCCGACCGCCTCAGGGGGGCGCTCTCGCTGCCTCGCTGCTCCAGGGCCCCTCCGCTCCACGCCGCGGCCCGCCCCCGCCCCCGGCCCCGGGGCACGCGTCTTCCAGACCCCGGCTCGCCAAAGCCCTTCTCCACCGGGCGCCGGGCCAGGCCACTTCCCGCACCGACAGGGCACGCCACTCATCCGCCTCCCACCCGTCCCGGCAGCTGTGCACCTATGCCGCTGTGCACAGCTGCGCAGCTGTGCGTCGCGACGCAAGGAGCCCACTGAGACAGCCACTTTGGGCGGGCCGCAACGTCATCGGGCGCTTGTAGGGTCCAGAGGAGGCCCTCGCTCGGCCCTGGCGACTGAGCGCCCGGCGAGGAGGAAGGGCTGGGCGGCTGGAGGGGGGCGAGGGTGGGCAGGCTGGGCACGCGCTGGCGCCCTGCGCCTCGCTGGAGGGCGGAGGGCGGAGGGAGGAGAAGAAGGGCCCTTGGGAGCCAGGCGGCAGGACAGAGAGCGGCGCCAGCCGCCAAAAGAGGGCGTGTTGCCTCCCCGTCGGGGAATCGAACCCCGGTCTCCCGCGTGACAGGCGGGGATACTCACCACTATACTAACGAGGACGGCGGCCACCGCCCCCGCGCCCGGCCGCCCTCGGGCTGCCTGCCGACGCCTCCCCCTGCCCTCCGGCCCCCTGCCCACCACGGGCGCCCGGCACGTGCCCGACCCGACCCAACGCCACACCAACCGCGTCCTCCAAAGCGGCAGCCCCCGACCCCGACAGGGACCCGGACCCGCGTGGCCCTGAAAACGCCGAGTGCGCGCTGCCTATTGCCTCCGACGCGGGGATCGCGCAGGGTGGAGGGGGCCCGAGACGCAAAGCAAGGCTGCGAGGAGGGGGTGGGCGCGCGCCGGGCCATGGCCGGCGAGGAGACGCGCGGGTGGGGGCCGGCGGCAGGGGGCTGGCCCGACGCGGCCCGGCTGCGTCCGGGGCCAGGGCTGGGCGAGGGCGCCACCGCAGCGCAGCCAGGCGCGTCGTCTGGCCGTGCTCCCCGTCGGCCGCCGCGCGCCCGCTCCGTCGCTCACCCAGACGGCCGCGCGCCTGGCGCGGAGCACCGCGTCCCGCCAAGGGCACCGGGGTTCGCGTCGCGTCGGGTCCCAGCCAGCCGAGCGGCCACGCGCACGCCCAGGCCCGCCGTCAGGATGGCCGAGCGGTCTAAGGCGCTGCGTTCAGGTCGCAGTCTCCCCTGGAGGCGTGGGTTCGAATCCCACTCCTGACAAGCCAGCCTTTTGGCCCGCCCGACAAACGCACCCGGCCCTATGGCAGCGCTTTACTGCCTTCCAGTCCGTTCGCGCCTTGCACTCTTGCGGCCTCTCCAAACTCCGGCCCGGACATCCACGCCTCTCAGACGCGGGACCTTCTCAGCCACGGCCGCGGGCCTGGCAGAAACGGCGCACTAGGAACCCTCCGGCCACTGGCTTTCCGGACAAACGCCCTCCCCGCCAGCTCCTAAGCCCCCTCCTACCTGCACCCACACCAGAAAAACCTTCGGTCCTTCGCAGCCCATCTTTCCTCACCTGCTTGCGGCTGCTGCTGCTGGTGGTTTTCCTGCCTGCCTGCCTGCCTGCCTTCGTCCCTCCCTCCCACTCCCACTCCCACGCTCCACCCCGCCCCCACCGCCACACGCAGAACGGCCGCGTGTGGAAAGCCCTCCACGCCTGGCCCGCCCTCTGACTTCGGCCTGGTGAAGAGCGGGCTCGCTCTCACAGCCTTTCTTCCACTTCCGCCACCAGCAGCTCTCCCTCTTTCCAACATCCTGTCCTTCCCGCCAGCCCCAAAGGCCCGCCTGCCCATTCCATTCCCTCCACAGCCACACCGTCTTGCCGGCCTGTGGTGCGTGCCCTCGGTGCTTTTTCGCCTTGGGACCTTGGGCGGACCACACCTGCCTGCCTGCCTGCCTGCCTGCCGGGCCCCGTGCAGCCCAGCCTCCTGCTGACCAGCCAACAGGGGGCCCTCCCTGCGCGGGGCCTGGCGCAGGAGTCGCTCCCGGGAACGGTGCTCCAGTGAGTAGTGAGAGGAAGCCCTGGATGCCCTGTCACCCACCACAGACGTCCGGCCCCCAGCCCGGGCCACCCACCTCGGCGCCACGGCGCAAGTCCCTCGGGGAAGCCGCTGCTCCGGCCGGACCCAACCACACCCTGGCGCGCTCCCTCCCTCACCGGGCTGTCCGCGAGCCAGCAGCCAGTCTGCCAAAGTGCTTCTCCTCACAACCAACGCAGCAGAGCGGGACCCCGCGGGAGAGGGGTGGGCCAGAGCGCAGAAGCGAGGCTCAGACACCTTTGGTCTTGTGGCCTGAGCGCCGCTCGGCGACGGCGGCGGCGGCGGCGGCGGCGGTGCCCGGTGTCCATCTCCCACGCTCGCGGTCCCTGCACAGCCCCGAGCTCCGATCCCTGCCCCCGCCCGCCCTCGCACGCCCCGCACCAGCCAGAAAGCCAGCCGCCAGAGGGACTGTGCGTCGGGTCGAGGGGCGGGGGGGTGGCGGCTGCTGAGAGGAACGTGGGCGCTCAGCCGCAGCGGCCACGCCTCGCCTGCCTTGACTGGGATTCGGGCGCGGGCCAGGCCGCTTCGGCTCCTGGCTTCCTCTGGCGACACCGACAGTCTCGCGGCGGCCGTGGACGGCAGAGAAAGCGCAGGACGGGCCGAGCACGCCTGCGTCCCTCCGTCCCTCGGTGCTTCCGACCGCCTCGCGCCCTGGGGTCGCCAGCGTGCCCGGAGCCTCTCATTCAGGTGGCCCGTCGGCCTCCTGCTCAAATGGAGCACATGCCCACGGGGCGAGCAGTGACCAGGGTCCGGCGGTTGGCGGCGAGCGCCGCTGGGGCAGCGCCGGGGGCCGGCGGCCATCGGTGCATGGGTGGTTCAGTGGTAGAATTCTCGCCTGCCACGCGGGAGGCCCGGGTTCGATTCCCGGCCCATGCAGCCGCAGCGTCCCCTTTTGGTTCCCGCAGCCCCACAGCGGAGCTGGGCTTCCCCGCTGCCACACTCAAGGCACCGGTCCTGCAACAGCTCGCTCACCACCGCGCCTTCCGGCCCCTGTCCTTCCCACGCAGACGCCCCCACCCCACACACACCCGGGAGCCAGGCCTCCGCGGCCTGACACCTTGCGGGCTCAGCCACTCTTACGCCCAGACCCCTTCCTTGTCCTTGTTCTCGTCCTTACCCCGACCCCGCTTGTGTCACGCTTTTCACTGTAAGGAACACCCCACACTGGCACCCGCACAGCCCAACCTCTTCACCTTTCGCCACGTTTCCAAGCTCTCTGCCTCACTCTGCCCGCACTTCGAAAGTTATGCTATGTTTGCACAACCAGGAGCAAGGAAGTTGCCACCCCTGGGAGTGATACATCCCACTTTCCTGGAGAGTCCCCAAAGCGTTCACTTGCACGAGGAGTTCAAAAGAAGTCCACACTATCATCGCAGACTGCACTCTAGATTCATGTTCTGACCCTCGACAGAAATACGTTTCCAACACCGGCCCGCTCCTCCACCACTACTGCCACCACCACCATCAGCACGACAAACACCACCCCCTCCCCTGAACCTCTGCTCCCACCAACAGCGTCAGCCCTCGGGACAGCACCACCGGCACCACCACCTCGGCCTCCACCCTACTCCCACAGACACCCCCGTCCCACCCCCTATCTCCCCACTTTTCCCCCGATCCTTTCCAAATCCTACGTTGTCAAGGATCCTGCCCTTGCCTCTGTCCCGTTGCCCTCCTTTTTTTCCCCTTCGTCGTCTTCTCCTTTTCGTAGCAGTACGGTTGATTTACAATACTGTGTGACTTTCAGGTGTACAGCCAAGTGATTCAGTTATATGTCCTTTTCCAGGTTATTTTCCATTATACGTTATCACGACATATGAATACAGTTCCCTGTGCTGTACAGTAAATCCTTGTTGCTTCTGTGCTTTATGTATAGTATTTCCTCTCTGTTAATCGCAGCTCCGGATTTTGCCCTGCCCTACACTTTCCCCCTGGGTAACGAACAGTGTGTTTTCTATGTCTGTGGGTCTGTTTCTCTTTGGCACATACATTCGTTTGTAGTACGGTTTAGATTCCACATATCTTTGTGCTTCTCTGCCTGACTTACGTCGTGAAGTGTAATATACTCTAGGTCCATCCTTACTGGTGCAAATGGCAATATCTCACTCTTTTGTATGGCTGAGTAATATTCCACAGTACATACGTACCACGTCTTCCTGTGCCAGCCATCGGTTGGTGGGCACTTGGGTTTTGTCCATGTCTTGGCTGTGGCCCGTAGTGCTGCTGTGAACACGGGGGTGCATGGATCTCTTCAAATGACAGTTTCTCTCCTTTGCCGATGTGTACCCACGATGGGGATTGCTGGATCATATGAGAGCTCATATTTCACCTATTTATTTAGTGTGTTGTTTTTATTTATGCATTTAATATTTATTTATTCATTTACTTATAAGAACTAGTAGCTGTAGTTTTGGAAGAAAAGTTGATTAACAATATTGAGTTAGTTTCAGGTGCACAGCAAAGCGGATACTGTCTTCCATGTCTAATGT
Organism: Balaenoptera physalus; assembly: GCF_965194825.1. Lineage (NCBI taxonomy): Eukaryota > Metazoa > Chordata > Mammalia > Artiodactyla > Balaenopteridae > Balaenoptera > Balaenoptera physalus. The sequence continues at coordinate 78,279,035 of NC_138882.1, read as the reverse complement.
TGTTTCAGATTGCTTTCCATTACAGTTTACTACAGGATATTGAACATCATTCCCTGTGTTATTCTGGAAATCCTTGTTGCTTATGTCTTTTATATGAAGTACGGTGTATCTGTTCATCGCAGCTCCTAATTTATGTCTCCACCCCTCCCTTTCTCCTCGGGGAACCATCAGTGTGTTTTCTATGTCTGTGAGTCTGTTTCGCTTTTGCACACACATTCTTTTCTATTATGTTTTAGATTCCACGTATCTTTGTGCTTCTCTGTCAGACTTAACTTCACTAAGTGTAATATTCCCTAGGACCCTCCTTATTGTGGCAAATGGCAATCTTTCATTTTCTGAAATGGCTGAGTAATATTCCACAGTACATATATACCGCATCTTTTTCTGTCAGCCAACTGTTGATGGGCACATGGGTTTTTTTCTCTGTCTTGGCTGCGGCACACAGTGCTGCTTCGAACACGGGGGTGCGTGGATCTCGTCAAACAACAGTTTTTCTCTTTGGCGGATGTGTACCCACGACGGGGATTGCTGGATCATCGGATGGCTCATGTTCCTCCTGTTTATTTTGTTCGTTGTTTTTATTTATTTATTTACTTACTTACCTACTTACTTATAAGTACTAGTACTTGTGGTTGAAGAAGAAGAGTTGATTAACAATATTGAGTTAGTTTCAGGTGTACAGCAAAGGGGATACTGTTTTCCATGTCTAATATCGTTTCAGAGTGATTTCCATTACAGGTTATTGCAGGATATTGACTATCACTCCCTGTGTTATTCTGGAAATCCTTGTTGCTTATCTCCTTTATATGAACTACTGTGTATCTGTTCATCGAGCTCCTAATTTATCCCTCCACCCCTCCTTTTTAACTCGGGTAACCATCACTGTGTTTTCTAGGTCTGTGGGTCTGTGTCTGTTTCTGTTTTGCCCATAGATTCATTGGTAGTACTTTTTAGATTCCACAGATCTTTGTGCTTCTCTGTCGGACCTACTTCACTAGGTGTAATATTCCCTGGGAGCATTCTTGTTGCGGCAAATGGCAATATTTCATTCTTCCTTATTAATGGCTGAGTAATATCCCATGGTACCTATATACCACCTCTTCTTGTACTAGCGACCCGCTGATGGGCACTTGGGTTTTCTCCCGTGTCTTGGCTACTGCAAATAGTGCCGCTGTGAACATGGAGGTGCTTGTGCCTTTTTGCACTCTTGTTTCGTCATTTCCGGGTACGTACCCAGGAGTGGGATTGCTGGATCACAGGGGACCTCTCCTTTGGCCTCTTTCAACCTCAACCCCTCCTCCCCCCACCCCCGCCGCCACACACACCTGAGACCGGATGGTTTCTCCCGATGAGAGGCGATGTATGTCTCTGGGGCAGTAGAATGCCCCCACCCCATTCGGACCCCGCCTAGCCCCTGTGGCGCGCTCCGTTTCCGTTGTTCTCTTGCCTGCCTCCTACCCACCGCCCCCAGTCCCAACCCACTGGTTAGCCTGACCACCTTGCCGCACAGCACACCAGTCTGGCGCGCTCACCCGCCACCCCACCGCGAAGGGGTCCTCTCCCACCATCTTCCTCGCCCCACAGCCCACTCACACACCCCGCCCTTCCCCCCAGCCTGCGGGCTCGGACCCCTCTCCCCGCCACCTTCCCCTTGTATCCCAGGCCCGACTGTCACATGTCCTGCCCGGAAGTCTCACTTCCGCCAGTGCTCCTCAGACGCACTCCTACTCCAGGCCCACCCCGCCCCCTGATCTGACCCACCCGTACACACGTGCCGGGCCAGGTGCTGCCACCACCCCAAGCTTCTGCTGAGCCCCTGCCTGAGCGGCCAGCCGCTCTCCCGGGCCAGGTCCCCGCCAGCCCAACACCTCCCGCTCCTGCCCGCGCTCCACCCAGACACCCCAGGCCCTTCCTCGCACCTCCCAGCACGCGGGCCCACCGCCGCCCTCTCTCCATGGGGTCGTTCTGCTCCGTTCCCTAACCCGCGTGGGGTGGCCACCGACCACGGCCACAAACACCTCCATCCCACACTGTCAGCCACCCCCACGGCACCGGCAAGGGCGTTCGGGAAACCTGCTGCGGTGGTGCGAAGCACCCGTCTGCCCACCGGTGCTCCTTTCCACAGGGGATCCGGCTTTGTTAGAAGGCACCGCGTGTGACACCGCCGTCGCCGTCGGCGCTGCCACCGCTGTCGCCGTGGGGGAAAAGCAGTGCTGATGGAGAGTGCAAACACAGGCGGGGGCGTTTGCTCGTGGCCACGGCCACGGCGGGGAGAGGCGCGGCCCCGGCCACTCGTGTTTGGGGCTGAGGCAAGCGTCCGAAAAGGAAGACACGGGACGTCGAAGGCCTCGAGTGGGCGCGCGCCAGTGCGGCCAAAAGGTTTGCCCGGGGAGGGAGGGTGGAGGTTGCCTGGCAGGGCTTGGGCTGGAGGTGCAGGGCACCGGGCGGCTCTTGTCGGGGCGCCGAGGCCGCGGAGCAAGCGTGGCCTAAAAGTGGGATGTGCACGGTGGGAGGTAGAGAGGAAGAACAAAGGCTTCCCTGACCGGGAATCGAACCCGGGCCGCGGCGGTGAGAGCGCCGAATCCTAACCACTAGACCACCAGGGAGCGTCAGGCTCCACCACTGCTCCTGCTGGACCCATAGCACCCGCTCGGCGCCACCTTGGCGCCAAGACCCGGCCTTTCCAAGTCCAGCCACGCGCCGCCCCTGGCAATCCACGTGTCCTACCGTCCTTCCTGCTTGCAGCGCCCTCAGAACACTGCGCGCCTGCTTCTCGCACACACAAGAAAAGCCGCTGGGGCCAGCTGGCTCCCTGCTCCCAGCTCTCCCTCACAGGCCCCCGGCCGGCCGCCCGTGGAGCTCGGTAAAAGGGCAGCCCGCTGCGTTGGCCGGGAATCGAACCCGGGTCAACTGCTTGGAAGGCAGCTATGCTCACCACTATACCACCAACGCTGCACAGCCCGGGCCGCCCCGAGACGCCGGCACCGGGCTCGCCCGAGCGCACTCTCGTCGCCGCCGCCTTCTCCTCCTCCTCCTCCTCCTTCTCTTCCGACCCCTCCTCCTTCTCTTCCTCCTCCTACTCCCCTTTCTCTGCCCCGTCCTCCTCCTCCTCCTCCTCAGCCGCCGCCGCCGCCGCCGCCGCCGCCGCCGCCGCTTGGAACAGCCCTGCCCCGACGCCCCGCCGGCCGGCAGCCCTGTGACGTCACAGGCGCCACCAAGGCCCCCCCCCGCGCCCCCCCCCCCACGCCAGCCCTACGAAGCTGCCCTAGGCCACCGGCCCGACCGCCTCAGGGGGGCGCTCTCGCTGCCTCGCTGCTCCAGGGCCCCTCCGCTCCACGCCGCGGCCCGCCCCCGCCCCCGGCCCCGGGGCACGCGTCTTCCAGACCCCGGCTCGCCAAAGCCCTTCTCCACCGGGCGCCGGGCCAGGCCACTTCCCGCACCGACAGGGCACGCCACTCATCCGCCTCCCACCCGTCCCGGCAGCTGTGCACCTATGCCGCTGTGCACAGCTGCGCAGCTGTGCGTCGCGACGCAAGGAGCCCACTGAGACAGCCACTTTGGGCGGGCCGCAACGTCATCGGGCGCTTGTAGGGTCCAGAGGAGGCCCTCGCTCGGCCCTGGCGACTGAGCGCCCGGCGAGGAGGAAGGGCTGGGCGGCTGGAGGGGGGCGAGGGTGGGCAGGCTGGGCACGCGCTGGCGCCCTGCGCCTCGCTGGAGGGCGGAGGGCGGAGGGAGGAGAAGAAGGGCCCTTGGGAGCCAGGCGGCAGGACAGAGAGCGGCGCCAGCCGCCAAAAGAGGGCGTGTTGCCTCCCCGTCGGGGAATCGAACCCCGGTCTCCCGCGTGACAGGCGGGGATACTCACCACTATACTAACGAGGACGGCGGCCACCGCCCCCGCGCCCGGCCGCCCTCGGGCTGCCTGCCGACGCCTCCCCCTGCCCTCCGGCCCCCTGCCCACCACGGGCGCCCGGCACGTGCCCGACCCGACCCAACGCCACACCAACCGCGTCCTCCAAAGCGGCAGCCCCCGACCCCGACAGGGACCCGGACCCGCGTGGCCCTGAAAACTCCGAGTGCGCGCTGCCTATTGCCTCCGACGCGGGGATCGCGCAGGGTGGAGGGGGCCCGAGACGCAAAGCAAGGCTGCGAGGAGGGGGTGGGCGCGCGCCGGGCCATGGCCGGCGAGGAGACGCGCGGGTGGGGGCCGGCGGCAGGGGGCTGGCCCGACGCGGCCCGGCTGCGTCCGGGGCCAGGGCTGGGCGAGGGCGCCACCGCGGCGCAGCCAGGCGCGTCGTCTGGCCGTGCTCCCCGTCGGCCGCCGCGCGCCCGCTCCGTCGCTCACCCAGACGGCCGCGCGCCTGGCGCGGAGCACCGCGTCCCGCCAAGGGCACCGGGGTTCGCGTCGCGTCGGGTCCCAGCCAGCCGAGCGGCCACGCGCACGCCCAGGCCCGCCGTCAGGATGGCCGAGCGGTCTAAGGCGCTGCGTTCAGGTCGCAGTCTCCCCTGGAGGCGTGGGTTCGAATCCCACTCCTGACAAGCCAGCCTTTTGGCCCGCCCGACAAACGCACCCGGCCCTATGGCAGCGCTTTACTGCCTTCCAGTCCGTTCGCGCCTTGCACTCTTGCGGCCTCTCCAAACTCCGGCCCGGACATCCACGCCTCTCAGACGCGGGACCTTCTCAGCCACGGCCGCGGGCCTGGCAGAAACGGCGCACTAGGAACCCTCCGGCCACTGGCTTTCCGGACAAACGCCCTCCCCGCCAGCTCCTAAGCCCCCTCCTACCTGCACCCACACCAGAAAAACCTTCGGTCCTTCGCAGCCCATCTTTCCTCACCTGCTTGCGGCTGCTGCTGCTGGTGGTTTTCCTGCCTGCCTGCCTGCCTGCCTTCGTCCCTCCCTCCCACTCCCACTCCCACGCTCCACCCCGCCCCCACCGCCACACGCAGAACGGCCGCGTGTGGAAAGCCCTCCACGCCTGGCCCGCCCTCTGACTTCGGCCTGGTGAAGAGCGGGCTCGCTCTCACAGCCTTTCTTCCACTTCCGCCACCAGCAGCTCTCCCTCTTTCCAACATCCTGTCCTTCCCGCCAGCCCCAAAGGCCCGCCTGCCCATTCCATTCCCTCCACAGCCACACCGTCTTGCCGGCCTGTGGTGCGTGCCCTCGGTGCTTTTTCGCCTTGGGACCTTGGCCGGACCACACCTGCCTGCCTGCCTGCCTGCCTGCCGGGCCACGTGCAGCCCAGCCTCCTGCTGACCAGCCAACAGGGGGCCCTCCCTGCGCGGGGCCTGGCGCAGGAGTCGCTCCCGGGAACGGTGCTCCAGTGAGTAGTGAGAGGAAGCCCTGGATGCCCTGTCACCCACCACAGACGTCCGGCCCCCAGCCCGGGCCACCCACCTCGGCGCCACGGCGCAAGTCCCTCGGGGAAGCCGCTGCTCCGGCCGGACCCAACCACACCCTGGCGCGCTCCCTCCCTCACCGGGCTGTCCGCGAGCCAGCAGCCAGTCTGCCAAAGTGCTTCTCCTCACAACCAACGCAGCAGAGCGGGACCCCGCGGGAGAGGGGTGGGCCAGAGCGCAGAAGCGAGGCTCAGACACCTTTGGTCTTGTGGCCTGAGCGCCGCTCGGCGACGGCGGCGGCGGCGGCGGCGGCGGTGCCCGGTGTCCATCTCCCACGCTCGCGGTCCCTGCACAGCCCCGAGCTCCGATCCCCGCCCCCGCCCGCCCTCGCACGCCCCGCACCAGCCAGAAAGCCAGCCGCCAGAGGGACTGTGCGTCGGGTCGGGGGGGGGGGGTGGCGGCGGCTGAGAGGAACGTCGGCGCTCAGCCGCAGCGGCCACGCCTCGCCTGCCTTGACTGGGATTCGGGCGCGGGCCAGGCCGCTTCGGCTCCTGGCTTCCTCTGGCGACACCGACAGTCTCGCGGCGGCCGTGGACGGCAGAGAAAGCGCAGGACGGGCCGAGCACGCCTGCGTCCCTCCGTCCCTCGGTGCTTCCGACCGCCTCGCGCCCTGGGGTCGCCAGCGTGCCCGGAGCCTCTCATTCAGGTGGCCCGTCGGCCTCCTGCTCAAATGGAGCACATGCCCACGGGGCGAGCAGTGACCAGGGTCCGGCGGTTGGCGGCGAGCGCCGCTGGGGCAGCGCCGGGGGCCGGCGGCCATCGGTGCATGGGTGGTTCAGTGGTAGAATTCTCGCCTGCCACGCGGGAGGCCCGGGTTCGATTCCCGGCCCATGCAGCCGCAGCGTCCCCTTTTGGTTCCCGCAGCCCCACAGCGGAGCTGGGCTTCCCCGCTGCCACACTCAAGGCACCGGTCCTGCAACAGCTCGCTCACCACCGCACCTTCCGGCCCCTGTCCTTCCCACGCAGACGCCCCCACCCCACACACACCCGGGAGCCAGGCCTCCGCGACCTGACACCTTGCGGGCTCAGCCACTCTTACGCCCAGACCCCTTCCTTGTCCTTGTTCTCGTCCTTACCCCGACCCCGCTTGTGTCACGCTTTTCACTGTAAGGAACACCCCACACTGGCACCCGCACAGCCCAACCTCTTCACCTTTCGCCACGTTTCCAAGCTCTCTGCCTCACTCTGCCCGCACTTCGAAAGTTATGCTATGTTTGCACAACCAGGAGCAAGGAAGTTGCCACCCCTGGGAGTGATACATCCCACTTTCCTGGAGAGTCCCCAAAGCGTTCACTTGCACGAGGAGTTCAAAAGAAGTCCACACTATCATCGCAGACTGCACTCTAGATTCATGTTCTGACCCTCGACAGAAATACGTTTCCAACACCGGCCCGCTCCTCCACCACTACTGCCACCACCACCATCAGCACGACAAACACCACCCCCTCCCCTGAACCTCTGCTCCCACCAACAGCGTCAGCCCTCGGGACAGCACCACCGGCACCACCACCTCGGCCTCCACCCTACTCCCACAGACACCCCCGTCCCACCCCCTATCTCCCCACTTTTTCCCCGATCCTTTCCACATCCTACGTTGTCAAGGATCCTGCCCTTGCCTCTGTCCCGTTGCCCTCCTTTTTTTCCCCTTCGTCGTCTTCTCCTTTTCGTAGCAGTACGGTTGATTTACAATACTGTGTGACTTTCAGGTGTACAGCCAAGTGATTCAGTTATATGTCCTTTTCCAGGTTATTTTCCATTATACGTTATCACGACATATGAATACAGTTCCCTGTGCTGTACAGTAAATCCTTGTTGCTTCTGTGCTTTATGTATAGTATTTCCTCTCTGTTAATCGCAGCTCCGGATTTTGCCCTGCCCTACACTTTCCCCCTGGGTAACGAACAGTGTGTTTTCTATGTCTGTGGGTCTGTTTCTCTTTGGCACATACATTCGTTTGTAGTACGGTTTAGATTCCACATATCTTTGTGCTTCTCTGCCTGACTTACGTCGTGAAGTGTAATATACTCTAGGTCCATCCTTACTGGTGCAAATGGCAATATCTCACTCTTTTCTATGGCTGAGTAATATTCCACAGTACATACGTACCACATCTTCCTGTGCCAGCCATCGGTTGGTGGGCACTTGGGTTTTGTCCATGTCTTGGCTGTGGCCCGTAGTGCTGCTGTGAACACGGGGGTGCATGGATCTCTTCAAATGACAGTTTCTCTCCTTTGCCGATGTGTACCCACGATGGGGATTGCTGGATCATATGAGAGCTCATATTTCACCTATTTATTTAGTGTGTTGTTTTTATTTATGCATTTAATATTTATTTATTCATTTACTTATAAGAACTAGTAGCTGTAGTTTTGGAAGAAAAGTTGATTAACAATATTGAGTTAGTTTCAGGTGCACAGCAAAGCGGATACTGTCTTCCATGTCTAATGTTGTTTCAGATTGCTTTCCATTACAGTTTACTACAGGATATTGAACATCATTCCCTGTGTTATTCTGGAAATCCTTGTTGCTTATGTCTTTTATATGAAGTACGGTGTATCTGTTCATCGCAGCTCCTAATTTATGTCTCCACCCCTCCCTTTCTCCTCGGGGAACCATCAGTGTGTTTTCTATGTCTGTGAGTCTGTTTCGCTTTTGCACACACATTCTTTTCTATTATGTTTTAGATTCCACGTATCTTTGTGCTTCTCTGTCAGACTTAACTTCACTAAGTGTAATATTCCCTAGGACCCTCCTTATTGTGGCAAATGGCAATCTTTCATTTTCTGAAATGGCTGAGTAATATTCCACAGTACATATATACCGCATCTTTTTCTGTCAGCCAACTGTTGATGGGCACATGGGTTTTTTTCTCTGTCTTGGCTGCGGCACACAGTGCTGCTTCGAACACGGGGGTGCGTGGATCTCGTCAAACAACAGTTTTTCTCTTTGGCGGATGTGTACCCACGACGGGGATTGCTGGATCATCGGATGGCTCATGTTCCTCCTGTTTATTTTGTTCGTTGTTTTTATTTATTTATTTACTTACTTACCTACTTACTTATAAGTACTAGTACTTGTGGTTGAAGAAGAAGAGTTGATTAACAATATTGAGTTAGTTTCAGGTGTACAGCAAAGGGGATACTGTTTTCCATGTCTAATATCGTTTCAGAGTGATTTCCATTACAGGTTATTGCAGGATATTGACTATCACTCCCTGTGTTATTCTGGAAATCCTTGTTGCTTATCTCCTTTATATGAACTACTGTGTATCTGTTCATCGAGCCCCTAATTTATCCCTCCACCCCTCCTTTTTAACTCGGGTAACCATCACTGTGTTTTCTAGGTCTGTGGGTCTGTTTCTGTTTTGCCCATAGATTCATTGGTAGTACTTTTTAGATTCCACAGATCTTTGTGCTTCTCTGTCGGACCTACTTCACTAAGTGTAATATTCCCTGGGAGCATTCTTGTTGCGGCAAATGGCAATATTTCATTCTTCCTTATTAATGGCTGAGTAATATCCCATAGTACCTATATACCACCTCTTCTTGTACTAGCGACCCGCTGATGGGCACTTGGGTTTTTTCCCGTGTCTTGGCTACTGCAAATAGTGCCGCTGTGAACATGGAGGTGCTTGTGCCTTTTTGCACTCTTGTTTCGTCATTTCCGGGTACGTACCCAGGAGTGGGATTGCTGGATCACAGGGGACCTCTCCTTTGGCCTCTTTCAACCTCAACCCCTCCTCCCCCCACCCCCGCCGCCACACACACCTGAGACCGGATGGTTTCTCCCGATGAGAGGCGATGTATGTCTCTGGGGCAGTAGAATGCCCCCACCCCATTCGGACCCCGCCTAGCCCCTGTGGCGCGCTCCGTTTCCGTTGTTCTCTTGCCTGCCTCCTACCCACCGCCCCCTGTCCCAACCCACTGGTTAGCCTGACCACCTTGCCGCACAGCACACCAGTCTGGCGCGCTCACCCGCCACCCCACCGCGAAGGGGTCCTCTCCCACCATCTTCCTCGCCCCACAGCCCACTCACACACCCCGCCCTTCCCCCCCCCAGCCTGCGGGCTCGGACCCCTCTCCCCGCCACCTTCCCCTTGTATCCCAGGCCCGACTGTCACATGTCCTGCCCGGAAGTCTCACTTCCGCCAGTGCTCCTCAGACGCACTCCTACTCCAGGCCCACCCCGCCCCCTGATCTGACCCACCCGTACACACGTGCCGGGCCAGGTGCTGCCACCACCCCAAGCTTCTGCTGAGCCCCTGCCTGAGCGGCCAGCCGCTCTCCCGGGCCAGGTCCCCGCCAGCCCAACACCTCCCGCTCCTGCCCGCGCTCCACCCAGACACCCCAGGCCCTTCCTCGCACCTCCCAGCACGCGGGCCCACCGCCGCCCTCTCTCCATGGGGTCGTTCTGCTCCGTTCCCTAACCCGCGTGGGGTGGCCACCGACCACGGCCACAAACACCTCCATCCCACACTGTCAGCCACCCCCACGGCACCGGCAAGGGCGTTCGGGAAACCTGCTGCGGTGGTGCGAAGCACCCGTCTGCCCACCGGTGCTCCTTTCCACAGGGGATCCGGCTTTGTTAGAAGGCACCGCGTGTGACACCGCCGTCGCCGTCGGCGCTGCCACCGCTGTCGCCGTGGGGGAAAAGCAGTGCTGATGGAGAGTGCAAACACAGGCGGGGGCGTTTGCTCGTGGCCACGGCCACGGCGGGGAGAGGCGCGGCCCCGGCCACTCGTGTTTGGGGCTGAGGCAAGCGTCCGAAAAGGAAGACACGGGACGTCGAAGGCCTCGAGTGGGCGCGCGCCAGTGCGGCCAAAAGGTTTGCCCGGGGAGGGAGGGTGGAGGTTGCCTGGCAGGGCTTGGGCTGGAGGTGCAGGGCACCGGGCGGCTCTTGTCGGGGCGCCGAGGCCGCGGAGCAAGCGTGGCCTAAAAGTGGGATGTGCACGGTGGGAGGTAGAGAGGAAGAACAAAGGCTTCCCTGACCGGGAATCGAACCCGGGCCGCGGCGGTGAGAGCGCCGAATCCTAACCACTAGACCACCAGGGAGCGTCAGGCTCCACCACTGCTCCTGCTGGACCCATAGCACCCGCTCGGCGCCACCTTGGCGCCAAGACCCGGCCTTTCCAAGTCCAGCCACGCGCCGCCCCTGGCAATCCACGTGTCCTACCGTCCTTCCTGCTTGCAGCGCCCTCAGAACACTGCGCGCCTGCTTCTCGCACACACAAGAAAAGCCGCTGGGGCCAGCTGGCTCCCTGCTCCCAGCTCTCCCTCACAGGCCCCCGGCCGGCCGCCCGTGGAGCTCGGTAAAAGGGCAGCCCGCTACGTTGGCCGGGAATCGAACCCGGGTCAACTGCTTGGAAGGCAGCTATGCTCACCACTATACCACCAACGCTGCACAGCCCGGGCCGCCCCGAGACGCCGGCACCGGGCTCGCCCGAGCGCACTCTCGTCGCCGCCGCCTTCTCCTCCTCCTCCTCCTCCTTCTCTTCCGACCCCTCCTCCTTCTCTTCCTCCTCCTACTCCCCTTTCTCTGCCCCGTCCTCCTCCTCCTCCTCCTCAGCCGCCGCCGCCGCCGCCGCCGCCGCCGCCGCCGCTTGGAACAGCCCTGCCCCGACGCCCCGCCGGCCGGCAGCCCTGTGACGTCACAGGCGCCACCAAGGCCCCCCCCCGCGCCCCCCCCCCCCACGCCAGCCCTACGAAGCTGCCCTAGGCCACCGGCCCGACCGCCTCAGGGGGGCGCTCTCGCTGCCTCGCTGCTCCAGGGCCCCTCCGCTCCACGCCGCGGCCCGCCCCCGCCCCCGGCCCCGGGGCACGCGTCTTCCAGACCCCGGCTCGCCAAAGCCCTTCTCCACCGGGCGCCGGGCCAGGCCACTTCCCGCACCGACAGGGCACGCCACTCATCCGCCTCCCACCCGTCCCGGCAGCTGTGCACCTATGCCGCTGTGCACAGCTGCGCAGCTGTGCGTCGCGACGCAAGGAGCCCACTGAGACAGCCACTTTGGGCGGGCCGCAACGTCATCGGGCGCTTGTAGGGTCCAGAGGAGGCCCTCGCTCGGCCCTGGCGACTGAGCGCCCGGCGAGGAGGAAGGGCTGGGCGGCTGGAGGGGGGCGAGGGTGGGCAGGCTGGGCACGCGCTGGCGCCCTGCGCCTCGCTGGAGGGCGGAGGGCGGAGGGAGGAGAAGAAGGGCCCTTGGGAGCCAGGCGGCAGGACAGAGAGCGGCGCCAGCCGCCAAAAGAGGGCGTGTTGCCTCCCCGTCGGGGAATCGAACCCCGGTCTCCCGCGTGACAGGCGGGGATACTCACCACTATACTAACGAGGACGGCGGCCACCGCCCCCGCGCCCGGCCGCCCTCGGGCTGCCTGCCGACGCCTCCCCCTGCCCTCCGGCCCCCTGCCCACCACGGGCGCCCGGCACGTGCCCGACCCGACCCAACGCCACACCAACCGCGTCCTCCAAAGCGGCAGCCCCCGACCCCGACAGGGACCCGGACCCGCGTGGCCCTGAAAACTCCGAGTGCGCGCTGCCTATTGCCTCCGACGCGGGGATCGCGCAGGGTGGAGGGGGCCCGAGACGCAAAGCAAGGCTGCGAGGAGGGGGTGGGCGCGCGCCGGGCCATGGCCGGCGAGGAGACGCGCGGGTGGGGGCCGGCGGCAGGGGGCTGGCCCGACGCGGCCCGGCTGCGTCCGGGGCCAGGGCTGGGCGAGGGCGCCACCGCGGCGCAGCCAGGCGCGTCGTCTGGCCGTGCTCCCCGTCGGCCGCCGCGCGCCCGCTCCGTCGCTCACCCAGACGGCCGCGCGCCTGGCGCGGAGCACCGCGTCCCGCCAAGGGCACCGGGGTTCGCGTCGCGTCGGGTCCCAGCCAGCCGAGCGGCCACGCGCACGCCCAGGCCCGCCGTCAGGATGGCCGAGCGGTCTAAGGCGCTGCGTTCAGGTCGCAGTCTCCCCTGGAGGCGTGGGTTCGAATCCCACTCCTGACAAGCCAGCCTTTTGGCCCGCCCGACAAACGCACCCGGCCCTATGGCAGCGCTTTACTGCCTTCCAGTCCGTTCGCGCCTTGCACTCTTGCGGCCTCTCCAAACTCCGGCCCGGACATCCACGCCTCTCAGACGCGGGACCTTCTCAGCCACGGCCGCGGGCCTGGCAGAAACGGCGCACTAGGAACCCTCCGGCCACTGGCTTTCCGGACAAACGCCCTCCCCGCCAGCTCCTAAGCCCCCTCCTACCTGCACCCACACCAGAAAAACCTTCGGTCCTTCGCAGCCCATCTTTCCTCACCTGCTTGCGGCTGCTGCTGCTGGTGGTTTTCCTGCCTGCCTGCCTGCCTGCCTTCGTCCCTCCCTCCCACTCCCACTCCCACGCTCCACCCCGCCCCCACCGCCACACGCAGAACGGCCGCGTGTGGAAAGCCCTCCACGCCTGGCCCGCCCTCTGACTTCGGCCTGGTGAAGAGCGGGCTCGCTCTCACAGCCTTTCTTCCACTTCCGCCACCAGCAGCTCTCCCTCTTTCCAACATCCTGTCCTTCCCGCCAGCCCCAAAGGCCCGCCTGCCCATTCCATTCCCTCCACAGCCACACCGTCTTGCCGGCCTGTGGTGCGTGCCCTCGGTGCTTTTTCGCCTTGGGACCTTGGCCGGACCACACCTGCCTGCCTGCCTGCCTGCCTGCCGGGCCCCGTGCAGCCCAGCCTCCTGCTGACCAGCCAACAGGGGGCCCTCCCTGCGCGGGGCCTGGCGCAGGAGTCGCTCCCGGGAACGGTGCTCCAGTGAGTAGTGAGAGGAAGCCCTGGATGCCCTGTCACCCACCACAGACGTCCGGCCCCCAGCCCGGGCCACCCACCTCGGCGCCACGGCGCAAGTCCCTCGGGGAAGCCGCTGCTCCGGCCGGACCCAACCACACCCTGGCGCGCTCCCTCCCTCACCGGGCTGTCCGCGAGCCAGCAGCCAGTCTGCCAAAGTGCTTCTCCTCACAACCAACGCAGCAGAGCGGGACCCCGCGGGAGAGGGGTGGGCCAGAGCGCAGAAGCGAGGCTCAGACACCTTTGGTCTTGTGGCCTGAGCGCCGCTCGGCGACGGCGGCGGCGGCGGCGGCGGCGGTGCCCGGTGTCCATCTCCCACGCTCGCGGTCCCTGCACAGCCCCGAGCTCCGATCCCCGCCCCCGCCCGCCCTCGCACGCCCCGCACCAGCCAGAAAGCCAGCCGCCAGAGGGACTGTGCGTCGGGTCGGGGGGGGGGGGGGTGGCGGCGGCTGAGAGGAACGTCGGCGCTCAGCCGCAGCGGCCACGCCTCGCCTGCCTTGACTGGGATTCGGGCGCGGGCCAGGCCGCTTCGGCTCCTGGCTTCCTCTGGCGACACCGACAGTCTCGCGGCGGCCGTGGACGGCAGAGAAAGCGCAGGACGGGCCGAGCACGCCTGCGTCCCTCCGTCCCTCGGTGCTTCCGACCGCCTCGCGCCCTGGGGTCGCCAGCGTGCCCGGAGCCTCTCATTCAGGTGGCCCGTCGGCCTCCTGCTCAAATGGAGCACATGCCCACGGGGCGAGCAGTGACCAGGGTCCGGCGGTTGGCGGCGAGCGCCGCTGGGGCAGCGCCGGGGGCCGGCGGCCATCGGTGCATGGGTGGTTCAGTGGTAGAATTCTCGCCTGCCACGCGGGAGGCCCGGGTTTGATTCCCGGCCCATGCAGCCGCAGCGTCCCCTTTTGGTTCCCGCAGCCCCACAGCGGAGCTGGGCTTCCCCGCTGCCACACTCAAGGCACCGGTCCTGCAACAGCTCGCTCACCACCGCACCTTCCGGCCCCTGTCCTTCCCACGCAGACGCCCCCACCCCACACACACCCGGGAGCCAGGCCTCCGCGACCTGACACCTTGCGGGCTCAGCCACTCTTACGCCCAGACCCCTTCCTTGTCCTTGTTCTCGTCCTTACCCCGACCCCGCTTGTGTCACGCTTTTCACTGTAAGGAACACCCCACACTGGCACCCGCACAGCCCAACCTCTTCACCTTTCGCCACGTTTCCAAGCTCTCTGCCTCACTCTGCCCGCACTTCGAAAGTTATGCTATGTTTGCACAACCAGGAGCAAGGAAGTTGCCACCCCTGGGAGTGATACATCCCACTTTCCTGGAGAGTCCCCAAAGCGTTCACTTGCACGAGGAGTTCAAAAGAAGTCCACACTATCATCGCAGACTGCACTCTAGATTCATGTTCTGACCCTCGACAGAAATACGTTTCCAACACCGGCCCGCTCCTCCACCACTACTGCCACCACCACCATCAGCACGACAAACACCACCCCCTCCCCTGAACCTCTGCTCCCACCAACAGCGTCAGCCCTCGGGACAGCACCACCGGCACCACCACCTCGGCCTCCACCCTACTCCCACAGACACCCCCGTCCCACCCCCTATCTCCCCACTTTTTCCCCGATCCTTTCCACATCCTACGTTGTCAAGGATCCTGCCCTTGCCTCTGTCCCGTTGCCCTCCTTTTTTTCCCCTTCGTCGTCTTCTCCTTTTCGTAGCAGTACGGTTGATTTACAATACTGTGTGACTTTCAGGTGTACAGCCAAGTGATTCAGTTATATGTCCTTTTCCAGGTTATTTTCCATTATACGTTATCACGACATATGAATACAGTTCCCTGTGCTGTACAGTAAATCCTTGTTGCTTCTGTGCTTTATGTATAGTATTTCCTCTCTGTTAATCGCAGCTCCGGATTTTGCCCTGCCCTACACTTTCCCCCTGGGTAACGAACAGTGTGTTTTCTATGTCTGTGGGTCTGTTTCTCTTTGGCACATACATTCGTTTGTAGTACGGTTTAGATTCCACATATCTTTGTGCTTCTCTGCCTGACTTACGTCGTGAAGTGTAATATACTCTAGGTCCATCCTTACTGGTGCAAATGGCAATATCTCACTCTTTTGTATGGCTGAGTAATATTCCACAGTACATACGTACCACGTCTTCCTGTGCCAGCCATCGGTTGGTGGGCACTTGGGTTTTGTCCATGTCTTGGCTGTGGCCCGTAGTGCTGCTGTGAACACGGGGGTGCATGGATCTCTTCAAATGACAGTTTCTCTCCTTTGCCGATGTGTACCCACGATGGGGATTGCTGGATCATATGAGAGCTCATATTTCACCTATTTATTTAGTGTGTTGTTTTTATTTATGCATTTAATATTTATTTATTCATTTACTTATAAGAACTAGTAGCTGTAGTTTTGGAAGAAAAGTTGATTAACAATATTGAGTTAGTTTCAGGTGCACAGCAAAGCGGATACTGTCTTCCATGTCTAATGTTGTTTCAGATTGCTTTCCATTACAGTTTACTACAGGATATTGAACATCATTCCCTGTGTTATTCTGGAAATCCTTGTTGCTTATGTCTTTTATATGAAGTACGGTGTATCTGTTCATCGCAGCTCCTAATTTATGTCTCCACCCCTCCCTTTCTCCTCGGGGAACCATCAGTGTGTTTTCTATGTCTGTGAGTCTGTTTCGCTTTTGCACACACATTCTTTTCTATTATGTTTTAGATTCCACGTATCTTTGTGCTTCTCTGTCAGACTTAACTTCACTAAGTGTAATATTCCCTAGGACCCTCCTTATTGTGGCAAATGGCAATCTTTCATTTTCTGAAATGGCTGAGTAATATTCCACAGTACATATATACCGCATCTTTTTCTGTCAGCCAACTGTTGATGGGCACGTGGGTTTTTTTCTCTGTCTTGGCTGCGGCACACAGTGCTGCTTCGAACACGGGGGTGCGTGGATCTCGTCAAACAACAGTTTTTCTCTTTGGCGGATGTGTACCCACGACGGGGATTGCTGGATCATCGGATGGCTCATGTTCCTCCTGTTTATTTTGTTCGTTGTTTTTATTTATTTATTTACTTACTTACCTACTTACTTATAAGTACTAGTACTTGTGGTTGAAGAAGAAGAGTTGATTAACAATATTGAGTTAGTTTCAGGTGTACAGCAAAGGGGATACTGTTTTCCATGTCTAATATCGTTTCAGAGTGATTTCCATTACAGGTTATTGCAGGATATTGACTATCACTCCCTGTGTTATTCTGGAAATCCTTGTTGCTTATCTCCTTTATATGAACTACTGTGTATCTGTTCATCGAGCCCCTAATTTATCCCTCCACCCCTCCTTTTTAACTCGGGTAACCATCACTGTGTTTTCTAGGTCTGTGGGTCTGTTTCTGTTTTGCCCATAGATTCATTGGTAGTACTTTTTAGATTCCACAGATCTTTGTGCTTCCCTGTCGGACCTACTTCACTAAGTGTAATATTCCCTGGGAGCATTCTTGTTGCGGCAAATGGCAATATTTCATTCTTCCTTATTAATGGCTGAGTAATATCCCATAGTACCTATATACCACCTCTTCTTGTACTAGCGACCCGCTGATGGGCACTTGGGTTTTTTCCCGTGTCTTGGCTACTGCAAATAGTGCCGCTGTGAACATGGAGGTGCTTGTGCCTTTTTGCACTCTTGTTTCGTCATTTCCGGGTACGTACCCAGGAGTGGGATTGCTGGATCACAGGGGACCTCTCCTTTGGCCTCTTTCAACCTCAACCCCTCCTCCCCCCACCCCCGCCGCCACACACACCTGAGACCGGATGGTTTCTCCCGATGAGAGGCGATGTATGTCTCTGGGGCAGTAGAATGCCCCCACCCCATTCGGACCCCGCCTAGCCCCTGTGGCGCGCTCCGTTTCCGTTGTTCTCTTGCCTGCCTCCTACCCACCGCCCCCAGTCCCAACCCACTGGTTAGCCTGACCACCTTGCCGCACAGCACACCAGTCTGGCGCGCTCACCCGCCACCCCACCGCGAAGGGGTCCTCTCCCACCATCTTCCTCGCCCCACAGCCCACTCACACACCCCGCCCTTCCCCCCCCCAGCCTGCGGGCTCGGACCCCTCTCCCCGCCACCTTCCCCTTGTATCCCAGGCCCGACTGTCACATGTCCTGCCCGGAAGTCTCACTTCCGCCAGTGCTCCTCAGACGCACTCCTACTCCAGGCCCACCCCGCCCCCTGATCTGACCCACCCGTACACACGTGCCGGGCCAGGTGCTGCCACCACCCCAAGCTTCTGCTGAGCCCCTGCCTGAGCGGCCAGCCGCTCTCCCGGGCCAGGTCCCCGCCAGCCCAACACCTCCCGCTCCTGCCCGCGCTCCACCCAGACACCCCAGGCCCTTCCTCGCACCTCCCAGCACGCGGGCCCACCGCCGCCCTCTCTCCATGGGGTCGTTCTGCTCCGTTCCCTAACCCGCGTGGGGTGGCCACCGACCACGGCCACAAACACCTCCATCCCACACTGTCAGCCACCCCCACGGCACCGGCAAGGGCGTTCGGGAAACCTGCTGCGGTGGTGCGAAGCACCCGTCTGCCCACCGGTGCTCCTTTCCACAGGGGATCCGGCTTTGTTAGAAGGCACCGCGTGTGACACCGCCGTCGCCGTCGGCGCTGCCACCGCTGTCGCCGTGGGGGAAAAGCAGTGCTGATGGAGAGTGCAAACACAGGCGGGGGCGTTTGCTCGTGGCCACGGCCACGGCGGGGAGAGGCGCGGCCCCGGCCACTCGTGTTTGGGGCTGAGGCAAGCGTCCGAAAAGGAAGACACGGGACGTCGAAGGCCTCGAGTGGGCGCGCGCCAGTGCGGCCAAAAGGTTTGCCCGGGGAGGGAGGGTGGAGGTTGCCTGGCAGGGCTTGGGCTGGAGGTGCAGGGCACCGGGCGGCTCTTGTCGGGGCGCCGAGGCCGCGGAGCAAGCGTGGCCTAAAAGTGGGATGTGCACGGTGGGAGGTAGAGAGGAAGAACAAAGGCTTCCCTGACCGGGAATCGAACCCGGGCCGCGGCGGTGAGAGCGCCGAATCCTAACCACTAGACCACCAGGGAGCGTCAGGCTCCACCTCTGCTCCTGCTGGACCCATAGCACCCGCTCGGCGCCACCTTGGCGCCAAGACCCGGCCTTTCCAAGTCCAGCCACGCGCCGCCCCTGGCAATCCACGTGTCCTACCGTCCTTCCTGCTTGCAGCGCCCTCAGAACACTGCGCGCCTGCTTCTCGCACACACAAGAAAAGCCGCTGGGGCCAGCTGGCTCCCTGCTCCCAGCTCTCCCTCACAGGCCCCCGGCCGGCCGCCCGTGGAGCTCGGTAAAAGGGCAGCCCGCTGCGTTGGCCGGGAATCGAACCCGGGTCAACTGCTTGGAAGGCAGCTATGCTCACCACTATACCACCAACGCTGCACAGCCCGGGCCGCCCCGAGACGCCGGCACCGGGCTCGCCCGAGCGCACTCTCGTCGCCGCCGCCTTCTCCTCCTCCTCCTCCTCCTTCTCTTCCGACCCCTCCTCCTTCTCTTCCTCCTCCTACTCCCCTTTCTCTGCCCCGTCCTCCTCCTCCTCCTCCTCAGCCGCCGCCGCCGCCGCCGCCGCCGCCGCCGCCGCTTGGAACAGCCCTGCCCCGACGCCCCGCCGGCCGGCAGCCCTGTGACGTCACAGGCGCCACCAAGGCCCCCCCCCCGCGCCCCCCCCCCACGCCAGCCCTACGAAGCTGCCCTAGGCCACCGGCCCGACCGCCTCAGGGGGGCGCTCTCGCTGCCTCGCTGCTCCAGGGCCCCTCCGCTCCACGCCGCGGCCCGCCCCCGCCCCCGGCCCCGGGGCACGCGTCTTCCAGACCCCGGCTCGCCAAAGCCCTTCTCCACCGGGCGCCGGGCCAGGCCACTTCCCGCACCGACAGGGCACGCCACTCATCCGCCTCCCACCCGTCCCGGCAGCTGTGCACCTATGCCGCTGTGCACAGCTGCGCAGCTGTGCGTCGCGACGCAAGGAGCCCACTGAGACAGCCACTTTGGGCGGGCCGCAACGTCATCGGGCGCTTGTAGGGTCCAGAGGAGGCCCTCGCTCGGCCCTGGCGACTGAGCGCCCGGCGAGGAGGAAGGGCTGGGCGGCTGGAGGGGGGCGAGGGTGGGCAGGCTGGGCACGCGCTGGCGCCCTGCGCCTCGCTGGAGGGCGGAGGGCGGAGGGAGGAGAAGAAGGGCCCTTGGGAGCCAGGCGGCAGGACAGAGAGCGGCGCCAGCCGCCAAAAGAGGGCGTGTTGCCTCCCCGTCGGGGAATCGAACCCCGGTCTCCCGCGTGACAGGCGGGGATACTCACCACTATACTAACGAGGACGGCGGCCACCGCCCCCGCGCCCGGCCGCCCTCGGGCTGCCTGCCGACGCCTCCCCCTGCCCTCCGGCCCCCTGCCCACCACGGGCGCCCGGCACGTGCCCGACCCGACCCAACGCCACACCAACCGCGTCCTCCAAAGCGGCAGCCCCCGACCCCGACAGGGACCCGGACCCGCGTGGCCCTGAAAACTCCGAGTGCGCGCTGCCTATTGCCTCCGACGCGGGGATCGCGCAGGGTGGAGGGGGCCCGAGACGCAAAGCAAGGCTGCGAGGAGGGGGTGGGCGCGCGCCGGGCCATGGCCGGCGAGGAGACGCGCGGGTGGGGGCCGGCGGCAGGGGGCTGGCCCGACGCGGCCCGGCTGCGTCCGGGGCCAGGGCTGGGCGAGGGCGCCACCGCGGCGCAGCCAGGCGCGTCGTCTGGCCGTGCTCCCCGTCGGCCGCCGCGCGCCCGCTCCGTCGCTCACCCAGACGGCCGCGCGCCTGGCGCGGAGCACCGCGTCCCGCCAAGGGCACCGGGGTTCGCGTCGCGTCGGGTCCCAGCCAGCCGAGCGGCCACGCGCACGCCCAGGCCCGCCGTCAGGATGGCCGAGCGGTCTAAGGCGCTGCGTTCAGGTCGCAGTCTCCCCTGGAGGCGTGGGTTCGAATCCCACTCCTGACAAGCCAGCCTTTTGGCCCGCCCGACAAACGCACCCGGCCCTATGGCAGCGCTTTACTGCCTTCCAGTCCGTTCGCGCCTTGCACTCTTGCGGCCTCTCCAAACTCCGGCCCGGACATCCACGCCTCTCAGACGCGGGACCTTCTCAGCCACGGCCGCGGGCCTGGCAGAAACGGCGCACTAGGAACCCTCCGGCCACTGGCTTTCCGGACAAACGCCCTCCCCGCCAGCTCCTAAGCCCCCTCCTACCTGCACCCACACCAGAAAAACCTTCGGTCCTTCGCAGCCCATCTTTCCTCACCTGCTTGCGGCTGCTGCTGCTGGTGGTTTTCCTGCCTGCCTGCCTGCCTGCCTTCGTCCCTCCCTCCCACTCCCACTCCCACGCTCCACCCCGCCCCCACCGCCACACGCAGAACGGCCGCGTGTGGAAAGCCCTCCACGCCTGGCCCGCCCTCCGACTTCGGCCTGGTGAAGAGCGGGCTCGCTCTCACAGCCTTTCTTCCACTTCCGCCACCAGCAGCTCTCCCTCTTTCCAACATCCTGTCCTTCCCGCCAGCCCCAAAGGCCCGCCTGCCCATTCCATTCCCTCCACAGCCACACCGTCTTGCCGGCCTGTGGTGCGTGCCCTCGGTGCTTTTTCGCCTTGGGACCTTGGCCGGACCACACCTGCCTGCCTGCCTGCCTGCCTGCCGGGCCCCGTGCAGCCCAGCCTCCTGCTGACCAGCCAACAGGGGGCCCTCCCTGCGCGGGGCCTGGCGCAGGAGTCGCTCCCGGGAACGGTGCTCCAGTGAGTAGTGAGAGGAAGCCCTGGATGCCCTGTCACCCACCACAGACGTCCGGCCCCCAGCCCGGGCCACCCACCTCGGCGCCACGGCGCAAGTCCCTCGGGGAAGCCGCTGCTCCGGCCGGACCCAACCACACCCTGGCGCGCTCCCTCCCTCACCGGGCTGTCCGCGAGCCAGCAGCCAGTCTGCCAAAGTGCTTCTCCTCACAACCAACGCAGCAGAGCGGGACCCCGCGGGAGAGGGGTGGGCCAGAGCGCAGAAGCGAGGCTCAGACACCTTTGGTCTTGTGGCCTGAGCGCCGCTCGGCGACGGCGGCGGCGGCGGCGGCGGCGGTGCCCGGTGTCCATCTCCCACGCTCGCGGTCCCTGCACAGCCCCGAGCTCCGCTCCCCGCCCCCGCCCGCCCTCGCACGCCCCGCACCAGCCAGAAAGCCAGCCGCCAGAGGGACTGTGCGTCGGGTCGAGGGGCGGGGGGGTGGCGGCGGCTGAGAGGAACGTGGGCGCTCAGCCGCAGCGGCCACGCCTCGCCTGCCTTGACTGGGATTCGGGCGCGGGCCAGGCCGCTTCGGCTCCTGGCTTCCTCTGGCGACACCGACAGTCTCGCGGCGGCCGTGGACGGCAGAGAAAGCGCAGGACGGGCCGAGCACGGCTGCGTCCCTCCGTCCCTCGGTGCTTCCGACCGCCTCGCGCCCTGGGGTCGCCAGCGTGCCCGGAGCCTCTCATTCAGGTGGCCCGTCGGCCTCCTGCTCAAATGGAGCACATGCCCACGGGGCGAGCAGTGACCAGGGTCCGGCGGTTGGCGGCGAGCGCCGCTGGGGCAGCGCCGGGGGCCGGCGGCCATCGGTGCATGGGTGGTTCAGTGGTAGAATTCTCGCCTGCCACGCGGGAGGCCCGGGTTCGATTCCCGGCCCATGCAGCCGCAGCGTCCCCTTTTGGTTCCCGCAGCCCCACAGCGGAGCTGGGCTTCCCCGCTGCCACACTCAAGGCACCGGTCCTGCAACAGCTCGCTCACCACCGCGCCTTCCGGCCCCTGTCCTTCCCACGCAGACGCCCCCACCCCACACACACCCGGGAGCCAGGCCTCCGCGGCCTGACACCTTGCGGGCTCAGCCACTCTTACGCCCAGACCCCTTCCTTGTCCTTGTTCTCGTCCTTACCCCGACCCCGCTTGTGTCACGCTTTTCACTGTAAGGAACACCCCACACTGGCACCCGCACAGCCCAACCTCTTCACCTTTCGCCACGTTTCCAAGCTCTCTGCCTCACTCTGCCCGCACTTCGAAAGTTATGCTATGTTTGCACAACCAGGAGCAAGGAAGTTGCCACCCCTGGGAGTGATACATCCCACTTTCCTGGAGAGTCCCCAAAGCGTTCACTTGCACGAGGAGTTCAAAAGAAGTCCACACTATCATCGCAGACCGCACTCTAGATTCATGTTCTGACCCTCGACAGAAATACGTTTCCAACACCGGCCCGCTCCTCCACCACTACTGCCACCACCACCATCAGCACGACAAACACCACCCCCTCCCCTGAACCTCTGCTCCCACCAACAGCGTCAGCCCTCGGGACAGCACCACCGGCACCACCACCTCGGCCTCCACCCTACTCCCACAGACACCCCCGTCCCACCCCCTATCTCCCCACTTTTTCCCCGATCCTTTCCACATCCTACGTTGTCAAGGATCCTGCCCTTGCCTCTGTCCCGTTGCCCTCCTTTTTTTCCCCTTCGTCGTCTTCTCCTTTTCGTAGCAGTACGGTTGATTTACAATACTGTGTGACTTTCAGGTGTACAGCCAAGTGATTCAGTTATATGTCCTTTTCCAGGTTATTTTCCATTATACGTTATCACGACATATGAATACAGTTCCCTGTGCTGTACAGTAAATCCTTGTTGCTTCTGTGCTTTATGTATAGTATTTCCTCTCTGTTAATCGCAGCTCCGGATTTTGCCCTGCCCTACACTTTCCCCCTGGGTAACGAACAGTGTGTTTTCTATGTCTGTGGGTCTGTTTCTCTTTGGCACATACATTCGTTTGTAGTACGGTTTAGATTCCACATATCTTTGTGCTTCTCTGCCTGACTTACGTCGTGAAGTGTAATATACTCTAGGTCCATCCTTACTGGTGCAAATGGCAATATCTCACTCTTTTGTATGGCTGAGTAATATTCCACAGTACATACGTACCACGTCTTCCTGTGCCAGCCATCGGTTGGTGGGCACTTGGGTTTTGTCCATGTCTTGGCTGTGGCCCGTAGTGCTGCTGTGAACATGGGGGTGCATGGATCTCTTCAAATGACAGTTTCTCTCCTTTGCCGATGTGTACCCACGATGGGGATTGCTGGATCATATGAGAGCTCATATTTCACCTATTTATTTAGTGTGTTGTTTTTATTTATGCATTTAATATTTATTTATTCATTTACTTATAAGAACTAGTAGCTGTAGTTTTGGAAGAAAAGTTGATTAACAATATTGAGTTAGTTTCAGGTGCACAGCAAAGCGGATACTGTCTTCCATGTCTAATGTTGTTTCAGATTGCTTTCCATTACAGTTTACTACAGGATATTGAACATCATTCCCTGTGTTATTCTGGAAATCCTTGTTGCTTATGTCTTTTATATGAAGTACGGTGTATCTGTTCATCGCAGCTCCTAATTTATGTCTCCACCCCTCCCTTTCTCCTCGGGGAACCATCAGTGTGTTTTCTATGTCTGTGAGTCTGTTTCGCTTTTGCACACACATTCTTTTCTATTATGTTTTAGATTCCACGTATCTTTGTGCTTCTCTGTCAGACTTAACTTCACTAAGTGTAATATTCCCTAGGACCCTCCTTATTGTGGCAAATGGCAATCTTTCATTTTCTGAAATGGCTGAGTAATATTCCACAGTACATATATACCGCATCTTTTTCTGTCAGCCAACTGTTGATGGGCACGTGGGTTTTTTTCTCTGTCTTGGCTGCGGCACACAGTGCTGCTTCGAACACGGGGGTGCGTGGATCTCGTCAAACAACAGTTTTTCTCTTTGGCGGATGTGTACCCACGACGGGGATTGCTGGATCATCGGATGGCTCATGTTCCTCCTGTTTATTTTGTTCGTTGTTTTTATTTATTTATTTACTTACTTACCTACTTACTTATAAGTACTAGTACTTGTGGTTGAAGAAGAAGAGTTGATTAACAATATTGAGTTAGTTTCAGGTGTACAGCAAAGGGGATACTGTTTTCCATGTCTAATATCGTTTCAGAGTGATTTCCATTACAGGTTATTGCAGGATATTGACTATCACTCCCTGTGTTATTCTGGAAATCCTTGTTGCTTATCTCCTTTATATGAACTACTGTGTATCTGTTCATCGAGCCCCTAATTTATCCCTCCACCCCTCCTTTTTAACTCGGGTAACCATCACTGTGTTTTCTAGGTCTGTGGGTCTGTTTCTGTTTTGCCCATAGATTCATTGGTAGTACTTTTTAGATTCCACAGATCTTTGTGCTTCCCTGTCGGACCTACTTCACTAAGTGTAATATTCCCTGGGAGCATTCTTGTTGCGGCAAATGGCAATATTTCATTCTTCCTTATTAATGGCTGAGTAATATCCCATAGTACCTATATACCACCTCTTCTTGTACTAGCGACCCGCTGATGGGCACTTGGGTTTTTTCCCGTGTCTTGGCTACTGCAAATAGTGCCGCTGTGAACATGGAGGTGCTTGTGCCTTTTTGCACTCTTGTTTCGTCATTTCCGGGTACGTACCCAGGAGTGGGATTGCTGGATCACAGGGGACCTCTCCTTTGGCCTCTTTCAACCTCAACCCCTCCTCCCCCCACCCCCGCCGCCACACACACCTGAGACCGGATGGTTTCTCCCGATGAGAGGCGATGTATGTCTCTGGGGCAGTAGAATGCCCCCACCCCATTCGGACCCCGCCTAGCCCCTGTGGCGCGCTCCGTTTCCGTTGTTCTCTTGCCTGCCTCCTACCCACCGCCCCCAGTCCCAACCCACTGGTTAGCCTGACCACCTTGCCGCACAGCACACCAGTCTGGCGCGCTCACCCGCCACCCCACCGCGAAGGGGTCCTCTCCCACCATCTTCCTCGCCCCACAGCCCACTCACACACCCCGCCCTTCCCCCCCCCAGCCTGCGGGCTCGGACCCCTCTCCCCGCCACCTTCCCCTTGTATCCCAGGCCCGACTGTCACATGTCCTGCCCGGAAGTCTCACTTCCGCCAGTGCTCCTCAGACGCACTCCTACTCCAGGCCCACCCCGCCCCCTGATCTGACCCACCCGTACACACGTGCCGGGCCAGGTGCTGCCACCACCCCAAGCTTCTGCTGAGCCCCTGCCTGAGCGGCCAGCCGCTCTCCCGGGCCAGGTCCCCGCCAGCCCAACACCTCCCGCTCCTGCCCGCGCTCCACCCAGACACCCC
This sequence comes from Balaenoptera physalus, assembly GCF_965194825.1. Taxonomy (NCBI): domain Eukaryota; kingdom Metazoa; phylum Chordata; class Mammalia; order Artiodactyla; family Balaenopteridae; genus Balaenoptera; species Balaenoptera physalus. Next base: position 78,253,604 of record NC_138882.1, on the reverse strand, counting down.
AGGCCCTTCCTCGCACCTCCCAGCACGCGGGCCCACCGCCGCCCTCTCTCCATGGGGTCGTTCTGCTCCGTTCCCTAACCCGCGTGGGGTGGCCACCGACCACGGCCACAAACACCTCCATCCCACACTGTCAGCCACCCCCACGGCACCGGCAAGGGCGTTCGGGAAACCTGCTGCGGTGGTGCGAAGCACCCGTCTGCCCACCGGTGCTCCTTTCCACAGGGGATCCGGCTTTGTTAGAAGGCACCGCGTGTGACACCGCCGTCGCCGTCGGCGCTGCCACCGCTGTCGCCGTGGGGGAAAAGCAGTGCTGATGGAGAGTGCAAACACAGGCGGGGGCGTTTGCTCGTGGCCACGGCCACGGCGGGGAGAGGCGCGGCCCCGGCCACTCGTGTTTGGGGCTGAGGCAAGCGTCCGAAAAGGAAGACACGGGACGTCGAAGGCCTCGAGTGGGCGCGCGCCAGTGCGGCCAAAAGGTTTGCCCGGGGAGGGAGGGTGGAGGTTGCCTGGCAGGGCTTGGGCTGGAGGTGCAGGGCACCGGGCGGCTCTTGTCGGGGCGCCGAGGCCGCGGAGCAAGCGTGGCCTAAAAGTGGGATGTGCACGGTGGGAGGTAGAGAGGAAGAACAAAGGCTTCCCTGACCGGGAATCGAACCCGGGCCGCGGCGGTGAGAGCGCCGAATCCTAACCACTAGACCACCAGGGAGCGTCAGGCTCCACCTCTGCTCCTGCTGGACCCATAGCACCCGCTCGGCGCCACCTTGGCGCCAAGACCCGGCCTTTCCAAGTCCAGCCACGCGCCGCCCCTGGCAATCCACGTGTCCTACCGTCCTTCCTGCTTGCAGCGCCCTCAGAACACTGCGCGCCTGCTTCTCGCACACACAAGAAAAGCCGCTGGGGCCAGCTGGCTCCCTGCTCCCAGCTCTCCCTCACAGGCCCCCGGCCGGCCGCCCGTGGAGCTCGGTAAAAGGGCAGCCCGCTGCGTTGGCCGGGAATCGAACCCGGGTCAACTGCTTGGAAGGCAGCTATGCTCACCACTATACCACCAACGCTGCACAGCCCGGGCCGCCCCGAGACGCCGGCACCGGGCTCGCCCGAGCGCACTCTCGTCGCCGCCGCCTTCTCCTCCTCCTCCTCCTCCTTCTCTTCCGACCCCTCCTCCTTCTCTTCCTCCTCCTACTCCCCTTTCTCTGCCCCGTCCTCCTCCTCCTCCTCCTCAGCCGCCGCCGCCGCCGCCGCCGCCGCCGCCGCCGCTTGGAACAGCCCTGCCCCGACGCCCCGCCGGCCGGCAGCTCTGTGACGTCACAGGCGCCACCAAGGCCCCCCCCCCGCGCCCCCCACCCCCCACGCCAGCCCTACGAAGCTGCCCTAGGCCACCGGCCCGACCGCCTCAGGGGGGCGCTCTCGCTGCCTCGCTGCTCCAGGGCCCCTCCGCTCCACGCCGCGGCCCGCCCCCGCCCCCGGCCCCGGGGCACGCGTCTTCCAGACCCCGGCTCGCCAAAGCCCTTCTCCACCGGGCGCCGGGCCAGGCCACTTCCCGCACCGACAGGGCACGCCACTCATCCGCCTCCCACCCGTCCCGGCAGCTGTGCACCTATGCCGCTGTGCACAGCTGCGCAGCTGTGCGTCGCGACGCAAGGAGCCCACTGAGACAGCCACTTTGGGCGGGCCGCAACGTCATCGGGCGCTTGTAGGGTCCAGAGGAGGCCCTCGCTCGGCCCTGGCGACTGAGCGCCCGGCGAGGAGGAAGGGCTGGGCGGCTGGAGGGGGGCGAGGGTGGGCAGGCTGGGCACGCGCTGGCGCCCTGCGCCTCGCTGGAGGGCGGAGGGCGGAGGGAGGAGAAGAAGGGCCCTTGGGAGCCAGGCGGCAGGACAGAGAGCGGCGCCAGCCGCCAAAAGAGGGCGTGTTGCCTCCCCGTCGGGGAATCGAACCCCGGTCTCCCGCGTGACAGGCGGGGATACTCACCACTATACTAACGAGGACGGCGGCCACCGCCCCCGCGCCCGGCCGCCCTCGGGCTGCCTGCCGACGCCTCCCCCTGCCCTCCGGCCCCCTGCCCACCACGGGCGCCCGGCACGTGCCCGACCCGACCCAACGCCACACCAACCGCGTCCTCCAAAGCGGCAGCCCCCGACCCCGACAGGGACCCGGACCCGCGTGGCCCTGAAAACTCCGAGTGCGCGCTGCCTATTGCCTCCGACGCGGGGATCGCGCAGGGTGGAGGGGGCCCGAGACGCAAAGCAAGGCTGCGAGGAGGGGGTGGGCGCGCGCCGGGCCATGGCCGGCGAGGAGACGCGCGGGTGGGGGCCGGCGGCAGGGGGCTGGCCCGACGCGGCCCGGCTGCGTCCGGGGCCAGGGCTGGGCGAGGGCGCCACCGCGGCGCAGCCAGGCGCGTCGTCTGGCCGTGCTCCCCGTCGGCCGCCGCGCGCCCGCTCCGTCGCTCACCCAGACGGCCGCGCGCCTGGCGCGGAGCACCGCGTCCCGCCAAGGGCACCGGGGTTCGCGTCGCGTCGGGTCCCAGCCAGCCGAGCGGCCACGCGCACGCCCAGGCCCGCCGTCAGGATGGCCGAGCGGTCTAAGGCGCTGCGTTCAGGTCGCAGTCTCCCCTGGAGGCGTGGGTTCGAATCCCACTCCTGACAAGCCAGCCTTTTGGCCCGCCCGACAAACGCACCCGGCCCTATGGCAGCGCTTTACTGCCTTCCAGTCCGTTCGCGCCTTGCACTCTTGCGGCCTCTCCAAACTCCGGCCCGGACATCCACGCCTCTCAGACGCGGGACCTTCTCAGCCACGGCCGCGGGCCTGGCAGAAACGGCGCACTAGGAACCCTCCGGCCACTGGCTTTCCGGACAAACGCCCTCCCCGCCAGCTCCTAAGCCCCCTCCTACCTGCACCCACACCAGAAAAACCTTCGGTCCTTCGCAGCCCATCTTTCCTCACCTGCTTGCGGCTGCTGCTGCTGGTGGTTTTCCTGCCTGCCTGCCTGCCTGCCTTCGTCCCTCCCTCCCACTCCCACTCCCACGCTCCACCCCGCCCCCACCGCCACACGCAGAACGGCCGCGTGTGGAAAGCCCTCCACGCCTGGCCCGCCCTCCGACTTCGGCCTGGTGAAGAGCGGGCTCGCTCTCACAGCCTTTCTTCCACTTCCGCCACCAGCAGCTCTCCCTCTTTCCAACATCCTGTCCTTCCCGCCAGCCCCAAAGGCCCGCCTGCCCATTCCATTCCCTCCACAGCCACACCGTCTTGCCGGCCTGTGGTGCGTGCCCTCGGTGCTTTTTCGCCTTGGGACCTTGGCCGGACCACACCTGCCTGCCTGCCTGCCTGCCTGCCGGGCCCCGTGCAGCCCAGCCTCCTGCTGACCAGCCAACAGGGGGCCCTCCCTGCGCGGGGCCTGGCGCAGGAGTCGCTCCCGGGAACGGTGCTCCAGTGAGTAGTGAGAGGAAGCCCTGGATGCCCTGTCACCCACCACAGACGTCCGGCCCCCAGCCCGGGCCACCCACCTCGGCGCCACGGCGCAAGTCCCTCGGGGAAGCCGCTGCTCCGGCCGGACCCAACCACACCCTGGCGCGCTCCCTCCCTCACCGGGCTGTCCGCGAGCCAGCAGCCAGTCTGCCAAAGTGCTTCTCCTCACAACCAACGCAGCAGAGCGGGACCCCGCGGGAGAGGGGTGGGCCAGAGCGCAGAAGCGAGGCTCAGACACCTTTGGTCTTGTGGCCTGAGCGCCGCTCGGCGACGGCGGCGGCGGCGGCGGCGGCGGTGCCCGGTGTCCATCTCCCACGCTCGCGGTCCCTGCACAGCCCCGAGCTCCGATCCCCGCCCCCGCCCGCCCTCGCACGCCCCGCACCAGCCAGAAAGCCAGCCGCCAGAGGGACTGTGCGTCGGGTCGAGGGGGGGGGGTGGCGGCTGCTGAGAGGAACGTGGGCGCTCAGCCGCAGCGGCCACGCCTCGCCTGCCTTGACTGGGATTCGGGCGCGGGCCAGGCCGCTTCGGCTCCTGGCTTCCTCTGGCGACACCGACAGTCTCGCGGCGGCCGTGGACGGCAGAGAAAGCGCAGGACGGGCCGAGCACGGCTGCGTCCCTCCGTCCCTCGGTGCTTCCGACCGCCTCGCGCCCTGGGGTCGCCAGCGTGCCCGGAGCCTCTCATTCAGGTGGCCCGTCGGCCTCCTGCTCAAATGGAGCACATGCCCACGGGGCGAGCAGTGACCAGGGTCCGGCGGTTGGCGGCGAGCGCCGCTGGGGCAGCGCCGGGGGCCGGCGGCCATCGGTGCATGGGTGGTTCAGTGGTAGAATTCTCGCCTGCCACGCGGGAGGCCCGGGTTCGATTCCCGGCCCATGCAGCCGCAGCGTCCCCTTTTGGTTCCCGCAGCCCCACAGCGGAGCTGGGCTTCCCCGCTGCCACACTCAAGGCACCGGTCCTGCAACAGCTCGCTCACCACCGCACCTTCCGGCCCCTGTCCTTCCCACGCAGACGCCCCCACCCCACACACACCCGGGAGCCAGGCCTCCGCGACCTGACACCTTGCGGGCTCAGCCACTCTTACGCCCAGACCCCTTCCTTGTCCTTGTTCTCGTCCTTACCCCGACCCCGCTTGTGTCACGCTTTTCACTGTAAGGAACACCCCACACTGGCACCCGCACAGCCCAACCTCTTCACCTTTCGCCACGTTTCCAAGCTCTCTGCCTCACTCTGCCCGCACTTCGAAAGTTATGCTATGTTTGCACAACCAGGAGCAAGGAAGTTGCCACCCCTGGGAGTGATACATCCCACTTTCCTGGAGAGTCCCCAAAGCGTTCACTTGCACGAGGAGTTCAAAAGAAGTCCACACTATCATCGCAGACTGCACTCTAGATTCATGTTCTGACCCTCGACAGAAATACGTTTCCAACACCGGCCCGCTCCTCCACCACTACTGCCACCACCACCATCAGCACGACAAACACCACCCCCTCCCCTGAACCTCTGCTCCCACCAACAGCGTCAGCCCTCGGGACAGCACCACCGGCACCACCACCTCGGCCTCCACCCTACTCCCACAGACACCCCCGTCCCACCCCCTATCTCCCCACTTTTTCCCCGATCCTTTCCACATCCTACGTTGTCAAGGATCCTGCCCTTGCCTCTGTCCCGTTGCCCTCCTTTTTTTCCCCTTCGTCGTCTTCTCCTTTTCGTAGCAGTACGGTTGATTTACAATACTGTGTGACTTTCAGGTGTACAGCCAAGTGATTCAGTTATATGTCCTTTTCCAGGTTATTTTCCATTATACGTTATCACGACATATGAATACAGTTCCCTGTGCTGTACAGTAAATCCTTGTTGCTTCTGTGCTTTATGTATAGTATTTCCTCTCTGTTAATCGCAGCTCCGGATTTTGCCCTGCCCTACACTTTCCCCCTGGGTAACGAACAGTGTGTTTTCTATGTCTGTGGGTCTGTTTCTCTTTGGCACATACATTCGTTTGTAGTACGGTTTAGATTCCACATATCTTTGTGCTTCTCTGCCTGACTTACGTCGTGAAGTGTAATATACTCTAGGTCCATCCTTACTGGTGCAAATGGCAATATCTCACTCTTTTGTATGGCTGAGTAATATTCCACAGTACATACGTACCACGTCTTCCTGTGCCAGCCATCGGTTGGTGGGCACTTGGGTTTTGTCCATGTCTTGGCTGTGGCCCGTAGTGCTGCTGTGAACACGGGGGTGCATGGATCTCTTCAAATGACAGTTTCTCTCCTTTGCCGATGTGTACCCACGATGGGGATTGCTGGATCACATGAGAGCTCATATTTCACCTATTTATTTAGTGTGTTGTTTTTATTTATGCATTTAATATTTATTTATTCATTTACTTATAAGAACTAGTAGCTGTAGTTTTGGAAGAAAAGTTGATTAACAATATTGAGTTAGTTTCAGGTGCACAGCAAAGCGGATACTGTCTTCCATGTCTAATGTTGTTTCAGATTGCTTTCCATTACAGTTTACTACAGGATATTGAACATCATTCCCTGTGTTATTCTGGAAATCCTTGTTGCTTATGTCTTTTATATGAAGTACGGTGTATCTGTTCATCGCAGCTCCTAATTTATGTCTCCACCCCTCCCTTTCTCCTCGGGGAACCATCAGTGTGTTTTCTATGTCTGTGAGTCTGTTTCGCTTTTGCACACACATTCTTTTCTATTATGTTTTAGATTCCACGTATCTTTGTGCTTCTCTGTCAGACTTAACTTCACTAAGTGTAATATTCCCTAGGACCCTCCTTATTGTGGCAAATGGCAATCTTTCATTTTCTGAAATGGCTGAGTAATATTCCACAGTACATATATACCGCATCTTTTTCTGTCAGCCAACTGTTGATGGGCACATGGGTTTTTTTCTCTGTCTTGGCTGCGGCACACAGTGCTGCTTCGAACACGGGGGTGCGTGGATCTCGTCAAACAACAGTTTTTCTCTTTGGCGGATGTGTACCCACGACGGGGATTGCTGGATCATCGGATGGCTCATGTTCCTCCTGTTTATTTTGTTCGTTGTTTTTATTTATTTATTTACTTACTTACCTACTTACTTATAAGTACTAGTACTTGTGGTTGAAGAAGAAGAGTTGATTAACAATATTGAGTTAGTTTCAGGTGTACAGCAAAGGGGATACTGTTTTCCATGTCTAATATCGTTTCAGAGTGATTTCCATTACAGGTTATTGCAGGATATTGACTATCACTCCCTGTGTTATTCTGGAAATCCTTGTTGCTTATCTCCTTTATATGAACTACTGTGTATCTGTTCATCGAGCCCCTAATTTATCCCTCCACCCCTCCTTTTTAACTCGGGTAACCATCACTGTGTTTTCTAGGTCTGTGGGTCTGTTTCTGTTTTGCCCATAGATTCATTGGTAGTACTTTTTAGATTCCACAGATCTTTGTGCTTCCCTGTCGGACCTACTTCACTAAGTGTAATATTCCCTGGGAGCATTCTTGTTGCGGCAAATGGCAATATTTCATTCTTCCTTATTAATGGCTGAGTAATATCCCATAGTACCTATATACCACCTCTTCTTGTACTAGCGACCCGCTGATGGGCACTTGGGTTTTTTCCCGTGTCTTGGCTACTGCAAATAGTGCCGCTGTGAACATGGAGGTGCTTGTGCCTTTTTGCACTCTTGTTTCGTCATTTCCGGGTACGTACCCAGGAGTGGGATTGCTGGATCACAGGGGACCTCTCCTTTGGCCTCTTTCAACCTCAACCCCTCCTCCCCCCACCCCCGCCGCCACACACACCTGAGACCGGATGGTTTCTCCCGATGAGAGGCGATGTATGTCTCTGGGGCAGTAGAATGCCCCCACCCCATTCGGACCCCGCCTAGCCCCTGTGGCGCGCTCCGTTTCCGTTGTTCTCTTGCCTGCCTCCTACCCACCGCCCCCAGTCCCAACCCACTGGTTAGCCTGACCACCTTGCCGCACAGCACACCAGTCTGGCGCGCTCACCCGCCACCCCACCGCGAAGGGGTCCTCTCCCACCATCTTCCTCGCCCCACAGCCCACTCACACACCCCGCCCTTCCCCCCCCCAGCCTGCGGGCTCGGACCCCTCTCCCCGCCACCTTCCCCTTGTATCCCAGGCCCGACTGTCACATGTCCTGCCCGGAAGTCTCACTTCCGCCAGTGCTCCTCAGACGCACTCCTACTCCAGGCCCACCCCGCCCCCTGATCTGACCCACCCGTACACACGTGCCGGGCCAGGTGCTGCCACCACCCCAAGCTTCTGCTGAGCCCCTGCCTGAGCGGCCAGCCGCTCTCCCGGGCCAGGTCCCCGCCAGCCCAACACCTCCCGCTCCTGCCCGCGCTCCACCCAGACACCCCAGGCCCTTCCTCGCACCTCCCAGCACGCGGGCCCACCGCCGCCCTCTCTCCATGGGGTCGTTCTGCTCCGTTCCCTAACCCGCGTGGGGTGGCCACCGACCACGGCCACAAACACCTCCATCCCACACTGTCAGCCACCCCCACGGCACCGGCAAGGGCGTTCGGGAAACCTGCTGCGGTGGTGCGAAGCACCCGTCTGCCCACCGGTGCTCCTTTCCACAGGGGATCCGGCTTTGTTAGAAGGCACCGCGTGTGACACCGCCGTCGCCGTCGGCGCTGCCACCGCTGTCGCCGTGGGGGAAAAGCAGTGCTGATGGAGAGTGCAAACACAGGCGGGGGCGTTTGCTCGTGGCCACGGCCACGGCGGGGAGAGGCGCGGCCCCGGCCACTCGTGTTTGGGGCTGAGGCAAGCGTCCGAAAAGGAAGACACGGGACGTCGAAGGCCTCGAGTGGGCGCGCGCCAGTGCGGCCAAAAGGTTTGCCCGGGGAGGGAGGGTGGAGGTTGCCTGGCAGGGCTTGGGCTGGAGGTGCAGGGCACCGGGCGGCTCTTGTCGGGGCGCCGAGGCCGCGGAGCAAGCGTGGCCTAAAAGTGGGATGTGCACGGTGGGAGGTAGAGAGGAAGAACAAAGGCTTCCCTGACCGGGAATCGAACCCGGGCCGCGGCGGTGAGAGCGCCGAATCCTAACCACTAGACCACCAGGGAGCGTCAGGCTCCACCTCTGCTCCTGCTGGACCCATAGCACCCGCTCGGCGCCACCTTGGCGCCAAGACCCGGCCTTTCCAAGTCCAGCCACGCGCCGCCCCTGGCAATCCACGTGTCCTACCGTCCTTCCTGCTTGCAGCGCCCTCAGAACACTGCGCGCCTGCTTCTCGCACACACAAGAAAAGCCGCTGGGGCCAGCTGGCTCCCTGCTCCCAGCTCTCCCTCACAGGCCCCCGGCCGGCCGCCCGTGGAGCTCGGTAAAAGGGCAGCCCGCTGCGTTGGCCGGGAATCGAACCCGGGTCAACTGCTTGGAAGGCAGCTATGCTCACCACTATACCACCAACGCTGCACAGCCCGGGCCGCCCCGAGACGCCGGCACCGGGCTCGCCCGAGCGCACTCTCGTCGCCGCCGCCTTCTCCTCCTCCTCCTCCTCCTTCTCTTCCGACCCCTCCTCCTTCTCTTCCTCCTCCTACTCCCCTTTCTCTGCCCCGTCCTCCTCCTCCTCCTCCTCAGCCGCCGCCGCCGCCGCCGCCGCCGCCGCCGCCGCTTGGAACAGCCCTGCCCCGACGCCCCGCCGGCCGGCAGCTCTGTGACGTCACAGGCGCCACCAAGGCCCCCCCCCCGCGCCCCCCACCCCCCACGCCAGCCCTACGAAGCTGCCCTAGGCCACCGGCCCGACCGCCTCAGGGGGGCGCTCTCGCTGCCTCGCTGCTCCAGGGCCCCTCCGCTCCACGCCGCGGCCCGCCCCCGCCCCCGGCCCCGGGGCACGCGTCTTCCAGACCCCGGCTCGCCAAAGCCCTTCTCCACCGGGCGCCGGGCCAGGCCACTTCCCGCACCGACAGGGCACGCCACTCATCCGCCTCCCACCCGTCCCGGCAGCTGTGCACCTATGCCGCTGTGCACAGCTGCGCAGCTGTGCGTCGCGACGCAAGGAGCCCACTGAGACAGCCACTTTGGGCGGGCCGCAACGTCATCGGGCGCTTGTAGGGTCCAGAGGAGGCCCTCGCTCGGCCCTGGCGACTGAGCGCCCGGCGAGGAGGAAGGGCTGGGCGGCTGGAGGGGGGCGAGGGTGGGCAGGCTGGGCACGCGCTGGCGCCCTGCGCCTCGCTGGAGGGCGGAGGGCGGAGGGAGGAGAAGAAGGGCCCTTGGGAGCCAGGCGGCAGGACAGAGAGCGGCGCCAGCCGCCAAAAGAGGGCGTGTTGCCTCCCCGTCGGGGAATCGAACCCCGGTCTCCCGCGTGACAGGCGGGGATACTCACCACTATACTAACGAGGACGGCGGCCACCGCCCCCGCGCCCGGCCGCCCTCGGGCTGCCTGCCGACGCCTCCCCCTGCCCTCCGGCCCCCTGCCCACCACGGGCGCCCGGCACGTGCCCGACCCGACCCAACGCCACACCAACCGCGTCCTCCAAAGCGGCAGCCCCCGACCCCGACAGGGACCCGGACCCGCGTGGCCCTGAAAACTCCGAGTGCGCGCTGCCTATTGCCTCCGACGCGGGGATCGCGCAGGGTGGAGGGGGCCCGAGACGCAAAGCAAGGCTGCGAGGAGGGGGTGGGCGCGCGCCGGGCCATGGCCGGCGAGGAGACGCGCGGGTGGGGGCCGGCGGCAGGGGGCTGGCCCGACGCGGCCCGGCTGCGTCCGGGGCCAGGGCTGGGCGAGGGCGCCACCGCGGCGCAGCCAGGCGCGTCGTCTGGCCGTGCTCCCCGTCGGCCGCCGCGCGCCCGCTCCGTCGCTCACCCAGACGGCCGCGCGCCTGGCGCGGAGCACCGCGTCCCGCCAAGGGCACCGGGGTTCGCGTCGCGTCGGGTCCCAGCCAGCCGAGCGGCCACGCGCACGCCCAGGCCCGCCGTCAGGATGGCCGAGCGGTCTAAGGCGCTGCGTTCAGGTCGCAGTCTCCCCTGGAGGCGTGGGTTCGAATCCCACTCCTGACAAGCCAGCCTTTTGGCCCGCCCGACAAACGCACCCGGCCCTATGGCAGCGCTTTACTGCCTTCCAGTCCGTTCGCGCCTTGCACTCTTGCGGCCTCTCCAAACTCCGGCCCGGACATCCACGCCTCTCAGACGCGGGACCTTCTCAGCCACGGCCGCGGGCCTGGCAGAAACGGCGCACTAGGAACCCTCCGGCCACTGGCTTTCCGGACAAACGCCCTCCCCGCCAGCTCCTAAGCCCCCTCCTACCTGCACCCACACCAGAAAAACCTTCGGTCCTTCGCAGCCCATCTTTCCTCACCTGCTTGCGGCTGCTGCTGCTGGTGGTTTTCCTGCCTGCCTGCCTGCCTGCCTTCGTCCCTCCCTCCCACTCCCACTCCCACGCTCCACCCCGCCCCCACCGCCACACGCAGAACGGCCGCGTGTGGAAAGCCCTCCACGCCTGGCCCGCCCTCCGACTTCGGCCTGGTGAAGAGCGGGCTCGCTCTCACAGCCTTTCTTCCACTTCCGCCACCAGCAGCTCTCCCTCTTTCCAACATCCTGTCCTTCCCGCCAGCCCCAAAGGCCCGCCTGCCCATTCCATTCCCTCCACAGCCACACCGTCTTGCCGGCCTGTGGTGCGTGCCCTCGGTGCTTTTTCGCCTTGGGACCTTGGCCGGACCACACCTGCCTGCCTGCCTGCCTGCCTGCCGGGCCACGTGCAGCCCAGCCTCCTGCTGACCAGCCAACAGGGGGCCCTCCCTGCGCGGGGCCTGGCGCAGGAGTCGCTCCCGGGAACGGTGCTCCAGTGAGTAGTGAGAGGAAGCCCTGGATGCCCTGTCACCCACCACAGACGTCCGGCCCCCAGCCCGGGCCACCCACCTCGGCGCCACGGCGCAAGTCCCTCGGGGAAGCCGCTGCTCCGGCCGGACCCAACCACACCCTGGCGCGCTCCCTCCCTCACCGGGCTGTCCGCGAGCCAGCAGCCAGTCTGCCAAAGTGCTTCTCCTCACAACCAACGCAGCAGAGCGGGACCCCGCGGGAGAGGGGTGGGCCAGAGCGCAGAAGCGAGGCTCAGACACCTTTGGTCTTGTGGCCTGAGCGCCGCTCGGCGACGGCGGCGGCGGCGGCGGCGGCGGTGCCCGGTGTCCATCTCCCACGCTCGCGGTCCCTGCACAGCCCCGAGCTCCGATCCCCGCCCCCGCCCGCCCTCGCACGCCCCGCACCAGCCAGAAAGCCAGCCGCCAGAGGGACTGTGCGTCGGGTCGGGGGGGGGGGGGTGGCGGCGGCTGAGAGGAACGTGGGCGCTCAGCCGCAGCGGCCACGCCTCGCCTGCCTTGACTGGGATTCGGGCGCGGGCCAGGCCGCTTCGGCTCCTGGCTTCCTCTGGCGACACCGACAGTCTCGCGGCGGCCGTGGACGGCAGAGAAAGCGCAGGACGGGCCGAGCACGGCTGCGTCCCTCCGTCCCTCGGTGCTTCCGACCGCCTCGCGCCCTGGGGTCGCCAGCGTGCCCGGAGCCTCTCATTCAGGTGGCCCGTCGGCCTCCTGCTCAAATGGAGCACATGCCCACGGGGCGAGCAGTGACCAGGGTCCGGCGGTTGGCGGCGAGCGCCGCTGGGGCAGCGCCGGGGGCCGGCGGCCATCGGTGCATGGGTGGTTCAGTGGTAGAATTCTCGCCTGCCACGCGGGAGGCCCGGGTTCGATTCCCGGCCCATGCAGCCGCAGCGTCCCCTTTTGGTTCCCGCAGCCCCACAGCGGAGCTGGGCTTCCCCGCTGCCACACTCAAGGCACCGGTCCTGCAACAGCTCGCTCACCACCGCACCTTCCGGCCCCTGTCCTTCCCACGCAGACGCCCCCACCCCACACACACCCGGGAGCCAGGCCTCCGCGACCTGACACCTTGCGGGCTCAGCCACTCTTACGCCCAGACCCCTTCCTTGTCCTTGTTCTCGTCCTTACCCCGACCCCGCTTGTGTCACGCTTTTCACTGTAAGGAACACCCCACACTGGCACCCGCACAGCCCAACCTCTTCACCTTTCGCCACGTTTCCAAGCTCTCTGCCTCACTCTGCCCGCACTTCGAAAGTTATGCTATGTTTGCACAACCAGGAGCAAGGAAGTTGCCACCCCTGGGAGTGATACATCCCACTTTCCTGGAGAGTCCCCAAAGCGTTCACTTGCACGAGGAGTTCAAAAGAAGTCCACACTATCATCGCAGACTGCACTCTAGATTCATGTTCTGACCCTCGACAGAAATACGTTTCCAACACCGGCCCGCTCCTCCACCACTACTGCCACCACCACCATCAGCACGACAAACACCACCCCCTCCCCTGAACCTCTGCTCCCACCAACAGCGTCAGCCCTCGGGACAGCACCACCGGCACCACCACCTCGGCCTCCACCCTACTCCCACAGACACCCCCGTCCCACCCCCTATCTCCCCACTTTTTCCCCGATCCTTTCCACATCCTACGTTGTCAAGGATCCTGCCCTTGCCTCTGTCCCGTTGCCCTCCTTTTTTTCCCCTTCGTCGTCTTCTCCTTTTCGTAGCAGTACGGTTGATTTACAATACTGTGTGACTTTCAGGTGTACAGCCAAGTGATTCAGTTATATGTCCTTTTCCAGGTTATTTTCCATTATACGTTATCACGACATATGAATACAGTTCCCTGTGCTGTACAGTAAATCCTTGTTGCTTCTGTGCTTTATGTATAGTATTTCCTCTCTGTTAATCGCAGCTCCGGATTTTGCCCTGCCCTACACTTTCCCCCTGGGTAACGAACAGTGTGTTTTCTATGTCTGTGGGTCTGTTTCTCTTTGGCACATACATTCGTTTGTAGTACGGTTTAGATTCCACATATCTTTGTGCTTCTCTGCCTGACTTACGTCGTGAAGTGTAATATACTCTAGGTCCATCCTTACTGGTGCAAATGGCAATATCTCACTCTTTTGTATGGCTGAGTAATATTCCACAGTACATACGTACCACGTCTTCCTGTGCCAGCCATCGGTTGGTGGGCACTTGGGTTTTGTCCATGTCTTGGCTGTGGCCCGTAGTGCTGCTGTGAACACGGGGGTGCATGGATCTCTTCAAATGACAGTTTCTCTCCTTTGCCGATGTGTACCCACGATGGGGATTGCTGGATCACATGAGAGCTCATATTTCACCTATTTATTTAGTGTGTTGTTTTTATTTATGCATTTAATATTTATTTATTCATTTACTTATAAGAACTAGTAGCTGTAGTTTTGGAAGAAAAGTTGATTAACAATATTGAGTTAGTTTCAGGTGCACAGCAAAGCGGATACTGTCTTCCATGTCTAATGTTGTTTCAGATTGCTTTCCATTACAGTTTACTACAGGATATTGAACATCATTCCCTGTGTTATTCTGGAAATCCTTGTTGCTTATGTCTTTTATATGAAGTACGGTGTATCTGTTCATCGCAGCTCCTAATTTATGTCTCCACCCCTCCCTTTCTCCTCGGGGAACCATCAGTGTGTTTTCTATGTCTGTGAGTCTGTTTCGCTTTTGCACACACATTCTTTTCTATTATGTTTTAGATTCCACGTATCTTTGTGCTTCTCTGTCAGACTTAACTTCACTAAGTGTAATATTCCCTAGGACCCTCCTTATTGTGGCAAATGGCAATCTTTCATTTTCTGAAATGGCTGAGTAATATTCCACAGTACATATATACCGCATCTTTTTCTGTCAGCCAACTGTTGATGGGCACATGGGTTTTTTTCTCTGTCTTGGCTGCGGCACACAGTGCTGCTTCGAACACGGGGGTGCGTGGATCTCGTCAAACAACAGTTTTTCTCTTTGGCGGATGTGTACCCACGACGGGGATTGCTGGATCATCGGATGGCTCATGTTCCTCCTGTTTATTTTGTTCGTTGTTTTTATTTATTTATTTACTTACTTACCTACTTACTTATAAGTACTAGTACTTGTGGTTGAAGAAGAAGAGTTGATTAACAATATTGAGTTAGTTTCAGGTGTACAGCAAAGGGGATACTGTTTTCCATGTCTAATATCGTTTCAGAGTGATTTCCATTACAGGTTATTGCAGGATATTGACTATCACTCCCTGTGTTATTCTGGAAATCCTTGTTGCTTATCTCCTTTATATGAACTACTGTGTATCTGTTCATCGAGCCCCTAATTTATCCCTCCACCCCTCCTTTTTAACTCGGGTAACCATCACTGTGTTTTCTAGGTCTGTGGGTCTGTTTCTGTTTTGCCCATAGATTCATTGGTAGTACTTTTTAGATTCCACAGATCTTTGTGCTTCTCTGTCGGACCTACTTCACTAAGTGTAATATTCCCTGGGAGCATTCTTGTTGCGGCAAATGGCAATATTTCATTCTTCCTTATTAATGGCTGAGTAATATCCCATAGTACCTATATACCACCTCTTCTTGTACTAGCGACCCGCTGATGGGCACTTGGGTTTTTTCCCGTGTCTTGGCTACTGCAAATAGTGCCGCTGTGAACATGGAGGTGCTTGTGCCTTTTTGCACTCTTGTTTCGTCATTTCCGGGTACGTACCCAGGAGTGGGATTGCTGGATCACAGGGGACCTCTCCTTTGGCCTCTTTCAACCTCAACCCCTCCTCCCCCCACCCCCGCCGCCACACACACCTGAGACCGGATGGTTTCTCCCGATGAGAGGCGATGTATGTCTCTGGGGCAGTAGAATGCCCCCACCCCATTCGGACCCCGCCTAGCCCCTGTGGCGCGCTCCGTTTCCGTTGTTCTCTTGCCTGCCTCCTACCCACCGCCCCCAGTCCCAACCCACTGGTTAGCCTGACCACCTTGCCGCACAGCACACCAGTCTGGCGCGCTCACCCGCCACCCCACCGCGAAGGGGTCCTCTCCCACCATCTTCCTCGCCCCACAGCCCACTCACACACCCCGCCCTTCCCCCCCCCAGCCTGCGGGCTCGGACCCCTCTCCCCGCCACCTTCCCCTTGTATCCCAGGCCCGACTGTCACATGTCCTGCCCGGAAGTCTCACTTCCGCCAGTGCTCCTCAGACGCACTCCTACTCCAGGCCCACCCCGCCCCCTGATCTGACCCACCCGTACACACGTGCCGGGCCAGGTGCTGCCACCACCCCAAGCTTCTGCTGAGCCCCTGCCTGAGCGGCCAGCCGCTCTCCCGGGCCAGGTCCCCGCCAGCCCAACACCTCCCGCTCCTGCCCGCGCTCCACCCAGACACCCCAGGCCCTTCCTCGCACCTCCCAGCACGCGGGCCCACCGCCGCCCTCTCTCCATGGGGTCGTTCTGCTCCGTTCCCTAACCCGCGTGGGGTGGCCACCGACCACGGCCACAAACACCTCCATCCCACACTGTCAGCCACCCCCACGGCACCGGCAAGGGCGTTCGGGAAACCTGCTGCGGTGGTGCGAAGCACCCGTCTGCCCACCGGTGCTCCTTTCCACAGGGGATCCGGCTTTGTTAGAAGGCACCGCGTGTGACACCGCCGTCGCCGTCGGCGCTGCCACCGCTGTCGCCGTGGGGGAAAAGCAGTGCTGATGGAGAGTGCAAACACAGGCGGGGGCGTTTGCTCGTGGCCACGGCCACGGCGGGGAGAGGCGCGGCCCCGGCCACTCGTGTTTGGGGCTGAGGCAAGCGTCCGAAAAGGAAGACACGGGACGTCGAAGGCCTCGAGTGGGCGCGCGCCAGTGCGGCCAAAAGGTTTGCCCGGGGAGGGAGGGTGGAGGTTGCCTGGCAGGGCTTGGGCTGGAGGTGCAGGGCACCGGGCGGCTCTTGTCGGGGCGCCGAGGCCGCGGAGCAAGCGTGGCCTAAAAGTGGGATGTGCACGGTGGGAGGTAGAGAGGAAGAACAAAGGCTTCCCTGACCGGGAATCGAACCCGGGCCGCGGCGGTGAGAGCGCCGAATCCTAACCACTAGACCACCAGGGAGCGTCAGGCTCCACCTCTGCTCCTGCTGGACCCATAGCACCCGCTCGGCGCCACCTTGGCGCCAAGACCCGGCCTTTCCAAGTCCAGCCACGCGCCGCCCCTGGCAATCCACGTGTCCTACCGTCCTTCCTGCTTGCAGCGCCCTCAGAACACTGCGCGCCTGCTTCTCGCACACACAAGAAAAGCCGCTGGGGCCAGCTGGCTCCCTGCTCCCAGCTCTCCCTCACAGGCCCCCGGCCGGCCGCCCGTGGAGCTCGGTAAAAGGGCAGCCCGCTGCGTTGGCCGGGAATCGAACCCGGGTCAACTGCTTGGAAGGCAGCTATGCTCACCACTATACCACCAACGCTGCACAGCCCGGGCCGCCCCGAGACGCCGGCACCGGGCTCGCCCGAGCGCACTCTCGTCGCCGCCGCCTTCTCCTCCTCCTCCTCCTCCTTCTCTTCCGACCCCTCCTCCTTCTCTTCCTCCTCCTACTCCCCTTTCTCTGCCCCGTCCTCCTCCTCCTCCTCCTCAGCCGCCGCCGCCGCCGCCGCCGCCGCCGCCGCCGCTTGGAACAGCCCTGCCCCGACGCCCCGCCGGCCGGCAGCTCTGTGACGTCACAGGCGCCACCAAGGCCCCCCCCCCGCGCCCCCCACCCCCCACGCCAGCCCTACGAAGCTGCCCTAGGCCACCGGCCCGACCGCCTCAGGGGGGCGCTCTCGCTGCCTCGCTGCTCCAGGGCCCCTCCGCTCCACGCCGCGGCCCGCCCCCGCCCCCGGCCCCGGGGCACGCGTCTTCCAGACCCCGGCTCGCCAAAGCCCTTCTCCACCGGGCGCCGGGCCAGGCCACTTCCCGCACCGACAGGGCACGCCACTCATCCGCCTCCCACCCGTCCCGGCAGCTGTGCACCTATGCCGCTGTGCACAGCTGCGCAGCTGTGCGTCGCGACGCAAGGAGCCCACTGAGACAGCCACTTTGGGCGGGCCGCAACGTCATCGGGCGCTTGTAGGGTCCAGAGGAGGCCCTCGCTCGGCCCTGGCGACTGAGCGCCCGGCGAGGAGGAAGGGCTGGGCGGCTGGAGGGGGGCGAGGGTGGGCAGGCTGGGCACGCGCTGGCGCCCTGCGCCTCGCTGGAGGGCGGAGGGCGGAGGGAGGAGAAGAAGGGCCCTTGGGAGCCAGGCGGCAGGACAGAGAGCGGCGCCAGCCGCCAAAAGAGGGCGTGTTGCCTCCCCGTCGGGGAATCGAACCCCGGTCTCCCGCGTGACAGGCGGGGATACTCACCACTATACTAACGAGGACGGCGGCCACCGCCCCCGCGCCCGGCCGCCCTCGGGCTGCCTGCCGACGCCTCCCCCTGCCCTCCGGCCCCCTGCCCACCACGGGCGCCCGGCACGTGCCCGACCCGACCCAACGCCACACCAACCGCGTCCTCCAAAGCGGCAGCCCCCGACCCCGACAGGGACCCGGACCCGCGTGGCCCTGAAAACTCCGAGTGCGCGCTGCCTATTGCCTCCGACGCGGGGATCGCGCAGGGTGGAGGGGGCCCGAGACGCAAAGCAAGGCTGCGAGGAGGGGGTGGGCGCGCGCCGGGCCATGGCCGGCGAGGAGACGCGCGGGTGGGGGCCGGCGGCAGGGGGCTGGCCCGACGCGGCCCGGCTGCGTCCGGGGCCAGGGCTGGGCGAGGGCGCCACCGCGGCGCAGCCAGGCGCGTCGTCTGGCCGTGCTCCCCGTCGGCCGCCGCGCGCCCGCTCCGTCGCTCACCCAGACGGCCGCGCGCCTGGCGCGGAGCACCGCGTCCCGCCAAGGGCACCGGGGTTCGCGTCGCGTCGGGTCCCAGCCAGCCGAGCGGCCACGCGCACGCCCAGGCCCGCCGTCAGGATGGCCGAGCGGTCTAAGGCGCTGCGTTCAGGTCGCAGTCTCCCCTGGAGGCGTGGGTTCGAATCCCACTCCTGACAAGCCAGCCTTTTGGCCCGCCCGACAAACGCACCCGGCCCTATGGCAGCGCTTTACTGCCTTCCAGTCCGTTCGCGCCTTGCACTCTTGCGGCCTCTCCAAACTCCGGCCCGGACATCCACGCCTCTCAGACGCGGGACCTTCTCAGCCACGGCCGCGGGCCTGGCAGAAACGGCGCACTAGGAACCCTCCGGCCACTGGCTTTCCGGACAAACGCCCTCCCCGCCAGCTCCTAAGCCCCCTCCTACCTGCACCCACACCAGAAAAACCTTCGGTCCTTCGCAGCCCATCTTTCCTCACCTGCTTGCGGCTGCTGCTGCTGGTGGTTTTCCTGCCTGCCTGCCTGCCTGCCTTCGTCCCTCCCTCCCACTCCCACTCCCACGCTCCACCCCGCCCCCACCGCCACACGCAGAACGGCCGCGTGTGGAAAGCCCTCCACGCCTGGCCCGCCCTCCGACTTCGGCCTGGTGAAGAGCGGGCTCGCTCTCACAGCCTTTCTTCCACTTCCGCCACCAGCAGCTCTCCCTCTTTCCAACATCCTGTCCTTCCCGCCAGCCCCAAAGGCCCGCCTGCCCATTCCATTCCCTCCACAGCCACACCGTCTTGCCGGCCTGTGGTGCGTGCCCTCGGTGCTTTTTCGCCTTGGGACCTTGGCCGGACCACACCTGCCTGCCTGCCTGCCTGCCTGCCGGGCCACGTGCAGCCCAGCCTCCTGCTGACCAGCCAACAGGGGGCCCTCCCTGCGCGGGGCCTGGCGCAGGAGTCGCTCCCGGGAACGGTGCTCCAGTGAGTAGTGAGAGGAAGCCCTGGATGCCCTGTCACCCACCACAGACGTCCGGCCCCCAGCCCGGGCCACCCACCTCGGCGCCACGGCGCAAGTCCCTCGGGGAAGCCGCTGCTCCGGCCGGACCCAACCACACCCTGGCGCGCTCCCTCCCTCACCGGGCTGTCCGCGAGCCAGCAGCCAGTCTGCCAAAGTGCTTCTCCTCACAACCAACGCAGCAGAGCGGGACCCCGCGGGAGAGGGGTGGGCCAGAGCGCAGAAGCGAGGCTCAGACACCTTTGGTCTTGTGGCCTGAGCGCCGCTCGGCGACGGCGGCGGCGGCGGCGGCGGCGGTGCCCGGTGTCCATCTCCCACGCTCGCGGTCCCTGCACAGCCCCGAGCTCCGATCCCCGCCCCCGCCCGCCCTCGCACGCCCCGCACCAGCCAGAAAGCCAGCCGCCAGAGGGACTGTGCGTCGGGTCGGGGGGGGGGGGGTGGCGGCGGCTGAGAGGAACGTGGGCGCTCAGCCGCAGCGGCCACGCCTCGCCTGCCTTGACTGGGATTCGGGCGCGGGCCAGGCCGCTTCGGCTCCTGGCTTCCTCTGGCGACACCGACAGTCTCGCGGCGGCCGTGGACGGCAGAGAAAGCGCAGGACGGGCCGAGCACGGCTGCGTCCCTCCGTCCCTCGGTGCTTCCGACCGCCTCGCGCCCTGGGGTCGCCAGCGTGCCCGGAGCCTCTCATTCAGGTGGCCCGTCGGCCTCCTGCTCAAATGGAGCACATGCCCACGGGGCGAGCAGTGACCAGGGTCCGGCGGTTGGCGGCGAGCGCCGCTGGGGCAGCGCCGGGGGCCGGCGGCCATCGGTGCATGGGTGGTTCAGTGGTAGAATTCTCGCCTGCCACGCGGGAGGCCCGGGTTCGATTCCCGGCCCATGCAGCCGCAGCGTCCCCTTTTGGTTCCCGCAGCCCCACAGCGGAGCTGGGCTTCCCCGCTGCCACACTCAAGGCACCGGTCCTGCAACAGCTCGCTCACCACCGCACCTTCCGGCCCCTGTCCTTCCCACGCAGACGCCCCCACCCCACACACACCCGGGAGCCAGGCCTCCGCGACCTGACACCTTGCGGGCTCAGCCACTCTTACGCCCAGACCCCTTCCTTGTCCTTGTTCTCGTCCTTACCCCGACCCCGCTTGTGTCACGCTTTTCACTGTAAGGAACACCCCACACTGGCACCCGCACAGCCCAACCTCTTCACCTTTCGCCACGTTTCCAAGCTCTCTGCCTCACTCTGCCCGCACTTCGAAAGTTATGCTATGTTTGCACAACCAGGAGCAAGGAAGTTGCCACCCCTGGGAGTGATACATCCCACTTTCCTGGAGAGTCCCCAAAGCGTTCACTTGCACGAGGAGTTCAAAAGAAGTCCACACTATCATCGCAGACTGCACTCTAGATTCATGTTCTGACCCTCGACAGAAATACGTTTCCAACACCGGCCCGCTCCTCCACCACTACTGCCACCACCACCATCAGCACGACAAACACCACCCCCTCCCCTGAACCTCTGCTCCCACCAACAGCGTCAGCCCTCGGGACAGCACCACCGGCACCACCACCTCGGCCTCCACCCTACTCCCACAGACACCCCCGTCCCACCCCCTATCTCCCCACTTTTTCCCCGATCCTTTCCACATCCTACGTTGTCAAGGATCCTGCCCTTGCCTCTGTCCCGTTGCCCTCCTTTTTTTCCCCTTCGTCGTCTTCTCCTTTTCGTAGCAGTACGGTTGATTTACAATACTGTGTGACTTTCAGGTGTACAGCCAAGTGATTCAGTTATATGTCCTTTTCCAGGTTATTTTCCATTATACGTTATCACGACATATGAATACAGTTCCCTGTGCTGTACAGTAAATCCTTGTTGCTTCTGTGCTTTATGTATAGTATTTCCTCTCTGTTAATCGCAGCTCCGGATTTTGCCCTGCCCTACACTTTCCCCCTGGGTAACGAACAGTGTGTTTTCTATGTCTGTGGGTCTGTTTCTCTTTGGCACATACATTCGTTTGTAGTACGGTTTAGATTCCACATATCTTTGTGCTTCTCTGCCTGACTTACGTCGTGAAGTGTAATATACTCTAGGTCCATCCTTACTGGTGCAAATGGCAATATCTCACTCTTTTGTATGGCTGAGTAATATTCCACAGTACATACGTACCACGTCTTCCTGTGCCAGCCATCGGTTGGTGGGCACTTGGGTTTTGTCCATGTCTTGGCTGTGGCCCGTAGTGCTGCTGTGAACACGGGGGTGCATGGATCTCTTCAAATGACAGTTTCTCTCCTTTGCCGATGTGTACCCACGATGGGGATTGCTGGATCACATGAGAGCTCATATTTCACCTATTTATTTAGTGTGTTGTTTTTATTTATGCATTTAATATTTATTTATTCATTTACTTATAAGAACTAGTAGCTGTAGTTTTGGAAGAAAAGTTGATTAACAATATTGAGTTAGTTTCAGGTGCACAGCAAAGCGGATACTGTCTTCCATGTCTAATGTTGTTTCAGATTGCTTTCCATTACAGTTTACTACAGGATATTGAACATCATTCCCTGTGTTATTCTGGAAATCCTTGTTGCTTATGTCTTTTATATGAAGTACGGTGTATCTGTTCATCGCAGCTCCTAATTTATGTCTCCACCCCTCCCTTTCTCCTCGGGGAACCATCAGTGTGTTTTCTATGTCTGTGAGTCTGTTTCGCTTTTGCACACACATTCTTTTCTATTATGTTTTAGATTCCACGTATCTTTGTGCTTCTCTGTCAGACTTAACTTCACTAAGTGTAATATTCCCTAGGACCCTCCTTATTGTGGCAAATGGCAATCTTTCATTTTCTGAAATGGCTGAGTAATATTCCACAGTACATATATACCGCATCTTTTTCTGTCAGCCAACTGTTGATGGGCACATGGGTTTTTTTCTCTGTCTTGGCTGCGGCACACAGTGCTGCTTCGAACACGGGGGTGCGTGGATCTCGTCAAACAACAGTTTTTCTCTTTGGCGGATGTGTACCCACGACGGGGATTGCTGGATCATCGGATGGCTCATGTTCCTCCTGTTTATTTTGTTCGTTGTTTTTATTTATTTATTTACTTACTTACCTACTTACTTATAAGTACTAGTACTTGTGGTTGAAGAAGAAGAGTTGATTAACAATATTGAGTTAGTTTCAGGTGTACAGCAAAGGGGATACTGTTTTCCATGTCTAATATCGTTTCAGAGTGATTTCCATTACAGGTTATTGCAGGATATTGACTATCACTCCCTGTGTTATTCTGGAAATCCTTGTTGCTTATCTCCTTTATATGAACTACTGTGTATCTGTTCATCGAGCCCCTAATTTATCCCTCCACCCCTCCTTTTTAACTCGGGTAACCATCACTGTGTTTTCTAGGTCTGTGGGTCTGTTTCTGTTTTGCCCATAGATTCATTGGTAGTACTTTTTAGATTCCACAGATCTTTGTGCTTCTCTGTCGGACCTACTTCACTAAGTGTAATATTCCCTGGGAGCATTCTTGTTGCGGCAAATGGCAATATTTCATTCTTCCTTATTAATGGCTGAGTAATATCCCATAGTACCTATATACCACCTCTTCTTGTACTAGCGACCCGCTGATGGGCACTTGGGTTTTTTCCCGTGTCTTGGCTACTGCAAATAGTGCCGCTGTGAACATGGAGGTGCTTGTGCCTTTTTGCACTCTTGTTTCGTCATTTCCGGGTACGTACCCAGGAGTGGGATTGCTGGATCACAGGGGACCTCTCCTTTGGCCTCTTTCAACCTCAACCCCTCCTCCCCCCACCCCCGCCGCCACACACACCTGAGACCGGATGGTTTCTCCCGATGAGAGGCGATGTATGTCTCTGGGGCAGTAGAATGCCCCCACCCCATTCGGACCCCGCCTAGCCCCTGTGGCGCGCTCCGTTTCCGTTGTTCTCTTGCCTGCCTCCTACCCACCGCCCCCAGTCCCAACCCACTGGTTAGCCTGACCACCTTGCCGCACAGCACACCAGTCTGGCGCGCTCACCCGCCACCCCACCGCGAAGGGGTCCTCTCCCACCATCTTCCTCGCCCCACAGCCCACTCACACACCCCGCCCTTCCCCCCCCCAGCCTGCGGGCTCGGACCCCTCTCCCCGCCACCTTCCCCTTGTATCCCAGGCCCGACTGTCACATGTCCTGCCCGGAAGTCTCACTTCCGCCAGTGCTCCTCAGACGCACTCCTACTCCAGGCCCACCCCGCCCCCTGATCTGACCCACCCGTACACACGTGCCGGGCCAGGTGCTGCCACCACCCCAAGCTTCTGCTGAGCCCCTGCCTGAGCGGCCAGCCGCTCTCCCGGGCCAGGTCCCCGCCAGCCCAACACCTCCCGCTCCTGCCCGCGCTCCACCCAGACACCCCAGGCCCTTCCTCGCACCTCCCAGCACGCGGGCCCACCGCCGCCCTCTCTCCATGGGGTCGTTCTGCTCCGTTCCCTAACCCGCGTGGGGTGGCCACCGACCACGGCCACAAACACCTCCATCCCACACTGTCAGCCACCCCCACGGCACCGGCAAGGGCGTTCGGGAAACCTGCTGCGGTGGTGCGAAGCACCCGTCTGCCCACCGGTGCTCCTTTCCACAGGGGATCCGGCTTTGTTAGAAGGCACCGCGTGTGACACCGCCGTCGCCGTCGGCGCTGCCACCGCTGTCGCCGTGGGGGAAAAGCAGTGCTGATGGAGAGTGCAAACACAGGCGGGGGCGTTTGCTCGTGGCCACGGCCACGGCGGGGAGAGGCGCGGCCCCGGCCACTCGTGTTTGGGGCTGAGGCAAGCGTCCGAAAAGGAAGACACGGGACGTCGAAGGCCTCGAGTGGGCGCGCGCCAGTGCGGCCAAAAGGTTTGCCCGGGGAGGGAGGGTGGAGGTTGCCTGGCAGGGCTTGGGCTGGAGGTGCAGGGCACCGGGCGGCTCTTGTCGGGGCGCCGAGGCCGCGGAGCAAGCGTGGCCTAAAAGTGGGATGTGCACGGTGGGAGGTAGAGAGGAAGAACAAAGGCTTCCCTGACCGGGAATCGAACCCGGGCCGCGGCGGTGAGAGCGCCGAATCCTAACCACTAGACCACCAGGGAGCGTCAGGCTCCACCTCTGCTCCTGCTGGACCCATAGCACCCGCTCGGCGCCACCTTGGCGCCAAGACCCGGCCTTTCCAAGTCCAGCCACGCGCCGCCCCTGGCAATCCACGTGTCCTACCGTCCTTCCTGCTTGCAGCGCCCTCAGAACACTGCGCGCCTGCTTCTCGCACACACAAGAAAAGCCGCTGGGGCCAGCTGGCTCCCTGCTCCCAGCTCTCCCTCACAGGCCCCCGGCCGGCCGCCCGTGGAGCTCGGTAAAAGGGCAGCCCGCTGCGTTGGCCGGGAATCGAACCCGGGTCAACTGCTTGGAAGGCAGCTATGCTCACCACTATACCACCAACGCTGCACAGCCCGGGCCGCCCCGAGACGCCGGCACCGGGCTCGCCCGAGCGCACTCTCGTCGCCGCCGCCTTCTCCTCCTCCTCCTCCTCCTTCTCTTCCGACCCCTCCTCCTTCTCTTCCTCCTCCTACTCCCCTTTCTCTGCCCCGTCCTCCTCCTCCTCCTCCTCAGCCGCCGCCGCCGCCGCCGCCGCCGCCGCCGCCGCTTGGAACAGCCCTGCCCCGACGCCCCGCCGGCCGGCAGCTCTGTGACGTCACAGGCGCCACCAAGGCCCCCCCCCCGCGCCCCCCACCCCCCACGCCAGCCCTACGAAGCTGCCCTAGGCCACCGGCCCGACCGCCTCAGGGGGGCGCTCTCGCTGCCTCGCTGCTCCAGGGCCCCTCCGCTCCACGCCGCGGCCCGCCCCCGCCCCCGGCCCCGGGGCACGCGTCTTCCAGACCCCGGCTCGCCAAAGCCCTTCTCCACCGGGCGCCGGGCCAGGCCACTTCCCGCACCGACAGGGCACGCCACTCATCCGCCTCCCACCCGTCCCGGCAGCTGTGCACCTATGCCGCTGTGCACAGCTGCGCAGCTGTGCGTCGCGACGCAAGGAGCCCACTGAGACAGCCACTTTGGGCGGGCCGCAACGTCATCGGGCGCTTGTAGGGTCCAGAGGAGGCCCTCGCTCGGCCCTGGCGACTGAGCGCCCGGCGAGGAGGAAGGGCTGGGCGGCTGGAGGGGGGCGAGGGTGGGCAGGCTGGGCACGCGCTGGCGCCCTGCGCCTCGCTGGAGGGCGGAGGGCGGAGGGAGGAGAAGAAGGGCCCTTGGGAGCCAGGCGGCAGGACAGAGAGCGGCGCCAGCCGCCAAAAGAGGGCGTGTTGCCTCCCCGTCGGGGAATCGAACCCCGGTCTCCCGCGTGACAGGCGGGGATACTCACCACTATACTAACGAGGACGGCGGCCACCGCCCCCGCGCCCGGCCGCCCTCGGGCTGCCTGCCGACGCCTCCCCCTGCCCTCCGGCCCCCTGCCCACCACGGGCGCCCGGCACGTGCCCGACCCGACCCAACGCCACACCAACCGCGTCCTCCAAAGCGGCAGCCCCCGACCCCGACAGGGACCCGGACCCGCGTGGCCCTGAAAACTCCGAGTGCGCGCTGCCTATTGCCTCCGACGCGGGGATCGCGCAGGGTGGAGGGGGCCCGAGACGCAAAGCAAGGCTGCGAGGAGGGGGTGGGCGCGCGCCGGGCCATGGCCGGCGAGGAGACGCGCGGGTGGGGGCCGGCGGCAGGGGGCTGGCCCGACGCGGCCCGGCTGCGTCCGGGGCCAGGGCTGGGCGAGGGCGCCACCGCGGCGCAGCCAGGCGCGTCGTCTGGCCGTGCTCCCCGTCGGCCGCCGCGCGCCCGCTCCGTCGCTCACCCAGACGGCCGCGCGCCTGGCGCGGAGCACCGCGTCCCGCCAAGGGCACCGGGGTTCGCGTCGCGTCGGGTCCCAGCCAGCCGAGCGGCCACGCGCACGCCCAGGCCCGCCGTCAGGATGGCCGAGCGGTCTAAGGCGCTGCGTTCAGGTCGCAGTCTCCCCTGGAGGCGTGGGTTCGAATCCCACTCCTGACAAGCCAGCCTTTTGGCCCGCCCGACAAACGCACCCGGCCCTATGGCAGCGCTTTACTGCCTTCCAGTCCGTTCGCGCCTTGCACTCTTGCGGCCTCTCCAAACTCCGGCCCGGACATCCACGCCTCTCAGACGCGGGACCTTCTCAGCCACGGCCGCGGGCCTGGCAGAAACGGCGCACTAGGAACCCTCCGGCCACTGGCTTTCCGGACAAACGCCCTCCCCGCCAGCTCCTAAGCCCCCTCCTACCTGCACCCACACCAGAAAAACCTTCGGTCCTTCGCAGCCCATCTTTCCTCACCTGCTTGCGGCTGCTGCTGCTGGTGGTTTTCCTGCCTGCCTGCCTGCCTGCCTTCGTCCCTCCCTCCCACTCCCACTCCCACGCTCCACCCCGCCCCCACCGCCACACGCAGAACGGCCGCGTGTGGAAAGCCCTCCACGCCTGGCCCGCCCTCTGACTTCGGCCTGGTGAAGAGCGGGCTCGCTCTCACAGCCTTTCTTCCACTTCCGCCACCAGCAGCTCTCCCTCTTTCCAACATCCTGTCCTTCCCGCCAGCCCCAAAGGCCCGCCTGCCCATTCCATTCCCTCCACAGCCACACCGTCTTGCCGGCCTGTGGTGCGTGCCCTCGGTGCTTTTTCGCCTTGGGACCTTGGCCGGACCACACCTGCCTGCCTGCCTGCCTGCCTGCCGGGCCACGTGCAGCCCAGCCTCCTGCTGACCAGCCAACAGGGGGCCCTCCCTGCGCGGGGCCTGGCGCAGGAGTCGCTCCCGGGAACGGTGCTCCAGTGAGTAGTGAGAGGAAGCCCTGGATGCCCTGTCACCCACCACAGACGTCCGGCCCCCAGCCCGGGCCACCCACCTCGGCGCCACGGCGCAAGTCCCTCGGGGAAGCCGCTGCTCCGGCCGGACCCAACCACACCCTGGCGCGCTCCCTCCCTCACCGGGCTGTCCGCGAGCCAGCAGCCAGTCTGCCAAAGTGCTTCTCCTCACAACCAACGCAGCAGAGCGGGACCCCGCGGGAGAGGGGTGGGCCAGAGCGCAGAAGCGAGGCTCAGACACCTTTGGTCTTGTGGCCTGAGCGCCGCTCGGCGACGGCGGCGGCGGCGGCGGCGGCGGTGCCCGGTGTCCATCTCCCACGCTCGCGGTCCCTGCACAGCCCCGAGCTCCGATCCCCGCCCCCGCCCGCCCTCGCACGCCCCGCACCAGCCAGAAAGCCAGCCGCCAGAGGGACTGTGCGTCGGGTCGGGGAGGGGGGGTGGCGGCGGCTGAGAGGAACGTCGGCGCTCAGCCGCAGCGGCCACGCCTCGCCTGCCTTGACTGGGATTCGGGCGCGGGCCAGGCCGCTTCGGCTCCTGGCTTCCTCTGGCGACACCGACAGTCTCGCGGCGGCCGTGGACGGCAGAGAAAGCGCAGGACGGGCCGAGCACGCCTGCGTCCCTCCGTCCCTCGGTGCTTCCGACCGCCTCGCGCCCTGGGGTCGCCAGCGTGCCCGGAGCCTCTCATTCAGGTGGCCCGTCGGCCTCCTGCTCAAATGGAGCACATGCCCACGGGGCGAGCAGTGACCAGGGTCCGGCGGTTGGCGGCGAGCGCCGCTGGGGCAGCGCCGGGGGCCGGCGGCCATCGGTGCATGGGTGGTTCAGTGGTAGAATTCTCGCCTGCCACGCGGGAGGCCCGGGTTCGATTCCCGGCCCATGCAGCCGCAGCGTCCCCTTTTGGTTCCCGCAGCCCCACAGCGGAGCTGGGCTTCCCCGCTGCCACACTCAAGGCACCGGTCCTGCAACAGCTCGCTCACCACCGCACCTTCCGGCCCCTGTCCTTCCCACGCAGACGCCCCCACCCCACACACACCCGGGAGCCAGGCCTCCGCGACCTGACACCTTGCGGGCTCAGCCACTCTTACGCCCAGACCCCTTCCTTGTCCTTGTTCTCGTCCTTACCCCGACCCCGCTTGTGTCACGCTTTTCACTGTAAGGAACACCCCACACTGGCACCCGCACAGCCCAACCTCTTCACCTTTCGCCACGTTTCCAAGCTCTCTGCCTCACTCTGCCCGCACTTCGAAAGTTATGCTATGTTTGCACAACCAGGAGCAAGGAAGTTGCCACCCCTGGGAGTGATACATCCCACTTTCCTGGAGAGTCCCCAAAGCGTTCACTTGCACGAGGAGTTCAAAAGAAGTCCACACTATCATCGCAGACTGCACTCTAGATTCATGTTCTGACCCTCGACAGAAATACGTTTCCAACACCGGCCCGCTCCTCCACCACTACTGCCACCACCACCATCAGCACGACAAACACCACCCCCTCCCCTGAACCTCTGCTCCCACCAACAGCGTCAGCCCTCGGGACAGCACCACCGGCACCACCACCTCGGCCTCCACCCTACTCCCACAGACACCCCCGTCCCACCCCCTATCTCCCCACTTTTTCCCCGATCCTTTCCACATCCTACGTTGTCAAGGATCCTGCCCTTGCCTCTGTCCCGTTGCCCTCCTTTTTTTCCCCTTCGTCGTCTTCTCCTTTTCGTAGCAGTACGGTTGATTTACAATACTGTGTGACTTTCAGGTGTACAGCCAAGTGATTCAGTTATATGTCCTTTTCCAGGTTATTTTCCATTATACGTTATCACGACATATGAATACAGTTCCCTGTGCTGTACAGTAAATCCTTGTTGCTTCTGTGCTTTATGTATAGTATTTCCTCTCTGTTAATCGCAGCTCCGGATTTTGCCCTGCCCTACACTTTCCCCCTGGGTAACGAACAGTGTGTTTTCTATGTCTGTGGGTCTGTTTCTCTTTGGCACATACATTCGTTTGTAGTACGGTTTAGATTCCACATATCTTTGTGCTTCTCTGCCTGACTTACGTCGTGAAGTGTAATATACTCTAGGTCCATCCTTACTGGTGCAAATGGCAATATCTCACTCTTTTGTATGGCTGAGTAATATTCCACAGTACATACGTACCACATCTTCCTGTGCCAGCCATCGGTTGGTGGGCACTTGGGTTTTGTCCATGTCTTGGCTGTGGCCCGTAGTGCTGCTGTGAACACGGGGGTGCATGGATCTCTTCAAATGACAGTTTCTCTCCTTTGCCGATGTGTACCCACGATGGGGATTGCTGGATCATATGAGAGCTCATATTTCACCTATTTATTTAGTGTGTTGTTTTTATTTATGCATTTAATATTTATTTATTCATTTACTTATAAGAACTAGTAGCTGTAGTTTTGGAAGAAAAGTTGATTAACAATATTGAGTTAGTTTCAGGTGCACAGCAAAGCGGATACTGTCTTCCATGTCTAATGTTGTTTCAGATTGCTTTCCATTACAGTTTACTACAGGATATTGAACATCATTCCCTGTGTTATTCTGGAAATCCTTGTTGCTTATGTCTTTTATATGAAGTACGGTGTATCTGTTCATCGCAGCTCCTAATTTATGTCTCCACCCCTCCCTTTCTCCTCGGGGAACCATCAGTGTGTTTTCTATGTCTGTGAGTCTGTTTCGCTTTTGCACACACATTCTTTTCTATTATGTTTTAGATTCCACGTATCTTTGTGCTTCTCTGTCAGACTTAACTTCACTAAGTGTAATATTCCCTAGGACCCTCCTTATTGTGGCAAATGGCAATCTTTCATTTTCTGAAATGGCTGAGTAATATTCCACAGTACATATATACCGCATCTTTTTCTGTCAGCCAACTGTTGATGGGCACATGGGTTTTTTTCTCTGTCTTGGCTGCGGCACACAGTGCTGCTTCGAACACGGGGGTGCGTGGATCTCGTCAAACAACAGTTTTTCTCTTTGGCGGATGTGTACCCACGACGGGGATTGCTGGATCATCGGATGGCTCATGTTCCTCCTGTTTATTTTGTTCGTTGTTTTTATTTATTTATTTACTTACTTACCTACTTACTTATAAGTACTAGTACTTGTGGTTGAAGAAGAAGAGTTGATTAACAATATTGAGTTAGTTTCAGGTGTACAGCAAAGGGGATACTGTTTTCCATGTCTAATATCGTTTCAGAGTGATTTCCATTACAGGTTATTGCAGGATATTGACTATCACTCCCTGTGTTATTCTGGAAATCCTTGTTGCTTATCTCCTTTATATGAACTACTGTGTATCTGTTCATCGAGCCCCTAATTTATCCCTCCACCCCTCCTTTTTAACTCGGGTAACCATCACTGTGTTTTCTAGGTCTGTGGGTCTGTTTCTGTTTTGCCCATAGATTCATTGGTAGTACTTTTTAGATTCCACAGATCTTTGTGCTTCTCTGTCGGACCTACTTCACTAAGTGTAATATTCCCTGGGAGCATTCTTGTTGCGGCAAATGGCAATATTTCATTCTTCCTTATTAATGGCTGAGTAATATCCCATAGTACCTATATACCACCTCTTCTTGTACTAGCGACCCGCTGATGGGCACTTGGGTTTTTTCCCGTGTCTTGGCTACTGCAAATAGTGCCGCTGTGAACATGGAGGTGCTTGTGCCTTTTTGCACTCTTGTTTCGTCATTTCCGGGTACGTACCCAGGAGTGGGATTGCTGGATCACAGGGGACCTCTCCTTTGGCCTCTTTCAACCTCAACCCCTCCTCCCCCCACCCCCGCCGCCACACACACCTGAGACCGGATGGTTTCTCCCGATGAGAGGCGATGTATGTCTCTGGGGCAGTAGAATGCCCCCACCCCATTCGGACCCCGCCTAGCCCCTGTGGCGCGCTCCGTTTCCGTTGTTCTCTTGCCTGCCTCCTACCCACCGCCCCCAGTCCCAACCCACTGGTTAGCCTGACCACCTTGCCGCACAGCACACCAGTCTGGCGCGCTCACCCGCCACCCCACCGCGAAGGGGTCCTCTCCCACCATCTTCCTCGCCCCACAGCCCACTCACACACCCCGCCCTTCCCCCCCCCAGCCTGCGGGCTCGGACCCCTCTCCCCGCCACCTTCCCCTTGTATCCCAGGCCCGACTGTCACATGTCCTGCCCGGAAGTCTCACTTCCGCCAGTGCTCCTCAGACGCACTCCTACTCCAGGCCCACCCCGCCCCCTGATCTGACCCACCCGTACACACGTGCCGGGCCAGGTGCTGCCACCACCCCAAGCTTCTGCTGAGCCCCTGCCTGAGCGGCCAGCCGCTCTCCCGGGCCAGGTCCCCGCCAGCCCAACACCTCCCGCTCCTGCCCGCGCTCCACCCAGACACCCCAGGCCCTTCCTCGCACCTCCCAGCACGCGGGCCCACCGCCGCCCTCTCTCCATGGGGTCGTTCTGCTCCGTTCCCTAACCCGCGTGGGGTGGCCACCGACCACGGCCACAAACACCTCCATCCCACACTGTCAGCCACCCCCACGGCACCGGCAAGGGCGTTCGGGAAACCTGCTGCGGTGGTGCGAAGCACCCGTCTGCCCACCGGTGCTCCTTTCCACAGGGGATCCGGCTTTGTTAGAAGGCACCGCGTGTGACACCGCCGTCGCCGTCGGCGCTGCCACCGCTGTCGCCGTGGGGGAAAAGCAGTGCTGATGGAGAGTGCAAACACAGGCGGGGGCGTTTGCTCGTGGCCACGGCCACGGCGGGGAGAGGCGCGGCCCCGGCCACTCGTGTTTGGGGCTGAGGCAAGCGTCCGAAAAGGAAGACACGGGACGTCGAAGGCCTCGAGTGGGCGCGCGCCAGTGCGGCCAAAAGGTTTGCCCGGGGAGGGAGGGTGGAGGTTGCCTGGCAGGGCTTGGGCTGGAGGTGCAGGGCACCGGGCGGCTCTTGTCGGGGCGCCGAGGCCGCGGAGCAAGCGTGGCCTAAAAGTGGGATGTGCACGGTGGGAGGTAGAGAGGAAGAACAAAGGCTTCCCTGACCGGGAATCGAACCCGGGCCGCGGCGGTGAGAGCGCCGAATCCTAACCACTAGACCACCAGGGAGCGTCAGGCTCCACCACTGCTCCTGCTGGACCCATA
The DNA here is from genome assembly GCF_965194825.1 of Balaenoptera physalus. Taxonomy (NCBI): domain Eukaryota; kingdom Metazoa; phylum Chordata; class Mammalia; order Artiodactyla; family Balaenopteridae; genus Balaenoptera; species Balaenoptera physalus. The sequence continues at coordinate 78,221,487 of NC_138882.1, read as the reverse complement.
GCACCCGCTCGGCGCCACCTTGGCGCCAAGACCCGGCCTTTCCAAGTCCAGCCACGCGCCGCCCCTGGCAATCCACGTGTCCTACCGTCCTTCCTGCTTGCAGCGCCCTCAGAACACTGCGCGCCTGCTTCTCGCACACACAAGAAAAGCCGCTGGGGCCAGCTGGCTCCCTGCTCCCAGCTCTCCCTCACAGGCCCCCGGCCGGCCGCCCGTGGAGCTCGGTAAAAGGGCAGCCCGCTGCGTTGGCCGGGAATCGAACCCGGGTCAACTGCTTGGAAGGCAGCTATGCTCACCACTATACCACCAACGCTGCACAGCCCGGGCCGCCCCGAGACGCCGGCACCGGGCTCGCCCGAGCGCACTCTCGTCGCCGCCGCCTTCTCCTCCTCCTCCTCCTCCTTCTCTTCCGACCCCTCCTCCTTCTCTTCCTCCTCCTACTCCCCTTTCTCTGCCCCGTCCTCCTCCTCCTCCTCCTCAGCCGCCGCCGCCGCCGCCGCCGCCGCCGCCGCCGCCGCTTGGAACAGCCCTGCCCCGACGCCCCGCCGGCCGGCAGCCCTGTGACGTCACAGGCGCCACCAAGGCCCCCCCCCCGCGCCCCCCCCCCACGCCAGCCCTACGAAGCTGCCCTAAGCCACCGGCCCGACCGCCTCAGGGGGGCGCTCTCGCTGCCTCGCTGCTCCAGGGCCCCTCCGCTCCACGCCGCGGCCCGCCCCCGCCCCCGGCCCCGGGGCACGCGTCTTCCAGACCCCGGCTCGCCAAAGCCCTTCTCCACCGGGCGCCGGGCCAGGCCACTTCCCGCACCGACAGGGCACGCCACTCATCCGCCTCCCACCCGTCCCGGCAGCTGTGCACCTATGCCGCTGTGCACAGCTGCGCAGCTGTGCGTCGCGACGCAAGGAGCCCACTGAGACAGCCACTTTGGGCGGGCCGCAACGTCATCGGGCGCTTGTAGGGTCCAGAGGAGGCCCTCGCTCGGCCCTGGCGACTGAGCGCCCGGCGAGGAGGAAGGGCTGGGCGGCTGGAGGGGGGCGAGGGTGGGCAGGCTGGGCACGCGCTGGCGCCCTGCGCCTCGCTGGAGGGCGGAGGGCGGAGGGAGGAGAAGAAGGGCCCTTGGGAGCCAGGCGGCAGGACAGAGAGCGGCGCCAGCCGCCAAAAGAGGGCGTGTTGCCTCCCCGTCGGGGAATCGAACCCCGGTCTCCCGCGTGACAGGCGGGGATACTCACCACTATACTAACGAGGACGGCGGCCACCGCCCCCGCGCCCGGCCGCCCTCGGGCTGCCTGCCGACGCCTCCCCCTGCCCTCCGGCCCCCTGCCCACCACGGGCGCCCGGCACGTGCCCGACCCGACCCAACGCCACACCAACCGCGTCCTCCAAAGCGGCAGCCCCCGACCCCGACAGGGACCCGGACCCGCGTGGCCCTGAAAACTCCGAGTGCGCGCTGCCTATTGCCTCCGACGCGGGGATCGCGCAGGGTGGAGGGGGCCCGAGACGCAAAGCAAGGCTGCGAGGAGGGGGTGGGCGCGCGCCGGGCCATGGCCGGCGAGGAGACGCGCGGGTGGGGGCCGGCGGCAGGGGGCTGGCCCGACGCGGCCCGGCTGCGTCCGGGGCCAGGGCTGGGCGAGGGCGCCACCGCGGCGCAGCCAGGCGCGTCGTCTGGCCGTGCTCCCCGTCGGCCGCCGCGCGCCAGCTCCGTCGCTCACCCAGACGGCCGCGCGCCTGGCGCGGAGCACCGCGTCCCGCCAAGGGCACCGGGGTTCGCGTCGCGTCGGGTCCCAGCCAGCCGAGCGGCCACGCGCACGCCCAGGCCCGCCGTCAGGATGGCCGAGCGGTCTAAGGCGCTGCGTTCAGGTCGCAGTCTCCCCTGGAGGCGTGGGTTCGAATCCTTTTCTTAACAAATGCTCCCAGACTTATCGGAGCCTTTTAGTGCCTTCCAGTCGTGCTTTTTCTCTTCTTTCTCTCAGCCTACCACCGTCCCCATCCCCCTTGTAGCCCACGCTAGCTCTGCGGCGTTGTGGACCCGACAACACATAACGCACTCCCAGCACCTCCAGTCCATGCCCTGGTAGGCAACCTTCCCCCTCCTTCCGGACAGAACTGCTAGCCGCATTGTTGGGAGCGCCCACTCGAGGCCTTCGACGTTCAGTCTCTTCCTTTTCGGATGTTTGCCTCAGTCCCAAACGTGGCTGGCCGGGGCAGCGCCTCTCCCCGTCGTGCCTGTGGCCACGAGCAAACGCCCCCGCCTGTGTTTGGACTCTCCAGCAGCACTGCTTTCCCCGCGACGCCCCTCCCCCTCACATCTGACCACCCACCCCTTCTTTCCTCATTAGGTGCTGGTGCTGCTGGTGCTTTTGGTCTTTCTTGGTGCTGGTGCTGCTGGTGGGGGCCTTTGGTTCTGGTGTTGTGCGGGCGCTGATGCTGCTGTCTGTTGTAAAGGGGGTGGTGGTGGGCAGGGGTGTGGTGAGGTGGGTGTTAGAGGTGAGGCTGGTGGTGTTTGTGTTGAGTTCTGGCAGCCTCATCGCTGGAGGCGACTGCAGAAGGTTCGGGAGAGTGATCTACATCAACAACAAGATCTACAAGTTGTGGTGCTCCTGTGGTCCTGGTGGTTCCCAGTCTAGTGGTTCTCGTGGTGATAATGATTTAGTTTGTGATGGTCGTCGATTGCCGCTGCTTCGGGGAGGAAATTGGTAGGCAGTTGAGAGGCATCTACACATCATGGTCGTGTTTTTTAGGTAGCTGGTAGTCCCTTACTAGGTTCCACATTTTAGCACATTCTTGGGACTTTCTCGCTTAATTTATTGCCCTAACACTTCTGAATTAGTGCCATTCATTTAACATATATATATATAAGATATATATATATATAATATATATATATATATATATATTACTAGTTTTCTTTTTCTAAATTATATGGGATGAAATGACAAATCTGATATGTCCATTTTCAGAATTGTGACAATCTTTGTACTTAACAAAAGGCCTGTTGCCCATCTAGCATGAAGCCACTATTATATCACTGGCTTTTTATTTTTATTTCATTTATTTACTTATTTTTTGGCCACGCTGCAGGGCTTGTGAGATCTCAGTGTCCCACCATGGGTTGAATCCTGGCCAAGGAAGTGAAAGCCCAGAATCCTAACCAGTAGATCACCGGCTTTTTATAAAAGGAAAATCTTTACTGGGAGGTTCATGGTAAGGAGATAACTTTAATCTGTCTCTTCATTTTGCAATTAAGCCAAACCTTTAGAAAAAAAATTTTTATTGAAGTATAGTTGATTTTTTAATTGAAGTATAATTGAATATATAATTAAAAGAATATATATGTATCCTTTTTCAGATTGTTTTACATTATAGTTCATTACAAAATATTGAAACTAGTTCCCTATGCTATACAGTAGGTCCTTGTTGTTTACCCTTTTTATAGACAGTAGTGCGTACATGCTGATCTTGATGCCAAAAGCACAGCTTCTCTGTACACCAGTGCCAAATCGAATCTCGGAGACAGAGTTTTGGGTGAAGTAGAAAAAGAGGTTTATTACTTTGCCAGGCAAAGGGGGACACAGCGGGCTCCTCCGTCAAAAAGCTATGTGTACCCACTTGGAGAGGATAGTGAGAAGTTTTATAGTAATGTTCAAATAGGGTATTATCAGTTCGTGGAGATTCTTCTGATGGCTTGGTGACAAGGTAAGTAGAAGTTAGCATCATCAACCTTCAACTGGTCCAGGGTCTACATGCTTGTGGGCAGCATACCATCGTTAATTTCTCCCATCTGGTGGAGGTTTCAGTATCTGCAAAGTAGCTCAAAGATATTGTTGTATGTGTCAGTTGATGGGGAACCAGGACCTTGCCTCAAGGCTGCAATATTGTTTCTCTTGACAGTTTGTTTCTCCCTGGTCTTGCATCCCCTCCCTTTCCTAATTAACGACACTTGAATCTGCCATTTGGAACTCAGGGAAGGTCCTGGAGGCTGAATGAAGGCTATTTCCTGTAATCAAAGAAATGGGGGACACAGAAAGGCTTTGTGCCCAGGAGCCTCACAGGGCCCTGCTCGGTATCAGTCTCAAACTCTCAATTTATCCCTCCCCCCCTTTCCCCCTTGGCAACCATAAGTTTGTTTTGTATGTCTGTCAGTCTGTTTCCGTCTTGTAAGTTCATTTTAGATTCCACACATTTTAGATTACACATATCAGTGATATCATATGGTATTTGTCTTTGTCTTCTGAGTTACTTCCCTTAATATGATAATCTTTAGGTCCATCCCTGTTGCCACAAATGGCATTATTTCATTCTTTTTTATGGCTGAGTAATATTCCATTGTGTATATATACCACATTCTGTATCCATTCATCTGTCAATGGACACTTAGGTGCTTTCATGTCTTGGCTATTGTAAATAGTTGAGATTCAGCCAACTTTTATGAATTAGGGGAAGGTTAGTTGGTATATGCTGATGGTGCAAGTTTTGAATGGAGGAATTTGAAACTTGGCCATTTATGGTAAGATATAGTAAATGGGTCTTCAGCACTGGATTTTCCTGGACAAGGGACCCTTTGCTCTGAAAGAGTTCCGGCATTCAGGTTACCTTCATGTCCAGCTCCTTTGGTTCCATGGTGGGGGAGGGGGGATAACCTTTTGTTCCAGGTGTTGTTTGAGGTCAAAGTTTTCTTCTTTGCTCATGCCTTGGATGCACGACTTGCAGTTTGTTTTTTTGTCTCTGAAAACCAACTCAGTATCTTGTTGCAAACAGGAAAGGACTGGTTTTTGGCTGGTTCTGAGGTTACATATTCATAGAAGAATTTCAAATAGACAATCCCTATGTGAACATGTTCAGTTTCACTAAAAATCTATGAAATGTTGATTAAAAAAAGCTTGTGATATTTTAAATATCTTTTCCCATTTCATATGAGCACTTCATAGAAATAGCAAAAGTGAAAGAATTTTACCACAAACACTTGTGTAGTGGCTTGAATAGTATCCCCCTTAAATTAATACCCACTTGGAACCTCAGAATGTGAGCTTATTTGGTATAGGGTCTTTGCAGATGTAATTAGTTAAGGTTCTTGAGATAAAATCATTCTGGATTTAGGGTGGGCCCTAAATCTAGTAACTGGTGTCCTTATAAAAAGAGGAGAGGACACATAGAGACACACAGAGAAGGCTGTATAAGATGGAGATGAAGGCAGAGATTAGAGTTACATTGCCACAAGCAAAGGAATTCTGGGAGTCACCAAAAGCTAGGAGGAGGCAAGGAAGGATTCTTCCCTAGAACCTTCAGAGGGAGCATGACCCTGCTGATACCTTGATTTCAGACTTCTAGGCTCCAGGGCTGTGAGAGAATAAATTTCTGTTGTTTTAAGCCACTCGGTATGGTAGTTTGTTATGGCACCCCTGGGAAACTAATGCAATTTGCATACCTACCATCTAGGTTTTACAATTAACATTCTACTTTATCACATATTTGTCTATTTATCCAAACTTCTAGTTTGTGATATTTTTAGACTTATCAGATATTATCAATATTTTCAATATTTGACATTGCAATGTTCCTGAGGGTCTGAGGGAATGATCAATATTATGCACTTTGTTGGAAGTAAAATTATTCTACAAAGTTTTTAGAGAAAAATTTGGATCTCTCTAAATTTTAAATGTTTATATTTCTTAATCAAACAATCCCACTATAGGAATTTATCTTACCCAAATATTTGCACTAGCGGACAAGGTTGCATGTTCCTTGCTTTATTATAGAAAACTAGGAAATATCTCACATGTTCATAGTTAAGAGCCTGTGTATTAAATACATAACACAATGTAGCTGTTTGAAAGAGTGAGTAGATAAGTATATATGTCAATTATACTTTTGTGGTAGTCAGCTTCCAAGACAGCTTCTAATGATCATCACCTCCTGGCTTCCAAACCCTCTGCAGTCCCCTCCCACACTATGTCAGGGTTTGTCTATGTCAACAAACAGAATATAGCCAAAATGAAGGTATGTCACTTCCAACATTAGGTTAGAAAATACTGTGGCTTTCATCTTGGGTGCTCTCTCTTTCTCTCTCTCTCGCTCTCTCTCGCATAACCTTCTTTGGGAGAAGCCAGTTGACATTTTGTGAGGATACACGGGCAGCCTACGGAGAGACCTGCATGGTGAGGAAGCAAGGCTAAGCAGGTAAGCAGCCACCTGAATGAGCTCAGAACTGGATCCTCCAGTCCAGCTGAAGCTTCAGATGACTGCAGACCCAGCCAACAGCTTCATGGCAACTGCATGAGGACCTTGAGGCAGAACTATGAAGCTAAGTTGCTCCTGGATTCCTGACACTAGAAACCGTGACATAATAAATGTTGTTTCAACTTGCTAAGTTTTGGAGTAATATGTTATGCAGCCATAGATAACTAATACAAATAGTATGTTGAAAAAGTAAATTATACCATAGTGTAATCATATAATGATAAATCTTATATATACATATACATTTTTTCATATAAATTCTTGAAATCCATAACATATAATATTATGGTGAGTAGATAGTAATGTGGTGAGTAGATCTTATGTCATTTGTCCTATTATATTATTTAAATTTTTATAATTAACTCTTATAATTGATGTGTAATTGAGCTTTATTGGTATATAATTGATATACAGTAAAATGTACACATTTAAAGTGTACAGTATAAGTTTTGCCGTACAGATCCATCACTACGATCAAGATAATGAACACATTATCACCCCCAAAATTTTCTCCTTGCCCTTTATAATCGCATCCCTCCCCAGGCAACAATTAATTTGCTTTCTGTCACCATTGATTAGTTTTCATTTTATAGGACATAACTGTCCAATAATATTTCTGTGATAATGAAAATGTCTTATATCTGCATTGTCCAATATGGAGCCACTATTCACATGTGGCTATTGAGCTCTTGAAAAGAGGCTTATCTAAACTGAGAAATCCTGTAAGTGTAATACACACTGGATTTCAAAGACTTAATATGAAGACAAGAATATAAAATATCTCATTAACATTTTATACTGATTATATACTGAAATGATACTATACTGGATATATTGCGTTTATGTATTGAATTGTTTCCCCCCCCAAAATTCATATGGAGAGGTCCTAACTCCCAGTACTTCAGAATGTGAATTTATTTGGAAATAGGATATCTATTTCCTATGTAATTAGTTAAGATGAGGTAGAGTGGACCCCTAATGCAATAGGCCTAATATCCCCTTTTTTTTTTTTTTTTGGGCCACACCACACGGCATGTGGGATCTTAGTTCCCGACTAGGATCCAACCCGGCCCCCTGCATTGGAAGCGTGGAGTCTTGACCACTGAACTGCCAGGTAGGTCCTAGCATCCATATTAAAAAGGGAAAGTCAGATACAAACCCACACACAAACAGAGGGAGAACACAGGTGAAGTTTGGAGTTATGCAGCCACAAGCCAAGGAACTATTAGAACCTAGGAAAGAGGCCTAGAACAGATCTTTCCCTAGGGCCTTCAGAGGGAGCATGGCCCTACTTGATACTTTGATCTGACTCCCAGCCTCTGAAATGGAAATAATAAATTTCTGTTGTTTAAGTTACTCAGTTTGTGGTACATTTTTTATGGCAGCCCTAAAAAACTAATACACTGGGTTAAATAAAATTTTAATTTTACCTGTTCCTTTTTACTTTTTTTTTTAATACTCCTTCTTGAAGAATGCCCTCTCTCTCCCCTCTTCAAATACCCTATGAAACTAATGTATGGGTTTCTGAAAAATTATGCAATCGCATTTAAAATGAAACTAAACATACTCCTTTATCATGTAATATGGCGCCTAAGGTGGTAGGGGTTCACGGGGGAAACCTTCCACAGTTAAGGCAATGAGAATGGAGTCTGGCTCCACATACCTGTGATGGAAGGGACACTTTTTCCTGCACTCTTAACTCCGGAGGGTGTAATTGTTACCAAGTCCAAGCTCACTGCTCGCTGCAGGATAGGCCAATAAATCAGAGACGAGGTGTTGAGGCAAGGAATACGACTTTATTCGGAAAGCCAGCAGACCAAAAAGATGGCAGACTAAAGGCTCAAAATAACCATGTTATCAGGGTTTGGATGCCAGTTTCTTTTATAGCACAGAGAGGGGGAGGAGATGAGGAAGTAAGTAAAAAGGCCATAAGTTTTGCAAATATCCCCTAGAATGGCCAGCATAGGGGAGGGGATGTGTTAATTTCTTCTTTCTTGCAGCCATCACAGGTGGACAGGGTCCAGATGTTGCCCTGAACAAAGGCACTTTGGTTTAACATTCAGGCAGAGGGGCAGGGTTCCCCAAGGCAGGCCATTATGTACTGACAGTATCCTTTTAGTGAACAAAAGCAACAGGAAGCAAAAGTTAAAGTGAAAGAAACAGATACCACATATAGTCAGATCTGGCTCTTCCCTGTTACAAACTGTTGCAACATGAAGAAATGTGAGGAGAACATCACAGTCAAGAATTACAGTGGAGGTGGACAGTAGCACAAAAATCTGGGAGAGTAAATCATTTATTTGACTTTTTCTCTGAATTTTTTGTTTTGTTTTTGGTTTGAAGAAGAAAATAACTTTTCTAATCCTATTTTGTTTAGGCAAATATCCAAAGGAATGAGGTGAGCCCTCAGTAAAACTGTAAGTTAAAAGCTTTTTATTTCCATCCTTCCAACCCTTCCCCGAGCTCCCTTCTCCCTTCTCACTGGCTCCCTCCTTAATTGCCTTGAGTTCCCAGCACTCTGGGTCTATGTCCCCTCTGATGAAACTACTAGCTTGAGAAGCTGATTCTCTCTAAGGTGTGTCATTAGACTGGCCTCAACTAGAAAAAAATGTTGATTTAAAGCAAACAAAACCCACACATACTAGATTAAATAAAAAGGACACTCAAAGACAGAGATCAAAGTATGATGTGAGCTAACTGAAAGCAAAACTGGATGTGTTTTTGGGAAGCCAGAATCTGAAGACATGACCACTCTCATCTGCTTTTCTCTCTACTTCTCTCCAATTTCAAAATTAATCATTCCGATTCTCTTTTGCTTTCTCACTCTCTCCCCTTTCCTTCCTCCCTTCTATCCTCTCTCTTTCTCTTAGATGGCTTGCTTTACTTTAACATGACCTAGCATGGTCTGACTCCATATGATCTTACAATTAAGTACCTGCCATCATCTAACTAAGGTCTCTGACCCTCAGTTAATTTCTAAAGACAGTCTGATTAGTCATTGGTCACTCATTGAACTCGCTTCTCCTTGGGCGATGATGGGACCTAGCCTGAATTGAGAGGGCTGGGGGAGAAATTAGGAAAGGATTTTGTCAACCTGAAAGACCTAGGGCTGCCTCTTCTAGCTGCGAGCAAGGCAAGGGAAGTAGAGCATGTATATCAGGTATGTATTGACATTATCTCATTATCTTATAATAGATATTACATTACCTATTTTTTCCCTATGTTATGGCTAGTGTATCTGAATGTATAAAAAGTTAATGTAAAATTTATATATTTGTTATTTCATAAATGCTAGAGGGATCATCTCCATCAAGGATGGGATGATTTTTCACTTTTTACTTTTTTAAATGTGGCTTCTAGACAATTTGAACTTATATATGTGGCTCACATTACATTTCTACTGAACAGCACTGCAATAGAGGTATATTTAACAACAAATTTGTCTTGTCAGGTTTACCAGGAAACTGTTTCTTCTTCTCCAACCCTTTATCTGGTGATGCCTATCTATTCCATGTCCCTAGTTAATATGGAATGACAATCTCTAATTAGCAAACAGCAATTGGTATTGCCTTTGGTATTCACCTAGAACTCTCTCCCATTTATCTGTAATTCAGCTCGCAAACTCTCAGGTTCTTTTGATGATCTGTTTGGAAGAATTCTCTGATTTTGACACTTGATACTCTCTCCTCAACACAATTTCTAATTTGCTCTTTAATCTATGAAACTCCAGCCATAGACATTTTTGCTGTCAACATACCCACAGCCATCCATCCACCCTGATCCCAAAGGATCCATATCTATTGAGCTAACTTGCTTGATTTTACTACTATGAGAGGTGAACTAAACAGATGCTATATTATTAAAAAATCAGTCTATCAGTGGAAACACTGACATTGTTCTATGAGTGTAGGGAGCATCTAAGTACCAATTACTCTGGTGGTTTTGTAGGTAAATATCATCTTGACTGGACTCAATGGTGTTAAACTTCAGGATTAAATTATTCATTTATGAATTGGTGCAAATGCAGTAATCCTCTTTAAGTAAATTTCTGCCTGCAAGACTTCCTCATTCCATCTCCTAATGAAAGAAAATATAAGACACCTAAACTTTGGGGGAATATTCTCCCCAACCGCCAACATCATTTTGTTTTATTAAAAAAAAATTTTTTTTTGGCCACACCACACGGCTTGCAGGGATCTTAGTTCCCTGACCAAGGATCGATCCCAGGCCCACTGTAGTGGAAGCACAGAGCCCTAACCACTGGGCTGCCAGGGATTTCCCTTCCCAATATCATTTTAGAGCAGTTGACACTGAGCATTCTTTCTGACAATTATTAGATAATTACTAATTGAGGCCATTCTGTTGATTTAGGGTAATAAAATCTGATGCTAAATAAATGTGAGCATTCTTGTCCTCAGCCTGGGAATCACATTGAAGAGAAAGCAGAATCTGGAGCCTGATTTGGGTAAAACTGGAAATGAGTCAATGCTCATCTTCATTAACATATAGGCTAATGAACAGGAAGATCTGGTTAGGACAGGAAGAACTCTTAAGAATAGAATAAACAGAGACTTCCCTCGTGGTCCATTGGTTAAGACTCTGCGCTCCCAATGCAGGGGCCCAGGTTCGATCCCTGGTTAGTGAACTAGATCCCGCATGCCACAACTAAAAGATCCCACATGCCACAACTAAAGATCCCGCATGCCGCAAGGAAGATCCTGCACGTGTCAACGAAGATCCTGCGTGCCACAACTAAGACCCCGCGCCGCCAAATAAATAAATTAATTAAAAAAAAATAGAAGAGACAAGTAAATCAATGGAACAGAACAGAGAGCCCAGAAATAGACCCATGTAATATAGTCAACTGATCTTTGACAAAGAAGCAAAGGGAATACAATAGAGAAAAAATAATCTCTTCAACAAATAATGCTGGAACAACTGGACATCCACATGCAAAAAAAAAAAAAAAGATTCTAGACACAGATCTTACACCCTTCACACAAATTAACTCTAAATGGATCATAGACTTAAATGTAAAATGCAAAATTATAAAACTCCTAGAAGGTAACAAAGGAGGAAAATTTAGATGACCTTTAGTATGACAATGGCTGTTTAAATACAATACCAAAAGTATGATCCATGAAAGAAAGAATTGATAAGCTTGACCTTATTAAAATTAAAAACTTTTGCTCTGCAAAGGCACTGTCAAGAGAATAAGACAAGCCACACACTGGAAGAAAATATTTGCAAGTCATATCTGATAAAGAGCCCCCTTACTTTACTGAGGTCCGGAGAAGCAAAGAGCCTTCCTTGCCCAATACCACACAGTGGCAAAGCTGGGTCTAAAACCAGCTCTCATCTCTCCCTTCCTAACCTAGGTCCTCAAAGATAAATAACCCTCTGCTGTCTAAGCCCCTCACTTTGTCTTGCTGAGGCAGGAGATAGATGGGCTCCAGGCTAGACATTTACAACCAGCTTCCTGTCTATATTTCTTGAGGCAGGAAATAGATGGACTCCAGGTTAGACATTTACAGCCAGCCTCCTAATCATACTTCAAGATAGAAATAACAACAGGGACAGGGTAAATAGCTGGACTTTGTCTCCTATAGACACTTTAAGATAACAGTAATGGGAGGAGCAGAGAGGGGCTAAGGCCTGCTTGGGTAAAAGGTCAAGAGGTCACATATTTCTCATCCTTGGGTTCAGGGAGACCTCAACTGCACATGTGCAGAAAGGCTCCTTGGGCGTCAAAAGGGATGGGACACCAGACCATAATAAGTTATGCTAGCTCTCCCAAAGGCCCTTGCATTGAAATCCACCTTGGCTTAAGGATACACATGCACATTAGGGAGGGCCCTGAGGCAAATCAGCCATGAGGTCAAAACAAGACTATCAGCCAGAGCAAAACAAAGACCCGGAAGACTGCCCCCTTAAAAATGATCTAATTCCAGGCTTCCCTGGTGGCGCAGTGGTTGAGAATCCACCTGCCAATGCAGGGGACACGGGTTCGAGCCCTGGTCCGGGAAGATCCCACGTGCCGTGGAGCAACTCAGCCCGTGTGCCACAACTACTGAGCCAGAGCTCTAGAGCCAGTGAGCCACAACTACTGAAGCCCACGCGCCTAGAGCCTGGGCTCCGCAACAAGAGAAGCCACTGCAATGAGAAGGCTGCGAACCGCAACGAAGAGTAGCCCCTGCTCGCCACAACTAGAGAAAAGCCCTCGCGCAGCAACGAATACCCAACACAGCCAAAAATAAATAAATAAATGATTCAAACTTCCCAAAGGCGCAACTTTTCTCTGAGCTCACCCATGCATCTGTCAGCATGTACTCTGCTTTCCTAATAAATGCCTTACTTCCTCTCTACCTTCTGTCTCCTTGTCAAATTTTTTCAAGGCAGACAAGAACGTGGGCCCAGACCTTAGCCAGTGGCCTTCATGGTCTAGTGGTTAAGACTTGGTGCTCTCACCACCGCGAACAGGGTTTGATCCCAGTCTTGCTTCCAGCTGCTGCTTGCTGCTGCTCACTGCTGTCTCTCCAAGATCAATGGGTCTTTGCTTCCTGAGAAATAGCCCTTCCTTCTCTCATATTGTTTCTCTCTCCTCTCATCAAAATTCTTCAGCACTCTGCTGTTCTGAAAAACAGTGAATGGTGAACAAATTCACACTCTGAAGTTAATGATCCACCTAACTTAGGGTATTTGCCTAACTAAAGATTGTTAAAGATGACAGTGCTTTTATACAAAGACATGAATTCCCAAAGGAAGTTTTCAGGCTGGACTGTTGATGCTAGTGTGTGGACCTGGCTGAGCCCCTTCAAACCAGGGCTTCTATAACTCCATCATTCTTTCTCCCCTCTTCCCTTTTTTTTTTTCCCTCTTGCCTTTTGTGGTTGCCTTTCCTTCCAGACTTCCTCCTCCTTTGGGGTCAGCAGTTGATTGTAGTGTTGCCTAGGGTGTCTCAGCTGTTGAGGAAGTGGCTGTAACAAGGAAACCCTAGAAAGGACTGATAAAGGATCTGCTGAAAGGGTGGTCAGTATATTAAGAAGAAGAGAAACAGAACCCAACCAAGCAGAGAAAAGAGCACCTTCTGAATCAAGTGGCTAGAATCTGAGAGTGTCTAGAGCTGGAGTCACTTGAGTTTACAGCATGTATCTGTCCTCCCCAAAGTGGGTCCATAAACACCAGTACCCACTGGAAGTGCTACCCAAAAACTGGGTTCACTTCTTGGTGGGTGTCAAGCCAAGACACAGCCAAGCCAAAGAGCAGGAGAAGGAAGGATTCATTACTTACAGCAAATAAGGAGTCCTTCCCAAAGCAATGTCTCCCTGAACAGCCACATTGGGTTTTTTTTTTTTAATTAATTAATTTATTTATTTATTTTTGGCTGCATTGGGTCTTTGTTGCTGCGCGTGGGCTTTCTCTAGTTGTGAGCGGGGGCTACTCTTCATTGTGGTGTGCAGGCTTCTCATTGCGGTGGCTTCTCTTGTTGCAGACCATAGGATCTAGGCACGCGGGCTTCAGTAGTTGTGGCACGGGGCTCAGTAGTTGTGGCTTGTGGGCTCTAGAACGCAGGTTCAGTAGATGTGGCGCACGGGCTTAGTTGCTCCTCGGCATGTGGGATCTTCCTGGACCAGGGCTCAAACCCGTGTCCCCTGCATTGGCAGGTGGATTCTTAACCACTGCTCCACCAGGGAAGCCCCAAATTGGGTAAGTTTTAAGCTCAGGGTACATGCATATTCATGAAGGGGCTTGAGCAGAAGAGAATTCAGCATAGAATTGAGTCAAAGGTTGACAGAGTCCAGGCTTTAGTTGATTGAAGTCAAGAGGGTCAGAAAAGGTCAACGTCTCTTAGGTTCCAGTTGATCTGGTGATTGAGCACTTCAAGCTAAATCTTTACCTCTGAAATAGAACTAGGAGTCTTTACAGCTGATCTATTATCTTTGCTATTGTTACTTCTCTTGCCTAACAGTGGTTTGTTCCTGCATTCTTTTGTTCTCTTAAGACCATTAATTACTGAGACCTGTTCAAAGGCAAGCACTATGGCTAGGCTTAGATCACAAAATGGCTTAGGCCAAAAATGGCTTATGTGACAAAAACCATACCTGATTCTCTTTCTCTGGGGGTCCCCTACCCTTTCTGCTTATACAGAAGCAGTGAACTAGACTCTCCCAGTCTTTTAATAATAATAATGATAAAAACTAAAATTATGCCAGGTTCTCTGTTAAGCATTGTTAAAAACAAGACAATAGGCCCAAAATGGAGTCACTTTTGCTAAGCCCCATGTCATGAAACCAAAACTAATTGCAGTTTTGGCTCTCCCAGAAATGGAATCAGGAATCACCTGATCAGCACTAGTTAGGTAATCTGCCTGACAGACCCCTGCCATCCCCTAAGGAAAGTAACCCTGCCATAAGCAATCTGCTTTTGGGGCTAATACAACTTCCTTCTTCCTGCTCCCTTCTGCCTATAAAAGTCCTTCATTTTGTACAGCTCCTCAGAACTCCTTTCTATCTGCTAGATTGGATGCATCCTGATTCATGAATCACTGAATAAAGCCAATAAGACATTTAAAATTTACTGAGTTGAATTTTGTTTTTTAACAGCGTGATTCATGAGTTTTCTCATTTAATCTTCATAACAACATTATAAGGTAAATACCAGTGCAGTCTGCAATTTACAGATGAGGCAACAAAGCCTAGAAAGAATGAATAATATATCTAAGATTACACAGCTGGTAAGGGATGGGGATTTTGATCTGAATCTATCTATCTATCTTCAAACGCCATACTCTTAATCACTGGACTTTTCTGATCTTTGAATTACTCATACCTTTCCTATTTCCAGACATATACATTTTTTTAAAGATTTATTATTTATTTTTTATTATTATTATTTTTGGCTGCATCGGGTCTTAGTTGCGGCTCACAGGATCTTCATTGCGGCACTTGGGCTTCTCTCCAGTTTTGGCGTGCAGGTCTTCTCTTCTCTAGTTGTGGCGTGCAGGCCCCAGGGTGCGTGGGCTCTGTAGTTGTGGTGTGCAGGTTCCAGTGCGCGTGGGCTCTGTATTTTGCGGCACGTGGGCTCTCTTGCTGAGGCGCACGAGCTCACTAGTTGTGGTGCGCAGGCTTAGTTGCCCCATGGCATGTGCGATCTTAGTTCCCTGACCAGGGATCAAACCCGCGCCCCCTGCATTGTAAGGCGGATTCTTTACCACTGGACACCAGGGAAGTCCCCCAGACATATACATTTTAAATCAAGCTGTCCCTTTTAAAGAATTCTTCTTTCTGGACTTCCCTGCCATTCCAGTGGTTAAGAACTCCACACTTCCAATGCAGGGGGCGTGGGTTCAATCCCTGGTCGGGGAACTAAGATCCCACGTGCCAGAAATTCTTCTTTCTCACTGGCATATTTCAGTTTTGAATAAACAGTGTGCCCTTGTATTTGTAATCATTTTGTTACTGAACCAAAAGGGTCCTCTCACCCACATGCAGTAAAGTCAATCTACTGACATCCTGTTGTGGTAAAGGAAAGTGTAGCGTTCGTTGTAGGCACCAAGCAAGGAGTCTGGGACAGCTAGCTCTCAAAAAGCCTGGACTCCCTGATGGGTGTCAGGAAAACGGTTGTTTGGTTTTTTTTTAAATTTATTTATTTTTGTCTGTGTTCGGTCTTCGTTTCTGTGTGAGGGCTTTCTCTAGTTGCGGCGAGCGGGGGCCGCTTCTCAGCGGGGGCCGCTTCTCATCGCGGTGCGCGGGCCTCTCACTATCACGGCCTCTCTTGTTGCGGAGCACAGGCTCCAGACGCTCAGGCTCAGTAATTGTGGCTCACGGGCCTAGTCGCTCCGCGGCATGTGGGATCTTCCCTGACCAGGGCTCGAACCCGTGTCCCCTGCATTGGCAGGCAGATTCTCAACCGCTGCGCCACCAGGGAAGCCCCAGGAAAACGTTTTTAAAGACCAAGTGAAGGAGGAGAGTTGCAGGGTATGGGATCAGCTCATGCACAATTCTCTGATTGGTAGATAAAATGAGGTAACAGGGCAGTGTCACGGGGTTAACATTATCAGTCCTTAGGCTCCAGTAGGCCTGGGGGCTATGTGTCCATGGTCATCAAGTAGTTAACATCTTCCATTTGGTGGGTTTTTTAGCATCTGTAAAACAACTCAGGAAATGTGCGTCAGATACTGTTATCTAGGTACTTCAGAGAGGAGGTAAAGCAGAGGATATGGGGAGGGGTCTGTCCCAGGAAGGCCCCATACAGTCTTGCTCGTTACAATTCCCCCCTTTTCTTTGATACTCCTCAATCGTGAGGAGAACAGGGTGACAACTGCTCTTTTACATCTTGCTGAATGGGGGCAAAGTCAGTTTTTCAGGATTAGAGGAGAGAAAGTCATTGACTTTCATTTCAAAGAATTCTTGAGTCCCAAGCTTAGCATCAACATTTTGTATTACGAAAATACATTACCTCTGTTTTTGATGGCTTTGTCATAGCAGCTGGACAGACATTTGAAAACTAATAGAGATATTACAATTAGAATAATGATCAAAATACTTCCTTGTAGCATTTCCCAAAGGAGTGTTCCTCGTTCAGATGGCAACCAGAACGATAAGTTATGGAGCGGGTCCTCTCTACGAATCTCTTGTAATCAAGCAGACTTTTGAATTATTCTATTTTTCTGGGTATCAAGCTCTCCTGGGATATTAATCTATATCTAAAGAATCTAGTGCCTTCTGTTGGGAGACTATAGCTTGAGCTGTGTTGTTTGTCACTACTATTTGTTTGTCACTGCTATTTAGTCACTTTGTCACTAAAGTAAGAGAAAGGTTTCATAGTTGCAAGAGGAGACCTTCAGAAAATAAGGTTGCAGTTGGCAGCTGCTAGCAGATATTGTTTTGCGGATGGCTGGTGGTGTTCTTAAATCTGATACAGTTTGGAAAATTCAAGTTCTCAGCAATACATGAAAGTGCTTGAAATCACATCCACCTAGTTTTATGTTGGATGTCTGAACCATAGCTACCCCCATTTTGAGTCTTAAATGCATTCCCGTCCTCAATCACCAAAGCAGATGTACAATGTATGTTTAGTAAGCCACAAAACAGGCCAGTCTGGTCAGTAAAATTTAAGTTAAACCATGATTAGATTAAAATTCCTGAGAGCTGAGGTAGATCATCTACATCTCAAAGGCACAGGAAGAGAAATACCAATTCCTTTCATTCATAGGAGCAAAAATACCCCCTAGGGGACTACAAGATGAACAGAGCTCTGGTCACCCATACTTAATTATTCACAGCCAAATAGCAAACCAATGCAATGCAGAACGGTCTCTCAGGGTCGCAGTTGTCTAGGCCCAGAAAGAGAAATTCCCAACCAGTGCTCCACTGTAGGCAAAGCCAATGCAATAAAGAAGAATACCTTAACAGAGCTCAAAGACTGTAGATGTCTCGACAAGCCAATGGCAGTACTGATACACAGACACACACAAATAACAAATATTGTCCCACAAACAAAAGATCAGACAAGGTGTAGCCCAAACATTCCACTTCCACTCCCAGATGCAGGCTTCCGGAGTGGCCTGGCTCCTGAAAGAGAATGGACCCAGCGTGTCTTGCAATGAGCCCAGAATGGCTATGAGCCGAGATGGTGTGGGTAGAATTTTCCCAACCCGAGCAAGCCAAAGTGGCTCTCCCCAAAACAATACACACAAAAACACAAACAACAAATAAGGTATGGTCACACAGATAGAAAATCAGAGGAGGTGTAGTACAAAATTCTACTCCCACTCCCAGACGGAGGCCTCCAAACAGATTGGCCCAGCTCTTGAAAGAGAACGGACCCAGAGTGGCTCACAATGAGCCCAGAGTGGCTCAGTTCCTACAAGGGAATGAGCCCAGATGGAGTGGAGAGAAAGTCCCAGCCTGCACAAGCTGGAGCAACTCACCCCCAGTGATGCAGAACGTGGACGGTAGCTCAGGACGTTTCTCAGCTCGAAAAAGCCTCATGCTGGGTGGCCAGCACTGCCAGGAAGAGTGCCTTTGAGTTCCCCAGAGCAAAATGAGCTCTGGCAGCTGCTGGGGACTCAAGGGGCTGCCCCTGGCTGGAGTCAGCCTGCCATGGGCACAGACTCCTGGGCTGGCTCACCAAAATTGTTACCAAACGCAAGTTCGTGTGCCTAACAGTGAGGCCAAACAAATTAAAACATCCGAGTTTGGAGCAGAGAAAGTTTATTGCAGGGCCAAGCAAGGAGAACGTATGGCTCATGCTAAAAAAAAAAAAAAAGAGGAACTCTGATGGTTTTTGGGGAGAATTTTTGTAGGCAAAATTTTGGGTGAGGGCTGCAACATGTATGAATTACTTCTGATTGGTTGCTGGTGAGGTAATGAAACAGGAGGGAAGGGGGCAGGGCACAACCTTTAAAAGAATGACATAGCCATAGGACATGACAAAACTGCTTAGAACTAACTAGATCAAAGATGGCGGAAGATTCGACTTCCAGTAGACCTTGAGCCTCATTATATGCTCACTGTAATGCATAAGATAAATGACACACCCACCAGGGTCATGACAGTTCAGAGCTAACCATAAAAAGCCAAAAGTGGACCAGCTTAGATCAATTCAGAGAACAGACTGGTGGTTGCCAGGGCTGGGGGGAAGAAACAATGGGGAGAAACTGCTTAATGGTACACGGCTTTACTTTGGACTGACGGAAATGATCTGTAACTAGATAGAGGGGGTGGTGGCACAACACTGTGAGTGTACTAAGTGCCACTGAATTGTATACTTTAAAATGGTTAATTTTATGTGATGTGAATTGTACCTCAATTAACAACTATAAAACAATCAATATCCAACAAAGGAGCAATTTTCAGGAAAAATAAATAAATAAATAACTAAAGCCAAAAGTGGGCAGTGGCCCAATTCCTGGAAATCCCTGCCCTTTCCGCCCTGAAATAGTTGGAATAATCCTCCCACTCATTAGCCTATGAAATTACCAAGCCCATAAAAACTAACCACACCATATTTTGGGGCCTCTGGCCTTCTGAGATGGCCCACACTCTGTGGAGTGTTTCTCTCTAAATAAATCCACTTCTTACCTAACACTTTGTCTCTCACTGAATTCTTTCTGCCATGAGACATCAAGAACCTGAGCTTCATTAAGTCCTGAGACCAAGTGTGTGATCTCAATTGAAAAAAAACATAGGTTCAAGTCCCAATCTGAGTTGCACGGTTTCAGCAACAGGACAGTGTTCCAGGAATCTTGGGCTCAGTCTGAAGTTACCATCCTCCACCTGGATGGGGGCCTTAGTCCCTGCAAAACTCAAAGATACTGTTATGTATATTCCTTCAGGAGGAGCCAGGACCTTGCCCGATTCCTGCACTATAGTTTCTTGACTGCTCCTCCTTTGTTTCTGCATTCCCTCACTTCCCTGATTAGTAAGTGTTTGAATCTGCTCTTTGGAACTCAGTGAAGGTCTAGGAGGCTGAAGCCTTTTTTCTGCAAACAAGAAAGGGACACAGAAAGGATGTGCACCCGGGAGGGCCCCCCAGGGTCCTGTTCATTTCACTTTTCTTTTAGAAACATCTCCTTGTAGTTCTTTCTTTACCCTTTTCTCAGCTGTGATGGGAAGGAGAGACGCCTACTTAGGTTTTGGTTTTGTATGGGAGGAAAAATAGTTTTCCCTCTACCCTTCTAGGGTCTTGGTTGAGACACCTGCCCCCCCGCCCCCCTCACCTGACCCCATAATAAAAGACAGATTAACAGGAGAAAAACAAACAGAATTTTGATAACATATATACCTCCTGTATACGCGGGAAATACCCAGGAAAACTGAGTGGCCCCCTGAAATGATGCATCACCTTAAACACTATATTCTGCTAAAGACAGAAAAAAGATTTTGGAAGTGGAGGAGCCAGTTATGGCAGGTTATCAGGAAAAGCACATTAAAGGGTCAGGTTGTTATGCAGATTTAAGTCTGTGCCTTCTCCATTGATAAGAATTTCTTGTGATTTAGAGTGATCCTTCTCTTCCTGGTATATATAGCTAGATACCCATATAAATGGGAATTTCCCTTCTAAATGTAAATTTCCCTTTCCGAGAGAAAATTCTGCTTAGTTTTCAGAGCTTTTCCAGTATCTGCTCTTTCTAAAAACTAAGCAGCTCAAGATAATCCTTAAGCCAGAGAGGCATATTTTGGGGTGGCATATTCTGCTCCCTTCTCAACCAATTACAAAGAGCCACCTAGGCTTTTCTCAAATAATGCAAATACTTAACCTATGGCCAATCAAATAATTTCCTTGCTTTGTTTCCATCTTTTCTCTAAAAAGTCTTTCGCCAAGTTCCTATTTGTGGACCACTCCTAATCACTTCCAGTTTGGTGTGGCCCAACTGGAATTGATTTTTGCTCAAATGAACTTTTAAAAAATTTTAATATGCCTCAGTGTATCTTTTAACAGTTTTTGTATGTGCAAATGAAGGTACAGGGGTTCAGAATGAGCCTCCCCAAAATGTGCCCTTCTGTGTGAGAATTATTTTAGGCTAAAGGCAATTGAAACCAACCCTGCTGGGCCCTCCTGGGTATAAAAGCTTTTCCATGTCCCTTGT
The DNA here is from genome assembly GCF_965194825.1 of Balaenoptera physalus. Classification (NCBI taxonomy): domain Eukaryota; kingdom Metazoa; phylum Chordata; class Mammalia; order Artiodactyla; family Balaenopteridae; genus Balaenoptera; species Balaenoptera physalus. Next base: position 78,200,666 of record NC_138882.1, on the reverse strand, counting down.
TTTTTGTTTGTAGGGAAAAGGCTTCAGCCTCCTAGAACGTCTCTAGTTCCAAAGGGCAGATGCAAGCAGTTTTTAATTAGGGAAGTGAGGGAATGCAGAAATAAAGCAAAGCAGTCAAGAAACAGTAGCTCAGTGATAAAAAAAAAAATAGAATCCTAGTTCCTCCTCAAGGGGTATACATAGCAATATGACACATATCTTTGAGTTCTTCTGCAGAAACTGATGCCAAAAACTCAGCCTTTGTACATGGGTGCTGAGTCAAATCTTGGAGACAGGGTTTTGGGTGAAGTAGAAAAGAACAGCTTTATTACTTTGCTGGGCAAAGGGGGACACAGCAGGCTCATGCCCCTCAAAAACTGTGTGTCCCAACCCAGGAGGATTTGGTAAGGAGTTTTATAGCAATGTTTCAATGACAGGGTTGCTGATAACATTAGGGTGTGTGCAGGGCCTGCACTCCTTTAATCTGGCCTCAGGTGGTCTCTGGATAAGCTTCTCTGGTTCTTGAGACTATCAAACCATGAATTTCTCTCTGGAATGAGGTTTGCTTCATCAAGTAGTTCATCTTCCATTTGTTGGGGGTTTTAGTTCTGTAGAAGAGCTCAAAGATACTGTTATGTGTATCCCTTGAGGTGGAACCGGGACCCTGTCCCAAGGCTGCACTATTGTTTCCTGTCTGCTCCTCCCTTGTCTCTGCATCCCCTCCCTTCCCTGATTAGCAACTGTTTGAATCTGCTCTTGGGAACTCAGGGAAGGTCATGGAGGCTAGAGTCTATTCCCTACAAACAAGGAACAGAGGACACAGAAAGGCTTCTTTGCCCATGAGCCCCACAAGGTCCTGCTTGGTTTCAAAACTAAGGTCCCAGGACTTCCCTGGTGGTGCAGTGGTTAAGAATCCGCCTACCGGTGCAGGGCACTTAGGTTCAATCCCTGGTCCGGGAAGATCCCACATGCCGCTACATCAACTAAGCCCGTGCACCACAACTACTGAGCCTGTGCGCTAGAGCCCACGAGCCACAACTACTGAAGCCCGCGCGCCTAGAGCCGGTGCCCCGCAACAAGAGAAGCCGCCACAATGAGAAGCCCGCGCACCACAATGAAGAGTAGGCCCTGCTTGCCGCAGTAGAGAAAGCCCACGCGCAGCAACAAAGACCCAAGGCAGCCAAAAAACAAAAAAAAACTAAGGTCCCCCACCCAGGTGGAAGACGGTAACTTCATGCTGAGCACAAGATTCCCGGAAGACTACCCTATGGCCTCACCATCCACCAATCAGAAGAAAGTCACACAGCATGCAGCCTTCACCCCAAATTTTGCTTATAAAAACTTTTGCCCCCAAATTGAAACTGGACAACCCAGTGTATCCTATTCCTAGGCTAAGGTAAGCTGGCTAAAACTGAGTTGGAGGATTGTGATTGGCGTATGTTAGGTTACCTTGACAGGTGTTTTCTGTAAGTGCAGGCTGCCTTAGGTTTAGATGTGACGTGTGGGCTGGGCCACTGGGACAGCCTCCATATTAAGGGTCCTGATATATAAATTAACTTTATCAATTCCACCCCGCTTTGATCACACTTTCAGTTGTACTAAGAGTATTGATCAAACTTAAAATATTGGCATGACTCTGAGCTACCGCTTCTGTTTGATATTGGAATCAGGTTGGCTCTCTGACTGAACCCATAGGTTAGGATATTGAGGTCTCCGTCTCGAGTAGTTAGCTGTTTCCTTAATCCCATTTTTGGCATTCTAGATGAAGGGAGGACATTTGTGTCGGAGATCATTTGTCTGGTCTCCCGCAGCTGACACATGCATTTAAAGTTTTTGAGAGAATGTAGACCACCAGGGAGACTATTAAAACGACTATAAGCAGAATAATTACCAACATTTGGAGGGCACTCAACAACCACAGTCCCCATGACCCAAAACAACATAGATCAAATAGATCAAAGAAAGACCACATTGAAGGAGACATTTTCATAAGCAAAGTGGCTTTTTTGGTTATCTTAGGTAACTGAGTTCCAGCCTCCCCAGAAGTGTTAATCCAAGTGCAGCAAGTGGGGTTGGCTATGGCACAGACACTCCTTGCTTAGCTAAAAGACAATCAAGGGCTTTCCTATTACAAGAACAACTTTGGCCAGAGAATCTAGGGATTTTGGTTGGGCAGCTACTGTTTTAGCAGTGGATTCTGTGATCACACTGACTCCTAGTCTGGGAAATAGGGATCTGCCAAAGGAAGAAAATTTTGAGTCATGAATGCCTCCTGGTAATTCCCATTTGATCTGTAATGTAGGTAGATAGATGGAGCCCATCATGAAGCCTTGGTTTGATTGTGGGCAGTCGGAGACGTAGAGTTAGACTGCAGCTTCTCACCACTTCCCAATTATTTAAACATTGAGCTTCCCATGCACGATGGGGTACTATCATCCACATATATAGATAAACCTGGGAGAAGCACGGGTGGCACCACCAAAAGAGGTATTCCCATGATGGAGAATATTGGAATAGGAGTGCAGAGCGATCAGCCAAGCCCTGGAGGTCAGATGATTTATGATTTAAGAGTTAAGGGTCTGTAGACTGCACAGAGTATTGTTCTGATTTCTCTTTGTATTAGTTGTTAACTGGACCAGAGAAATTGACTTGCAGGGTCAGGGTTAGGAGTCTAACAGGTTAGAGAGGGTGCTTCATCTGGTCCAGAGAAACTGAGGCATTAGAAATCAGGGAGAAGTTTGTAACAGGCACAACTACAGGATCACCAGCATCACAGACCAATTGGGGTCTTCAGTGGGAAACTTAATAATCAGATAGGTCTCCCCCTTTGCAAGAGCCCCAGAAATACAGATGATAACATTATCTTTACAAGTGAAAATAGAAAGAATGGTGAAGCAGGTACAAAATGGAGGTGTTTCATGTTGAGAGTGGAACGGACCAGGATTCTTGTTTGTTCCAATGTCTCGAGTGTAAGCAGTCTACACGACATCAGGCAGCTTCCCATTCTAGTAAGCCTGATTGTGAGGTCTCCAGCACTTGTACAGAACCAGATGTCAGGTGGAGCCTTTTTCAGCTGTGAAATGTACATGCAAGGTTTGACACCTGGTAATTTGGCAGCAGTGTCAGTGGTCAAGAATTCTTTGTAGGGCCTTTCCATGAGTCTCATTTTGCAAAAGCATCAAAGTAAAACAATAACTGTCTGTTAATGACAAAAGACTTAAAAATGCCCATGGATAAAAATCTGATGAGAATTCATTTGATAAGGAAATGTAGTTAATTCTGTGGCATACAATAATTTAGGATAATTGGACAAATAAGAGCATTGACAAATTTCTAACACCATAAAACAATTTCTGGAATACCTATAGTAGTAACATATATCCATACACATATACCTTAAGAAGATTTATCATCACTTGTTATTTGACAATTTCTCATATAATCTAACATACCACATAAACGTAATTAGTTTAACATCTCTCCTTTACAAGCTGAGAGACAAATCTCTTGAGAATTCCAGGGGATGTCTGGGAAATCTCAAAGTTACTTTGAGGTCAAAAAGACTCCATTTAGAAGTTGATCTTGGGGGAACTTCTCTGGTGGCGCAGTGGTTAAGACTTCGCCTGCCAATGCAGGGGACACAGGTTCGAGCCCTGGTCCGGGAAGATCCCACATGCCACGGAGCAACTAAGCCCATGTACCACAACTACTGAAGCCCATGTGCCTAGAGCCTGTGCTCTGCAACAAGAGAAGCCACCACAATGAGAAGTCTATGTACCACAACGAAGAGTAACTCCCGCTCTCCACAAATAGAGAAAACCCACGTGCAGTAACGAAGACCCAAAGCAGCCAAAAATTAAAAAAAATAAAAGATGAATTTGATTTTGGGAATTGGAATTGTAAAGATGGCAAAAGGTTTGAACATTTGACTAAATAGGGTCACAGATCACAGTGAAATAATAATTATCTATTTAACTAGAGTGACAGTAAAAGATTTTAAAGGCCAGGGACTTTCCTGGTGGTCCAGTGGTTAAGACTGCACGCTTCCACTGCAGGGGGTGCATGCACATTCAATCCCTGGTTGGGGAACTAAGATCCCGGATGCCACACGGTGCGGCCAAAAAAAAGATTTTAAATGCCAATGAAGGTTATAGTTCTGAGCAAATCTTTTAATATTGAGAAGACTGGGTTTTCTTAAGTAATTAAAGATCTGATAAAGACAACATGAAACACAGGAAATTATTCTGGTAAGACTCAAAATCTTTGCTTTCCAAGTAGTTTACCCAAAGTGTTAAAAAAGAAAAAACTTTCCCAATTTCTTATCAAGAGCAGACCAATAGTGCAATAAAAGTTCTTTTTTTTTAACAGATAGAAAATCAAATTTTAATTTTGTACCAGTTTACTTGTGATATTAACATTAAAAAAAACCTAAAATAAATCCATCCCAATCTTAGCCACACTTTCCAGCTTGACCACACTTAAAATTACTTTCCCAAGAATCCTTTTCCACAAACATTCTACAACTTTTTTACATCCATTCAAATTTTTTCCTAATTTTTTCTCTTTCTCACTCTGAAACAATCATTTTACTTTAGGACAAAATTACTCTTTTTTCCCTAACAAAAACACATCTCCATATCTTGCATAAAGATGTTTCCTTTATTATTTCTAGTAGTCTTAGTTTCATGTTTTTAATTATAATTCTTACCCTTAGAATCCCTTAATTCCTAGTGAAAACTAAAAAGTAAGCAATTGTGGACTGTCTGTTACACTAGCATTTTGTGGACTGGCAAATATACAAAAAACATTTCATAATTTTTAGAAGTATATTCCTCCTCATAGTAAAAGTTTTCAATGTGGCAAAAACCATGTTTACTAAGTGACCCAAATATCTTTAGTTCCTCTGTAAAAGGAAGCCAAAAGCAGATAAACCTATGTTCAGTAATTAATGTTTCAGTATTTTATCTAATTTGGAAATGATCTAGATATTCAATGAATATCCATCATTTAAGTTATCTTAGTATAACATTAAGGTTTTAAGTTACCAAAAAGATTTTGGAAACTATTTTTAAGTAGATGTATCATAAAACATAATTATTGTTGAAAACTTCATTTATAAACTTGTATCTTTTATCTATTTATTTGTTCTTAACAATTTCGTTTAAATTGCTAACCATCACCTTAAGTTATCTTCTTTGCTGACAAATTCTGTAACAGAGATAACATGAGCTTATTTGACTTTTAGTAAACCTAGGTAGAATAAAAGTGTTACTGAACCAAACGTGGGTCTGCTAGCTCAGGTGCAGTAATGCCAGTCTGATCTTGGAGAGGCAGCAGTGAGTGGTGGTGTGAAGTGAGAGCTTAATTCCCTGCCCAGGAATTGAACCTGGGTAGCCTGGATGAAAACCAGGAATCCTAGCCACCACACCCCCTGTCTCTTGCACCCAGTGAAAAATGCATTTCTCACGGAGGCAAAACTGTAAAAACAGGTACAAAGTTTATTATTAGAGACATAGCACAACAACAAGTGGGAGAGCACACAGAGAAACAGTTTGTTTAGTTATGATAGAAGCAAGGCAGAGATGCACACCTGGATAGAAAGGGTGTGGGCATCCTCCCTAATGAGGAAGAGTGCAGTAAAGAGGCAGTTAAGTCGTTTATATAGGGCAGTTCTTCCGGGTCTTTGTTTACCTCTGGCCAATTATCTGGTTTCTTTTTCCACACCTGCCCTGCCCTAGGACCCTCCCCAACATGCGTGTGCAACTTTTTTCCAAGATGGATTTCAGCCCAGAGTCCTGTGGAACAGCCTTAGCATCACATATTATGGGGTGGTGCCCCCTCCTTTTTGACCCCCAAGAAACCTTTCTGCGCATGTGCAATGTTTCCCTTGCCCCCAGGATAGGAAATGTATGACCTCTTGATCTTTTAACAGGGTTTAGTCCCACTCTGTCCCTGCCATAAAGATGTCCAATGTCCAGTTATTTACCCTGTTTCTGTTGCTGGTTTTTATATCAAGGTGCAGATCTCTAAATATAGACAGGAGCCATAAATATGTAGTCCTGGAGCTCGTCTGTCTCTTGCTTCAGGAAATATAAACAGGAGGCTGGTAATGAATGTCTGGCCTGGAGCCCATCTTCTTCTCACCCCAGGACGTGTGAACAGGAGGCCAGTTGTAAATGTCTAGCCTGGAGCCCATCTATCTCCTGCCTCAAATCTACTACTGACACCAGGTTGTGGCAAAGTGCAGCGTTTATTGCAGGGTGGCAAGCAAGGAGTTCAGGACAGCTAGTGCTCAAAAAGCCCACACTCCTCAACTGGTTTCAGCAAAGCATTTTTAAAGGCAAGGTGAGGGAGTAGAGTCGCAGGGTATGTGATCAGCTTGTGCACAATTCTCTAATTGGCGATGGTGAGGTAACAGGACAGTGTCACAGGGGTTAACATTATCAATCTTTAGATGCCAGTAGGTCTGGAAGCTACTGCTCATGATCATCAAGTAGCTAATTTCTTCCATTTGGTGGTGGTTTTGGCACCTGTAAAACAACTCAGGAAATGTGCATCAGATACTATTATCTAGGCACTTCAGGAAGGAGCTAAAAGCAGAGGATATGGGGGAGGGGTCTGTCCCAAGAAGGCCCCATAGGGTCCTGCTCAGTTACAAAAGTATTATATTTAATGCTGATACCTCTAAAGATGTGCCTGTTTTAATCAAACTGTTGCAGGAAGGGGGATCCCTTCCAGGGCCCGAGAGTGGGCTCTTATTTAACACTTGGAAATGAATTGTCTGAGGAGACACACATGCTGACAAAGCAGAAGACTATTGGAAAGGAGCGCCAGGGCAGAGAGCAGCAGTGTAAGGGAACCCAGGAGGACTGCTATGCCATGTGGCTCACAGTCTCGGGTTTTATGGTGATGGGATTAGTTTCTGGGTTGTCTCTGGCCAATCATTCTGAATCAGGGTCCTTCCTGGTGACACGTGCATAGCTCAGCCAAGATGGACTCCAGCAAGAAAGATTCTGGGAGGTTGGTAGGACATGTGGACTGGTGTCTCCTCTCTCCTTTTGACCTTTCCTGAATTCTTCCGGTTGGTGGTAGCTTGTTAGTTCCAAGTTCCTTACCAGGCCCTCCTGTTGTAAGATAACTCATGCAAGTGGTTACTATCAGGCCTGGCCAGGGCAGGCAGTTTTGGTCAGTGGTTCCCCTAACAACTTAGGAAATGTGCATCAAATACTGTTATCTAGGTACTTCAGAGAGGAGCTAAAGCAGAGGATATGGGGGTAGGGCCTGTCCCGGGAAAGGCTCCATTGGGTCCTGCTGGGTTATGATAATGCAAAACTCACTTTTAGTTTATAAAAACTCACCTTTTTAGTTTATAAAAAAGAACAATTGGATCCAAATAGTGTTTCTGACAGATGGAATAAGTTAAGGTTACCTGCTCAGATGGCATAACTTTTTACTAATATTTGTGATGACTCTGAAGATTTTTCATCTGCCTAGTTTCCAAATAGCTTTTCCTTTTTCTGATAAGAATTACCTCACTGACATTTGCATTTCAAAGCTATGGGCTAAATAAGAGTTCCTAGAGAAGACTGGGTAATACATTTACATCTCAAAGACCAAGGAAAGAAAGCAAGTTCCTCCAACAAGGAATTTTATTTTCTAAATCCAGAATTCTATAATACTTACAAGCTTTTGAGATGAATGGGAAGGTTTTGGAATTGGTAAACAGCGTGAGCGTGCTTTAAATTGTTTCTTGAGCTACATACAGTTCTTATAAGAACAGTTGTTTTTAATTCCTCAAAGAAATGCACTGCAACCTGAATACCTCAAAGGGCTGACCCACCAGATCAATGGAATATTTCCTGCCATATCAGTAAACAAAGGATGTCACAGTCATCAATGATTGCAGCCCTCCAATGTGAGCCAATGAGCCGATGAGCCCTGGGGAAACTCAGGGCTGAAAAGAATACCTGCCATCTAGCAGCCATCAGACTGCAGCCACTCCCTGTGGTGAGCCCCGAGAAAACTCAGGATGTAGAAACACAGGATACTGGCCCCAGATAGCTGAGGTGCATATCAAAGGAATGATTTCAGTGAGCCCAGACTCTTGCATCTTCCCATATGTAGAAAAGCACTAACTTCCTTAACTTGAGATATCTGGTTTTCTTTCATTAACAATAATCTTTTGACGTTCCAACTACCTGCTCTCTGTTGCAGAACTCCTATATATCCTGGCTCCTCCCCTCGCCTCCTCAGAGCAGTTTCTCAGAGCTATCTGAAACGCTGTCTCCCAGTCTGCAGTCCTCATTCTGCCCCCAATAAAACTTAACTCGCAGCTCTCATATTGTGCAGTTTTTTTTAAGTCAGTCAACACACCCCTCCAACTGCATTATCTTCAATTTGCTTCTTTATATCAGGAGAAAATCTTCAACTTAATAGAACTTAAAAGAAAATGTCAGTAAATCAACTATACTTCAATAAAAATAAATAAAAATATATTAAAAAAGATGGAGTTGCTCAACTTTAAAAAAAAAGTATCCTATGTTCTATATATATAGCTGTTTCTCTTTGGAACGTTTTTCTTCCCCCTGGGTACATAGTGTTATTTAGCTTAGGGGAGAAGGCCTTAAAAAATAGGATGTAAACATAATAGCTCTCCCAAGATCCAGAGCCACTCACAAAAGTCGCCAAGACAAAGACTTAGGTAATTCTCCTGAGAGCTGGCAACAGTCAGTAGGACCACAGCTATAAATGGGATGCACCCTTGTTTTGTGCTAGTCTCAGCCTATCAACAACCAGTGTTGTGGTTGGACCAGCTCTTGGGGTTCTTATAATGATTGCAAGATGCCCTTCAGCAATAACCATCAGGAAACTGAAAAAGACAGAGGCTCATTACTTATAACACCTGGAAATTACACAGCACACCTGGGGCCACACAGCAAGGTCATGGGGAGACAGAGTGCACGTGGGCCTGGGGTTCTGCTTTTATTGGGGCTGAGGGTGGGTCCTAGGGTTTTGGGGGCTCACTCTTTATTGGTGAATTTAAAACATAAGAGCAGGAATTTAAAGGACAGGATGGAAAAAAACAAAAACCATGTAGACCAATTGGTCAGTTATTTAAATCTACCAAAATCTCTAAAACAAAGGAGCCTCAGTAAGTGGAAGTGGCCTGGCTCTTTATCTACTTGTGTGGTTGGTACTGTGTTTAGCTGAGATAGCCTTCTTTGAAAGGGCTACCCCTTGAAATGGATGCCTTGGCAATCAAAGCTTAAGTCAGCCACTTGTATTGCAAAAAAGAAGAAAACTGTCAGGGCTTACACTTCAAACCCATATTTCTGCCTGGCCATATTTTGGGGGCCCCAACCTGATGGTTGCCAAGTCAAGTTCTCAACACAAAATGAGACAAACAGAAGAAAATAGCTGTCCCTGGGAGAGAAGAATTGACAACCAATAGGCACCCCAAAACCAAAATCAAAAAAGCCTGAATTTGGAAAAGAAAGGACAACATGAAATTTAATTTTCCTCTCTTGACCAGGCACTACAGAGATCTGGGAGACCTGACTGTGGTAAGAACTCTCATCCTTCACCAGCTTCTGCCAGTTTTTCCAGGATCCCTTCTGGAGGCTCTGGAGCATGAGGTATTTAGAGTGTAGCTCTGGTATCTCTCAGAATTTAACAAGGGTTTCCATTAATCTTAGTTTTAGTGTCCCCTTGGCTGTTTAAGGGAATAATTGGTAGCAGTTTACCAGAGACGCCCTCAGAGTCTCACCAACCCTGAGAGGGGCCATTTGGTGACCTTCCTTTGAGGGTAGATACGGGGTATCTGTAAGGCCACTAACTTGGCAGACTTTTGTTTACAGTTCTATAGTCTCTTCAGAGTGGAAAGGCAATTCAGATAGAGGATTAGCAGAGTGTGGGTACTCAGGTAAAGGAGGACAGAGGGGAGTAGTAGGAGTCACATCAGGCTTGTAGTCTTTTGTTTTAGGTACCTCTTGTGTCTTTACTTTTACGTTCCCCTTTTGCAATGAATCTTTCAATGAAGCTCTCTGGGACTCTTGAAGCCTTTTGGAGGCATACCAATTAAAATAGGTATCCCATTCTGTTTGTTTGATTTGAGGACTCTTACTTTCAAGTGCACTCTTAAATGAGCCATCTTGTCTAACTGGAAGATTCCCTATAATGGCCGTTGTCATTCTAGGTTGTCTTAGTAAGATGTTGCCATTTTTGTAGATATCTATAGCTTCTCGGAACGCATTTATCAGACATAAAATAAGCAGGTGTGCCAGAAGGTGGCAAGCTTAATTCTTTGATATTTGAGGGTCCCACTTCTGTAGCTAAGCCTTGGATCCCTTAGAGCCAAATTAATGCTTAATAGGGATGTGCCACCAGGTTGGGGATTATGTGGTGTTTTCTTTTGTTTGTTTTTTTGTTTATTTTTTTTAGCTGTGTTGGGTCTTCGTTGCAGCGTGCGGGCTTTCTCTAGTTGCAGAGAGCGGGGGCTCCTCTTCGTTGTGGTGCATGGGCTTCTCATTGTGGTGGCTTCTCTTGTTGCGGAACACAGGCTCTAGGCGCATGGCCTTCAGTAGTTGTGGCTTGAGGGCTTAGTTGCTCCACAGCATGTGGGGTCTTTCCGGCCAGGGCTCAAACCCGTGTCCCCTGCATTGGCAGGCAGATTCTTAACCACTGCATCACCAGGGAAGTCCCGGGGAATGTGGTGTTTAAGAGTGTACCTTGGGGACTTCCCTGTTGGTCCGGTGATTAAGAATCTGCCTTCCAATGCAGGGGACTTGGGTTCGATCCCTGGTCGGGGAACTAAGAGCCCACGTGCCATGGGGAAACTAAGCCCACATACTCCAACTACTGAGCCCGTGCACTCTGGAGCCCCCTCACCACAGCTACAAAGAAGTCTGCGTGCCGCAATGAAGAGCCTGGTCACTGCAACGAAAGATCCTGTGTGCCACAACTAAGACACGACGCAGCCAACAAATTAATTAATTAATTAAAAACAAAAAGTGTACCTTGTTACATGGAAATTTTCATGAGGTTGGCATGTGACCTACTGTTGATCTAAACAATTCCTTGACCAACTTATCCTACCCCAGGAGTCTGAGAGAGTGAGGTGGTGAGCTCTCTGACAGCATTTAAGTGTTTGATCTGTGGCCACCAATTTTGCTGCTTTGGTTTTCAAGATTCCCATAGTAGTAGATCTTTATTCCTTTAACGAGAATATCTCTTTATAGTGGCAGATGCTGTAATGTCTTTCAATAGTTTGACGTGCCTACATAGATTTTGATGTGCTTTTGGTCAAAATAGTCCAAATTTATTGTCTTAATTCAATTTCCCAAGTCCCCCAGCAGTGTATGCTGTGGATTTACCTCAAGCTTTGTGAGTCTCCTAATGGCTGCCATCATGCATTTTTTTGCTTCAGGGGCACCTATTATTTTCCCTCGTTTAAATAATTCACCCTAGTTCAACCAGACTTACTGTTTCTGACAGCTTGAGCACTGTTCCTGAGATCTGTCAGTACCTCCTGAAGGTGTTTACACTGTAGCTGAGATCGGGCATAAACTCAAATGTTGTGGCCTACTAGATCTCACCATGAAATATCTGAAGTCTCTCACACTCCAAATTTCCACCTAAAAGGATTAGAACAAACAAACTTGAACTCCAAATGGCTGTTTGGAGTGGCTGTTTTCACATCACACCTCATTGACAATACAGGCTATACCTTGGAGAGATTGCAGGTTCGCTTCCAGACCACTGCAATAAAGCCAATATTGCAATAAAACGAGTCACACAAATGTTTTGGTTTCCCAGCACGTATGAAAAGCTATGCTTACACTATACCACAGTCTATGAAGTGTGCAACAGCACCATGTCTATAAAACAATATACACACCTTAATTTACGATGATCTTATTGCTGAAAATACCAAAACAATTTAAATAGTAACATCAAAGATCACTGATCACAGATCACTATAACAGATACAATAATAATGAAAAAGTTCAAAATATTATGAGAATTACCAATGTGTCACTTTGTGACACAGAGACACAGTGAGCCAAAAGCAGTTGGGAAAAATGGTACCAATAGACTTACTCAACAAGGGTTGCCACAAACCTTCAATTTGTAAAAAATGCAATATCTGCAAAGCGCCGTTAAGTTAGCACAATAAAATAAGATATGCCTGACCTGTCCAATGACAAAACTAAAACAATTTAGTTACAAGATTGATATCCTTTATTCAAGGGAAAACAAGCCATGGATTGAGGTAGTACAGTTCCTCATAAGCAGTGGAGAACTCTTCCCAAGGGATTTGGGCAAGACCAAGTTTTATAGAGCTTTAGCAGAGGCAATGTGGAGACAGGGCATGACTGGCTAGGAGGTTGGGAATTTCCTTATAAGACTAACAGGTCCTGATTTCTAGAGTAAAGTAAGCTAAGTAAAGCTGAGTTGGAGGATTGTGATTGGTGTATGTTACATCCCTGGACAGGTTTTTCCTGTTAAGTGCAGGCTGACTTAGGTTTGGATTTGTGATGTGGTCTGGTCCACTGGGGTGGCTCCAATGTGTGGGTCCCATTATATAAATTAACCTTTAAAGTGTTGATGTCAGCTCACTGAAGTCTTTTCAGTGGTTAAAGAAATTTTTTCACCTAAAAATCAGATAAGGGCTAGAGGAAGATTGGGGGTGGGAGGTGGGGTAGAATGGGGCCAATAGAAAAGCCTTGGCCAAAGGAGTGGGGCTGTTGAGGTTTCTGAAGACCACAAAGTGTAAGAACAGGTTTTACAATGTCATTTTCTTGAATATTACAGCTTGCTTCCTGAGAGAGCTTTTGGGAGAGAGGCCCCAGCAAAGGGGCCAATGACAAAAACAACACTTCTTTTCACTTCCTCTTTTGGACTCCAGAATTTGTCTGTTCTCTGGGGTGGAATCTGTCAAGCCTCGAGAGAAGTCTGTGTCTGCCGTGCTGGGCTGTCAGAGCCAACCTGCTCTCTCCAGGAGGTGATGGGGATGCCCTCATTCCTAGCCCTCCCTGCTGCCAGGAGTGACCGAGCTGACTGCACATCCTGCCATCCTTTGGGCCACATGCTACTGTGGACGGCTCTGCTATTCCTGGGTGAGGCAGGGTCCCAGGAGGGACGGTGGAGCAGGGACAGAGGCAGGCATGCTTTTCTAACTCAGCTGCTGCCACCTCGGTTGGGGCTGAGCTTTGGGCAAGGATGAGGGCTGGCGCGGGAAGCACGTCAGGAAAGTCAGGAGGGTGAAGGCAGGCTGATGAAAATCAGATTCTGACAACCTTCCTGGCCTTGGCAAATTATGAAATTAGCAGAGTTTTTTTTTTTAATTAATTTTTGGCTGAGTTGGATCTTTCTTGCTGCACGCGGGCTTTCTCTAGTTGTGGAGAGCGGGGGCTACTCTTCGTTGTGGTACATAGGCTTCTCATTGCAGTGGCTTCTCTTGTTGCAGAGCATGGGCTCTAGGCGCGCGGGCTCAGTAGTTGTGGCGTACGGGCTTAGTTGTTCCGCGGCATGTGGGATCTTCCCGGATCAGGGCTCGAAATCGTGTCCCCTGCATTGGCAAGTGGATCCTTAACCACTGCGCCACCAGGGAAGCCCGGAAGAATTCATTTTTTTAAAGTCTTTTGCCCAATTTCACTGGGCACCGAGGTCCCTGGTGCTCTGCCACCCCCCAGAGCAGAGCCAGCTGTGAAAAAAGTCTAGTGACCTAGACTTGAAGGACTAATGAGTGGCCAAGGTGTTTACCTTCCTTAGAAATTTGTGTTTCACTGGGACCATATCTTAGGCGGGAGGGCTAATGCTGTCTTAGGCAAATAGGAGGTGGGGGGAACACATTGTGGTTGGGGGCAGTGGCTGTTCTCTGTGCCCCTGAAACCACTTCAGGCAGCAGAAGCGTATTCTCTTTATGTGAAAGGAGATTCCCCTGGGAAAAAGCACAGGAGGGTCTGGGTTATCCAGGGAAAGGGGATCAGAGAATACATAAGCCAGGCAATTCTAGAATCAGTTGTGGGACCAGAGGAATCATGCATGCCTCCTTGCACTGCAGACAGAAGTGAAGAAAAGACCAAGCGCAGCAGAGCAAATTGACTGAAGTGTCAGAATGGCAATTTAGTCTTTCTGAATATGGAGACAGTAAATTTATAGAGATACCAACCTGGCCCCTCTGTCGTAATTTCGTTAACACACAGCTGAACAAGTAAAGACATGGAAACCCAGTTGAACATAATGCAGACAGAGACCGTCAAGAGAGTTAAGGGGATTTGCAAGGAGGTGATTATTTATAATGATGAATCATCATATCTAAACACCAGGCTGATCTTTGCTTTCTCTTTTACAGCTCCTGTTGTTGGGAAACCTGGTAACTGCTCACCACATCCTCTCCCTCCCCCAGCTACCCTCTGTCTCTGCTCCCTGCACCCTGTCTGGAGGTGCTCTGGGTGCACCAGCAACCCAGGACCGAGGTAGAGCCAGGAAAGAGTAATTGCTCCCACAAGATGCCCTGCCCCACCCCCTGCTGTGTCCTCCCCTTTCCTTCCTCCCAGGGAAGCCGGGGATGGACAGCCATGGGGCACAGGTGCCTCAGCCCTTATGCTTCTGTTATGGTGAGGCCTCACAGATTCTGTCACAGAATATAACTGTCCTCTGTCTCAGTCGCCTTCCTCTTTCCAAACTAAATCACAAGCCCAGGCCGTTTTAGTTTCAGTTGCATACAAAATCACATGATCTGCTTATGTTATCCCCATAACATATCTGACACGTTAGTTAATTTGCTCTGCTGCTGTTGTATTTTCCTCACTTTATGTCTGCATTGATAAATCTTTTACTTTGCATGTATCTGAAGGCTTCAGGGCCTGTTCCCTTGGACACAAATAGGAGATACCACCGGTTGCAGCTTGGTGGGATGAACACTGCTGGGCACTGCTTTCTCTGCACCACTAACCTCTCCACCTCCCAGGACTGGTAGTGGGGTGGGGCTCTACCTGGGCCAATGAACGCAGGGCTCCCTAGACTGGCCTGCCAGCCTTTCTCCTCTTTCTTTTTCTTCTGAGGCCACAGAGACTCCTCTGTGCTTGGGTGTCAGGACAGGTCTATTCTAAAGGATAAAGAATGGGGACTTCCCTGGTGGTCCAGTGGTAAAGAATCTGCCTTACAATGCAGGGGACTCAGGTTCGATCCCTGGTCAGGGAACTAAGCCCGTGCCTCAACTAGAGCCCACGGGCCACAAACTACAGAGCCCACGTGCCCTGGAGCCTGCGCGTTGCAACTAGAGAAAAAAAGACCCACACACCAAAACTAGAAAGAAGCCCGTGCACCACAAGGAAAGATCCTGCACCACAATGAAGATCCCTCATGCCGCAACTAAGACCCGACACAGCCAAAAATAAATAAATAAATACAACTTTTTTGTTGTTCTGACTTCTTCCATTTTTTTAATGTATTTATTTCTTTTTATTTAGAAATAAATACATCTTAAAAAAAAAAAGAATGGAAGAAGTCAGAACAGAAACGTGATGCCTGACTCTCAGCCTGGCACCTCCACCAGATGTCCCCATTTGTCTTCTTCCAGCTGTGGAGAGAGTTTATCCACTAGTGTCCAAATGCCTCAGCTTACAGGGGAGGAAAGTGATTCCCCAAACGATGTATGTGTAGTGTGTGTGTGTGTGTGTGTGTGTGTGTGTGTGTGTGTGTTTGCTTGCCCCCTCTCCCATTCCCCTACCTCTCGTCCTCTCCCCTGAGTAGGAGCCAAGCTCCCTGAGAGAACCTGGGTTCCTGGGGGCCCCTGTGTGGGCTGCATGAGTTGCAGGAATTGCCTTTAGTTGCAGAACAGTTCTGCGTTGGGTTCCTCTCTTGATGTCTCCAGCATGGCCACAGTTTTCCATCATCTGCGATTTGGGGTCTGCTTAGGCCCTTGGGGTCCCTTTCCTCACGCTGCCTTCTCTCTCTGCCCCTCAGCAGGTCTCCCGAAGGCTGTGGTGAACATTCAGCCTGCGTGGATCAATGTGCTCAAGGAGGATGACGTGACGCTGATGTGTCAGGGGACCAACTTGTATGAAGGCAACCTCACCCAGTGGTTCCATAATGGGAGCTCCATCCAGAGCCAGAACCAGCCCAGCTATAGCTTTAAGGCCAGCAGCAATGACAGCGGAGACTACAGGTGTCAGAGAGAGCAGACCAGCCTCAGCGACCCTGTGCATCTGGATGTGATTTCCGGTCAGTGGAGGAAGGCCTGGGAGAGTCTGGGAGATCAAGGATAGAAGGAATCTGCTTATATGGGAGAGGTTTTTCAGAAAGGGGAATTGCCTGCTTACTGGGAAGCATGGCTGTGAGTTGTTTGAAGGGGCTTTTGTCCACTCATTTCCCTTTTCACGCACCCCATTGCTTAGTATGTGTGGTGAGGTGGAAGTTCCTAAGAGATTTCTCAGAATATGTTGGGCTCTTTTGTCTCGGTGCTGATTGAGCAAGAAGGTGACAAGGCCACTGACAGGCAGCTGGGTATGAGAGAAGCAGAAGGAAATCCCTAATTCACAGAAATCCTTCCATTTTTATGGCAGAGTCGAATGCACAGACAGACCACAACTGAATCCTAACCCTGGAAATTACTAGCCATGTAAACATGATGATTTCATTTACCTTTGAGCTTCAGTTTCCTCATCTGCTCAGTGGAGATACTACTGCCTCCCCCATCAGGTTCCAGTGAGAATCAGCATTTCCCTGGCCCCCTGCTCTCTGTGCAACTTGAGGTGAAAGTTGTGTCTTAACCACCTTTTATATCCAGCCCCAGGCACAGGACAGGGCTTAATAAATGTTTGCTGAACCGATCAATGATCCTCCAAAGCTCCTGGCAAGAAATACGTTCTCCATAGAGAAAAGCTGCAGTGTGATTATGATGAATATTGTCATTGCTATTCTTCACTTAGTCCCCTTCCCTCACCCAATTCTCAAATTCTCCTCAAAGGTATCTAGGCCCGGTGGGCCTGCAGCTCCAGGCCTGCAATCTCTACTCTCTGTGCTCAGCAGGAAAAGACAGTCCTGGAAGGAAGCCCCAGAGGCCTGGCAGGGCCTCAACCTCAGTGCTCCTGCCTCTCTAGGAAGGGGTGGAGGTGAGGGATCCCTCCCCCGAGACTGAGCAGGTGCGTTGACAAGGAGCCCTGGCCCATGAGGTGGACGCCGCCCTGAAGGACCTAGGTGACGAGCTAGATGTGAAGGCCTGGAGCCAGAGCGCCAGCCGTGGGGACCCTGGGCCACTGTCATGGAGACTCGAGTCAACAGAACGCCGACTGCACCGAGGGGAGTCCCCACTCAGGTGGTGGCGCTCGTTCCCAGACAGCTCAGGGCCACGGTCTGAACAGCAGGCAGAGCAGGCACTGCAGGGGCAGCTCCGTGGGCCTCAGTATCTCCACCAGTTCGTGTCCAGCAGCAGCTCAGCAGGCCCAGCTGCACAGCCTGGCTGCCATCTAGTGGCCGCAACTGCTGCTAGTCAGCAGGCCAGCTCCCCCAGACACCAGCACGACGCAGCAGCTGAGCGCCACCCCGGCCTCAGTCAATCTGGCCACTGCATCAGCCTCCCAGCTCAGCAGCCAATCCCAGAGTGAGCTCTCCCAGTGTTACCACTGTGACCCAATCTGTGCTACTGGGGAACGCCACCTCCTCCCCCTCAACCTGTCCCGGGCCCAGATGCATCTAAGACCACAGCTGGGAAACCTATTCCAGGTAAACCAGACCTTGGCCCAGAATGTGCCTCTAGCTTCTCAACGCATCCTGATGCCTATTAGGACAGTGGCAGTCGTCCAGCAGGAGGGGCTGTCTGCTCAGGCTGCTGGAGTCCACGTAGATGCAGTTCAGGTAAAGAACTTGGCACTGAGGGACAACAGGCTCAGCCCGAAGCTCCACCCAGAACGCTATTCCCCTGTTTCTCTAGCCTCCCCTAGGCCTCTAGCCAGGCCCTAGCTGTGGCTCAGGCTCCCTCTAGGGCCTCAGGCCAGTTCTTTAGCCTTAGTGCAGCTGGTGGGGGCAGTGGGAATAGCATTCTAAGGTACATGGGTCCAGGCGGAAGTGGCCACCCACCTTGGCCTTTGGGTCAGTGACCCTCCTCAGGAATAGGTGGTGCTTGGAGCTATCCCAGGAAAGGCACAGCAGTGGTGGAGCCCTTGCCTGCATCCCAAACAGTGACTGATCCAGGGCAGCTAGTGCAGTGGCCAAGAAGACAGAAGCAGGTGGGAGTGGTCAGCAAGACAGGACAGCTGCACCTGCTCCCAGCCAGACTCTCATTAGCTCAGTCACCACACATAGATCCAGCCCCATTCACTGATTTAGCAACAGCAACAGATCCAGCTCTTGGAGAAACAGGTGGTGATGAGGCAGCAGATTGTTATCTACCACTGGCAACAGCTCCAGCACCGTCAGCCCAGGTACCCCTCCCCACAGCTACACCTCTCCAGCTGGTCCAGCAGCAGCCAAAAGTCTCACTGCCCCTGAGCCACCACAGTCCAGGTCCCTGTTGTCTTCTGCATGCAGTCCGTGCACCTGCCGGGCAAACCCAGACGTTGGCTGCCAAATGCAAAGAGGAGGGCGATGATGTGTTCACATTGGGTTCCGTGCTCCTGCCAGGGCTTCTCCAGTAGCAGAGAGCCCCAAGGCCACGGAGGAGGAGAGCAGGCTTGGAGAAGAAGCTGAACTAGTGACCAGTGGGAATGCTAATTCACCAAGCAGTGAATTAGCAGCCGTGGCCCCTGCCCATCAGCACCTCCTCCTACACTAGCCATGGGGTCCAGATAAATGGTGACTCAAACAAACCTCCACAAGCCATTGTGAAGCCCCAGATGCTCACCCACGTGATCGAGGGCTTTGGTATCCAGGACGGAGCAGAACCTGTCCCAGTGTGTTGTTCTCCATTACTGAAAAGCCACTACAGACTGGCCTCCCGACAGGGCTGAATGAGAATCAGTCAGGTGGCCCCTGGGGAGGGGACAGCCCATCTGCTGAGGAGTCAAGAAGACAAATCTCCTGAAGTTCCAGCACTGTGGGAAGTACATTCCTGGAGAACAGTTTTGTGACTCCACGAGTTTCTGCTCCATGACTTGTACTAAAAGGTAGAGTGTGAACTGTAGCTGCCAGTTCTGGTTGAAGAGGAGAAACATGAAAGAGTTTCAGGAAGCCCACTATGCTTGTGTTCACCAGTGCGGACCCAGCTGCAGCTCCTCTGCCATCACCCATGCTAAGATCCAGGGCAAGTGCCACAGGGGTCAAGAGGACTCTAGCTGGGGTTCAGAGAATTCCAGTCATGGTACAGGACTCTCTCCAATGTCCCTGGGCCTTTATCGGTGAGAGCTGGACATGGGGAATGTGACCCAGGGAACCTCCATACAGCTGTGCCTACACCAGGATTCATGGCATCAACCCTGTGTTCCTGTCCAGTAATCTTAGCCACTGGAGTGCAGAGGAGGTATATGAGTTTATTGCTTCTCTACTAGGCTTCCAGGAGATTGCAGAGGAGTTTTGTTCCCAGGAGATGGATGGAAGGGCCCTTTTTTGACTTAAAGAACACCTTGTGAGTGCCGTGAACATGAAGCTGGGCCCTGCCCTCAAGATCTGCACCAAGAAATTGTCCTCGAGGAGACCTAAGGTGGCCCTCTTGCACAAAGCAGCCTAAGGCTGGCACTTCCACTGTCCAGGTTACAACCTGGTACCAGTAGAGACTTTGCCGAGAAGAAAGTGCTATTCTAATGATGTGCACCTTCAGTAGAGGGGATTACCCAGACAGGGAGGAGAAGTGCAAGAATTGGTTGCTGGTGCTACATGGAAGCAGCTTTGACATTTTCTCTGGGTTCTACTTCATTTAAAAAAATCTTCACAATTCTCAGCATTCCCACCTACCCCAATCCAACCGTTATAAAAGAGGCAGTCTAGGGAACCAGGACTGCTCACCTAATCCTGGAGTGGAATGTCTAGCCAGGGCCTGAGTTCCTCAAGAGGAGGAATACACAGGATGGTATGGGAGGAAATGGGTGGAACGCAGAGGGTGCCTCCCCAGTGGGAGAGGTGGGGTTTTCTAGCTTGTGTGACCCAAGTCACAAGATCTGGTGCTCCCCACCTTCCCTCTGGATTGTCCCACTGTAGCCGTGGCCCAGAGTTTTCTCTTCATTGTCACTCCCTCCCTCAGTATTGAACATTTTCACCTGCATTTGTGGCAGGCTCAGCAGCCAGTGTAGAGACTTTTTTGGCATCATTCCGATCTGCTGAAGGGGCTAAGCGTGGTTGACTAGCACACGTGTGGCTGTTGTCATTTCTTTCTCATGTCCCGGCTCCCTTCCAACGTATCTATTGTTTTCTACCCTTTCTTTCCAATTCCAACTCTACTCTGTTTTATAGCTTTAGGAAAAAGGAGTGCGTGGGCTGAGGTCAGATTATAAGTACCCACCTTAGCCTCTATTCCCTATACGACAAAGAAATTAAATATCTCTTTCCTCAGTAAAAGGATGAAAATCGGAGGAAAAGAGTACACAGCAGGCTAATGGCCCACCCATGTCACTGCTGCCTTTAGACAAAGTCCCCGCTGAAGTGAAATTCCACATTTACTAACATGCACCAAATAAGCTAATATTTGTTAGATGTCCGTGACTTTCCCCAAAGACACTTGACTCTGTTGTGTCCCCCTCACATGTTGTCTCCTATGTCAGACTGGATCCTTCCCTCCCTCCCTCCCTCAGGGAAGGGAGTGTACTATTGGGTCTCCTGTATCCTTCCTGCAGAGGCCTGTTGGGCAGGACAGGAAAGGGAAGACAAGCATATCCTGAGCACCTCCTATGTGCCAGGAACTACTGTAGATAGCTAATGGGATTATTGTGACTATTTTCACATACGAGGAAACGGAGGCCCAGAAGACTTAAATTATTCGCCCAAGATCACAGAGCTCATACGTGATGGAGCCAGAATTACAGACCAGGGGTGTCTGATTCCAAACTTAAGCTCTTCCCTCCACACACAGTGGCCCACCAGTAAGGATGGTCTGGGTCTCGGATTTGAGTCAAGACCGCCTGAGTCCTGTGGTCCCTTTGTGTCTTTCAGACTGGCTCCTGCTCCAGACCCCTAGCCTCGTGTTCCAGGAAGGGGAGCCCATCGTGCTGAGGTGCCACAGCTGGAAAAACAGCCCTCTGAATAAGGTCGTATTCTTCCAGAATGGAAAATCCAAGACGTTTTCCTATCTGCGTTCCAACTTCTCTATCCCACAAGCAAACCTCAGTCACAGTGGCGAGTACCACTGCACGGGATTTATCGGGCGGGCACTGTTCTCATCACAGCCTGTGACCATCACTGTCCAAGGTGGGAACCAATGCTGTTCAAGGAGCTTTATACCTTGGAAAGATAGGTAGTGAGAGGATTCCTGATCTTTTTTTGTACTTCAGAACCTTTGTTCTCACGAGTATGCCTGTTTGACATCAACGGGAAAGTCCTAGCTTGACCTAATTGCTGTGTGAATTTGCAGCTCTGTTCCAGTCCATTTCTCAGGGATTATAGAAATGGGTGTCATTCATTTGGAGTTTTAACTCTTAGGGGACAGAAGCCACCTTTTCATCCTCCATATCCATCCACCAGACATTGCCGCTCTCCCTCTTTTCCACCTTATTCAAACCACTTTATCATATGTCCCTCTAGGTGTCTAATGCTTGCTTGTGTCTCCCTACTGAACCTCTCAGCGTAGGATCAAATCTTAGCTCAAAGCGGCCACGTTGGCACGAGAATCTCTCTCTACGTACAAAGAAAGAGGCTTCTGCCTGTTCTTGAGAAATTGTACATTGTGGAATCCATATCATACCCTTTCAGAGAGCATCACAAGCTATTTATGCCAGACTAATGTTGGTTAGTGAATACCCAGTCCTGGGCTCAGAGGAGGTGGTGAGTGAAGATCTGTTGATGTGGTCTGTGGATTCCCTAGTTCAATGTTTCCCAAAGGCTGTTCCCCAATCACATAACTCCTTGAGAGGCCTTTCAGAACGAAGGGTTCTGTGATCAAATTAATGCAGAACACACTACATACTCTGTTCCTCTCCTTTTATATTCATAATTCATATTAAAGGCTTCAAGAAGTCCTGTCTTAAACGGAACTTTTAAACTAAGTTTCATAAGGCATTTGCTAAACCCAAGTAACCACAAAACATTTTTCCTTTATAACTTCTATTAATGTCCTGCAGAACAGATGTGCCTGAGGTCATCCTTTGGGAAATGCTGAGCCAGTGCTTTCTTTGGAAAGGCAGAGAGATGAAGGATAGATCCTCTGAAGCCTTCCGGGGTTAGCTGTCTGCTCTGGGCCTTCGCCTAAGCCTTTGGCTTCGGTGACTTCACAAAGGCTCCTCACTGGGGACCTGAACGTTTATTCCAAATTTCTGTCTTAACAGCTGTCATTTTTCCCATCCCTCTGCCTCTCCTATTAGGTCCGGCAATTCTATTCATCGTTCCACCTTGGTATCAAATCACTTTCTGCCTGGTGATGGGGTTCCTTTTTGCAGTGGATACAGAGCTGTATTTTTCTGTGCAGAGAGACCTTCAAAGCTCAGTGGGAGACTGGAAGAACTGCAAAGTCAGATGGAGCCAAGGCCCTCAGGATAAATGACCCCTCATCCCACGGTGTAACAGCAGTGGCAGGAGACTCTCTTCAGGCCATAACTTTCCTCTTCCCCTGGCCCCACCTTGACAGCAACGTGGGCTCAGGAGCTTCCAGGGAAAGAAAAGGCCTGTGATCTCCAGAGCTAAAGTCCTAATAGGCCCTACCATCACTGATTTCCCTAAGGCCAAGGCACAGTCACAGCCCACCCAGCTCTACAAGGACTCAGAGCAAATGTGTTTTCACAGATCCTTGACAGAGGTTCCTCAAATATATGAAACCTCAGGAAATCCTGCTTCTCCTTTCAAAAGAAATCCAACAATCTGAACACTTCTCAGTACTCTACTACTAGCATCTTGGTCCATGCCACCATCCTCTCACTTGAATTACTGCAGCAGCCTCCTGACTGCTCTCCCTGCACCCACCCATGACACCCGACAGTCCATTCTCACCATAACAGCCAATGTGTGTTGTATCTGTCACTTCTTTTCTTGAAGCCATGCAATCGCTACCCTCTTGCATTTAAAGTAATAGCTAAAGCCTTTGTAATGTTCTACAAGGCACTACATGATCTTGCTCCTCAGTGCCTCTCTAACCTCATCTACTGCTCTCCTTTGCTTCCTTGAACTCTTCAGTTATACTTCTGCTACAGGTTTATATGTTATTTACCGTTTCTGAAACGTTCATTCTTACAGATATCTACATCATGCTTCATCATTGTCTTTACTCAAATACCACCTTATCAGTGAGGTCTCCTTGATCATTCGGTATAACCCCACTCCTCCACCATCTCCTAATCCCGCTCTCCTGCTTTATTTTCCCCATTGTACTCATCACCAACTGGAGTACCATATGTTCACTTGTTTAATTGTTTACTGCTGTATTTTTTCCCTATTGTATGTATCACCAACTGACTACCCCCTCTCCCATTAGAATATGCTCCAGGAGAGCAGGGCCTTTGTCTGTTTTGTTCACTACCATATACTTAGAGTCAAGGTCAATGTCTGGCACTTGATAAAGCACTCAATACCTATTTGTGGAATGGGTAAATTCTTTAGCGTTTGAAATTAGAGACTTTTTTTAGGTACATCTACTCCATCTTCCCAGAAGCAGAGGTCCAATTCAATACTATTGAACACCCTATTAGATACTACCCAATATATACCACTAGTACATGCATTTCAGCTTTGAATATATTTGCCTAAACTCAGTATTATTTACTTTCACCCATCACATCTTTTAAAGTAGTATATCAGTTGGACCTACTTCCCTTTAATTGAATTGACTTCCTAATCCTGTAGCGTAGCATTGTGAAAAGCATACTGAAAAGAGAGCCAAACAACCTGGATTTGTGTTTCATTTCTACATTTGCTAGCTGGTTTGTCTTGAAGAATTCATTTAACTACTTTATGAGTTAGATTCTTCTTCTGTAGAATGGTAATATCTGTATCTCCCTCCCCAGGGATATCGTGTGAGGTTAAAGTGTAACAACATATATGAAAGCATAATGTCTTTGGAACATAATCGGTGTTTAATAAATGCTCATGGAATCTGATGTCTTTGGAGCACACTATTTGGCTGGCACTTTCTCCTTAAATAGATAAGATTGCTTTTACTATAGTAACTGAAAAAAAAAGTAAGAAGGTCTAAGTTGGAGTGGGGGTGGCCTAGAAGGTAGAACTGAGTGAGTTACATTTTTGTGGCTAGTCACATCAGAAAAAAAAAAATGGGGATAATCCCATTTGACCAGCTGTAGCCAGTATATTAAGCTCAGGTGCTGTAAAAATACAATCTCAGTGACATAAAACATCAAAGGTTTATTTCTCATTCATTTTCTGCTTCCAGTCTTCCTGGAAGACTCCCCGGGAAGCTGTCTTTCATGGGATGGCTCAGGTTTATACTTCCATTTCAACACCAGCTACCACACATTGCCAAGGAAGACAAAGAGAACAGTGGCAATTAGGATGGTAATTAAATGCCCTCTGCCCAGAAGTAACATATCACACATACTTAAATTTCATTGATCAAAACAAGTCATATGACTTGATCTCAAGAGGCATGGAATTGCAATCCCTTTCTGAGGCTAAAAGGAGGAGAATCATAAACATTGGTGAGCATCATCAATGTCTATCACACTAACATTCCTTACTGTACCACTCTAAGGGGTAAAAATGAATAAAGTATATATGGCACTATCTGATAGACATAGCAGATCACTCCTCTTTTTCTTATTAACGGAAGCAGGATTTATTTGGGTATAGAGCAGGTACATAGTTTAGGGGAAACAGGAATCCTCTTTTGCTCCTGGATGAAATCAGAGATTTTTAAAGCTAGAAAGTGTCAGAAATGATGAAATTCAATCTTGTCATCTTAAAATTGAGAAAGGTATAGCCCAGATGGTTGAAATGACTTGTTCAAGGATGTACAGATAGTTGGTATCACAGGTCTTTATATATAGTTTTGGATCACACTATACATTTTGTTCTACAGCTTGCTTTTTGTG
Organism: Balaenoptera physalus; assembly: GCF_965194825.1. NCBI lineage: Eukaryota > Metazoa > Chordata > Mammalia > Artiodactyla > Balaenopteridae > Balaenoptera > Balaenoptera physalus. The sequence continues at coordinate 78,175,566 of NC_138882.1, read as the reverse complement.
CTCAGTTTTGGGTCAAGAGCATCCCTCCACAATGACCTTTTAAGTCATCACTTGAATGTCTCTTCTACTTTTTTTAAAAAATAAATTTATTTATTTTTGTCCGCATTGGGTCTTCGTTGTGGCGTGTGGGTTTCTTACCGCAGTGGCTTCTCTTGTTGCAGAGATCAGGCTGTAGGCGCATAGGCTTCAGTAATTATGGCACACGGGTTTAGGATCGAACCCGCGTTCCCTGCATTTACAGGCAGATTCTCAACCACTGCGCCACCCAGGAAGTCCCTATTCTATTTCTAAAGACACTCAATCTAAGTTACTAAACATAAGTGGATATGTTTAAGTGTATGTATAACATTTGCATTGCATAATAAGCTTCTCTATTATGAATTAAAAAATAAAGTGAATGACATTGGAAGCATGCCTGTGTGATGCTGTGTCTAGGTACAGAGGTGCTTGCTTTAGGGCTACACCTGGAACTCTTGGGGGTAGATGTGCAGGTGGGGTTTTGAGGCTGCTGAGCGCTGGGAGAGAAGGTCAGAGTAGCTTGGACAAAGCAGTCCCTGAACAGTCCAGGGCACAGACCCCAGGCCAGGCCACCTTTTCCTTTCTGAAGTGAGCACCCTTTTCTTGCAGGCCCTTGCCTAAAATGTCCTAACTTTTACACACAGGCCTGGGCAGCCTAAATACTGAAAGTGAATGAATTTAAAGCTGACAGCTTCTCTCCCTCCTGGGTTATAAAACAGGTTCCTTCCTTTTGAGGATGATTTGGTTTTCCACCATGGAAGTCACCCATTGCATACGTCTTCAAACATTCCCTTTTTTCCAGTGCAGAAGTGGGACTGACAGCTGCATCCTGACTCCCTCCTCCCTCTTCAAAGGCCCTGAAGCATTCCAGAGGGTTCTGAGCCATCTGAGCAGAAAAGACCCACTTACAGAGCGAAGGTTTTTCATTCCTCTTTCTAAAAATGAGGAGTTGCCTTTGAATCGGGTGAATAATAATATATTATGTAATAGTTGAAGCTACTAGAGTTTAACATTAGAATGTATCATGTTCCCCTGGGTACTGTGCTCTTAGTATAGCGGTGACTATCCCTGTCTGTCATGCAGGAAATCAGAGTTCCTTCCCCCATGGGGAGATTATAGAGAACATTTGCTTCTCTTTCCTCCATTTCCATCCTCACGTCTTCAAAAAGTCTCCTTCTGTTGGCTTTTTGGGAGTCCACGCCAAATAGAAACACCAAAAAATTCAAATGGGATATTCTGGATTAAGGAAAGTGAGACATGGCAAAGACTCACTTTGCAAGGCCATAGCACTGAGGGGAACAAATGTGGCTTCACTGACCAGTGAACTCATCTCCTCCCCTGGCCTTCAGGGCATAGGATGGACTGCAGCCTCCAGGAATTTACTCCCCACCTGTGTCCTGGGCTCCGGCTGGGAACCCATCCAGGCCTCAGAGAAAAATGCACACTGTGCCTTTCCAACCGGCCCCTTGGGACGATGCTCCTTGGAGACACTGGCCCAGGGAGGAGGTTCAACCACAGGAGGGATATATTCACCACAGTTCATCCAGCCACATGCTCCTTCCTCCTGTGCTGTGTTCTCTCCAGGGCTGGGTGGAGAAGTCATGCCTGGGTCCCCAAGCAACAACACCAGGTTCCAGCTCCTCCCAGGAATGCGACTTGGTAAAGGAGGAAAAACCAAACGAACCCAGCCTTCAACTAACTGGTTTTGTTTATTTCAGTGTCACAAATCCTAGAATAGAAAAAGTCTTAACATATACACACTACTATATGTAAAATAGATAACTAATAAGGACCTAGGTAACTCTTCTCAGTACTCTGTAAATGACCTATATGGGAAAAGAATCTTAAAAAAGACTGGATATATGTATAAGTGATTCACTTTGCTGTAGAGCGGAAACTAATATAACATTTTAAATCAACTGTATTCCAATAAAAATTTTTTTCAATTAGAATAGCCTAGAAGAAAATAACACAGTGCATTGGCCGGGAATCGAACCCGGGCCTCCCGCGTGGCAGGCGAGAATTCTACCACTGAACCACCAATGCCCCTGCCGTTATCTGGTTCTAGAGCGCCATCTCTTAAAGTCATCTCTGGCCCTAGTTTCATTCCAGAACAAAAATCGGGCCACCCCTCTTAGCCACAATTTCGAAAACACTGCCTTTAGGTTTCAAAACAACAACAACAACAACATAATACTTAAGACTTAAGAAAAAACCTACTATTTAAACCCCTGCCTCGAGGCCATGGCTCTATTCGCATGGTGACATGCTTTCGGCTTTTCTCGAGCCGCTGGACTCTGAACAGCCCTCTTCAACCACCCAGAGGAAAAACTGTTTTCTTGAGAAGTTTTTGCTTTACCTGAATTCTGCCCCAACCGCTCGCCCTTAGAACAAGCCGGGAGAAGCTGGAACTTTCTCTGCAGCTCTGAGTCAGACGCAGCTGGGGCCGCCCCTCCTTGCACGGCCCGATCCGCCCGACCCTTCCCCCGGAGTCAGCCCGGCGCCTCCTGGGCTGAGTCAGCCGGAGCGGGGGGCCGGGCGGCTCTGGGCTCGCCGCGAAAGCGCTGGAAGGTTCGCGTCGGCGGGGGCGGGGGGACGGCGGGTCTCCGGCAACCGGATAAAAAGCTCGTGGAAGCGGAGCCGAGCAGATCCGAGCTGGGCAGGCAGGAGAGTCGCACCACTGAGCGCACCTCCACGGCTGAGCCGCTCGAAGTTCCGCAGACTCCTGCATTTGAATCGGTATCACACTCGTCCCCAGAAGCGCGAGAAGCCACAGCCATGTCCGCTGCAAGGGAAGTGGCCATCGGCATCGACCTGGGCACCACATACTCATGCGTGGGCATGTTCCAGCAAGGCCGGGTGGAGATCCTCGCCAACGACCAGGGCAACCGCACCAGCCCCAGCTACATGGCCTTCACTGACACCGAGCGTCGGGTGGGCGATGCGGCCAAGAACCAGGCGGATCTGAACCCACACAACACCATGTTCCACGCCAAGTGACTGATCGGGCGCAAGTTCGCAGACCCCACTGTGCAGTCGGACATGAAGCACTGGCCCTTCCAGGTGGTGAGCGAGGGCGGCAAGCCCAAGGTGTGCGCGTGTCCTACCGCGGGGAAGACAAGGCGTTCTACACCCCGAGGAGATCTCGTCCATGGTGCTGAGCAAGATGGAGACAGCGGAGGCGTACCTGGGCCAGCCCCTGAGGCACGCTGTAATCACGGTGCCCGCCTACTTCAACGACTCCCAGCGTCAGGCCACCAAGGACGCGGGTGCCATCGCGGGGCTCAACATGCTGAGGCTCATCAACGAGCCCACGGCGGCTGCCATGGCCTATGGCCTGGACCGGCGGGGCGCCGGAGAGCGCAACGCGCTCATTTTCGACTTGGGTGGGGGCACCTTCCACTTGTCGGCCCTCACTATCGACGCCGGTGTCTTTGAGGTGAAGGCCACGGCTGGAGACACTCATCTGGGTGGAGAGGACTTCGACAACCGGCTGGCGAACCACTTCGTGGAGGAGTTCCGGCGGAAGCACTGGAAGGACTTGAGCAGGAACAAGCGGGCCCTGCGCAGGCTCTGCACAGCCTATGAGCGCTCCAAGCGCACCCTGTCCTCCAGCACCCAGGCCGCTCTGGAGATCGATTCCCTGTTTGAGGGCGTAGACTTCTACACTTCCATCACTCGAGCCCGCTTTGAAGAACTGTGCTCGGACCTCTTCTGCAGCACCCTGGAGCCGGTGGAGAAGGCCCTAAGGGGTGCCAAGCTGGACAAGGCCCAGATCCATGACATTGTCCTAGTGGGTGGCTCTACCCGCATCCCCAAGGTACAAAAATTCCTGCAGGACCTCTTCAATGGCAGGGAGCTGAACAAGAGCATCAACCCGGATGAGGCTGTGGCTTATGGGGTTGCTGTGCAGGCAACAGTGTTGATGGAGGACAAGTGTGAGAAGGTGCAGGATCTCCTGCTGCTGGATGTGGCTCCCCTGTCCCTGGGGCTGGAGACAGCTGGGGGGGGGGGGTGATGACTACCTGATCCAGAGGAATGCCACCATCCCGACCAAGCGGACCCAGACTTTCACTACCTATTCAGACAACCAGCCTGGGGTCCTGATCCAGGTGTATGAGGGTGATAGGGCCATGACTAGGGACAACAACCGGCTGGGATGCTTTGAGCTCAGTGGCATCCCTCCTGCCCCACGTGGAGTCCCCCAGATCGAGGTGACTTTTGACATGGATGCCGGTGGCATCCTGAGTGTGACAGCCACTGACAGGAGCACAGGCAACGCTAACAAGATCACCATCACCGATGACAAGGGCCAGCTGAGCAAGGAGGAAGTGGAGAAGATGGTGTGCGAGGCTGAACAGGACAAGGATGTTCAGGATGAGGATGAGGCCCAGAGGGACAGGGTGGCTGCCAAAAACTCTCTGGAGGCCTGTGTCTTCCATGTGAAGAGCTCTTTGCAAGAGGAGAGACTTAGAGACAAGATTCCTGAAGAGGACAGGCGCAAAGTACAAGACATGTGTCAGGAAGTCCTTGCTTGGCTGGAGCACAGCCAGTTGGCAGAGAAAGAGGAATCTGAGCATCAGAAGAGGGAGCTGGAGCATGTCTGTCGCCCCATCTTCTCCAGGCTCTACGGGGGGCCTGGTGTCCCTGGCGGTAGCAGTTGTGGAGCTCAAGCACGACAGGGAGCCCCCAGTACTGGCCCTGTCATTGAGGAAGTCGATTAAATGGCCCCTCCTGGCAAGGCAGCTGTGACTGGAAGGGCTGGGCTTGTGGACTTTCTAGACTGTCTACTATGATCCTGCCTATCTTGAGGGGTGGGAGTGGAGGAGAATCTTGCCCCCAAACAGGGAGTTTTTTTGGTCCGTATGTTTTATAACTGAGGTATTTGCCAGTTGACTTTTAAAAAATCTTCTCCTACTTCAAACAAGCAGAAGTAATCATTATGAACATTTGTGTGGCACTTTATCACTGCTTTTATCTACATTTAATGTATTTTGTTACTTGCATGTATGGATTTTGTTATGTAAAATAAGAGAGCTAAATAAACTTTTAAAGTTTCTTCTTAGTTTTAATTCTATCCAATTAAGTAGATGAAGGGGCAGGGCTATCAGAAGCAGAAAATGTTGGGGTGGGTGCTGAAGGAGGGATGGGAAGAAAATTCATGAGGCTGTGTGCATGATTTCTGTAAGGGAAAACAAGATAAGAGGAAGAGTTTGAGGCAGGCACATTGAGATAGCATTGAAATGAGGTCAGACAGGAGAGAATTGTGACACTGTGTTAAAAGAAGGAGGGAGGTGGAGCTGGAAAAGCAGAGAATGAAGAGAAACTTAAGCCCTAGCAAGACCCTAAAATAAAAATTCTGTATTAGGAGCCCAGTTTAGTTTGTCAGTCTGTGTGTCCTAACACACTGCCAAAGAGTTTATATGCTAATTATCTGCCTCTAATAATGTGACCTTATTCATTGTTCATTAGAGAGCAGACCCCAAGTCTTGGACTCTGGGGAATATGTTAGACTAAGAGGGTAAGTCTAGTGGTGTAATTAAAGTTATTATTATCTTATCTATGTGAGAGAAATAGCATGGCCCCATCTGCTTTCTGCTGATGAGCCCTAGGATGATGATGATGATGACAATGGCAATTGTGTAGCAAAACGGCTATATTGGAACCAGAAGGCTTAGGTTTTCAGTGCTGTTACGTTATCTACTCTGCAAGTTAAACTCTCTGAGCTTCAGTTTTCCCTTCTATATAATGGGGATGATGATGAAATAGTACCTCAGAATTGTTATAAGGGTACAATTAACTAAATATGAGAGGAGTGAAGAAGAATGTTAGGCATATAGTATATGAGCAACAAATATTAGCTATCACTAATTATTATTAATTGATTGTCAACTATGTACCAGGTACTTGATTATACAATGTAATCATCACAGCAACATCACAGTGTATTATCTCTTTTGAAGGTGAGGATCTGGAGGTTAAAAGACATTAAACGATTGCTCAAGGTCCATAGCTATTAAGTCGGGGAAGGGGGGTGGTGGGGAGAGTTGGAATTAAGAACACTGTCCTGCCTGATTCTAGAGCCCGTACATTGTCACCTCACAAACAGGCCATAACTCCACATGTTACCAGATCTTCACCAGATGTTGTGAAATTGTACGTATTATTCCTTTAGAACACAGTTGGATGCTGAGCCCTGAGAGAAAAAGTATATTTTATTGTATATTTACATTATCCATTAAGTGAATATGTGTTTTTTATAGCAAGTGACTGAACCTGGGAAATATCCTAAGGCTCAACTCTATTGCCAGTTAAATGACATATAAGAGAAGGATAAATTTGTGTAAGTTACTTCCCAATCAGCCCAATCCACACTGTACCTCTCCTGTGTGCAAAGAGAGATTTATTTTTATCTCAGAAAAGAAGGCGGCCTTGGTTAGAGCAATGCTACGTTATATTTAGCTAAGGGTGATGTCTTGCAGGTGGAGAGGAGGTTGCAGTAACAACCCATTTGTCTCCTGGTTGTCATTTCACATTTTTAACTGCTTTTTCGTGCGCCTGGCCTAAGTCCTATGCCAGCTGGCTTCACATTGAAGCAACCTGCAAAAAAGAGATGATGTCACATACACATTCTGTATTATACTTTCCCTCTCCTGAATTTCCTTCCAGCTTCCAACATTGACCACCCCAAACTGTTTGTAACTTCTCAAGCAGAATGATGGCACCTACAGGGTTTAGACAGTTTCCTAGCATTTCAACAATCTCTCTCTCTCTCGTTAAAAACACACACAGTATATAAGAAGGAGAATTTCATTGTGCTTAGTTGTCAAAACACCTCAGATCTTCTCATTTGGATGGTATCTATTTTTCTACAGAGGCATTTAAACAAACTAACCATTTCATCTACTTTTAAATGACTGCTGATGTTTTAGATTCTTTGGGGATCGTTTCCTGTTAATAGGCATCTAAATGTCATTGTATTGTGTGTGTATATATATATATAGTCTTCGATTACTGTAATCACAACTATGCGTGATTACAATAAAAATATTAGAAAAAATTAAATATTTGTTCCCCAAAATATTAGAACAAATTAAATCAAAATATATGCCCATTATTAAAAAATCAAATCTTGCTACAATCCTTCTAATGGAAAACCAGCAGTCTTGGGAATTCCCTGGTAGTCCAGTTGTTAGGATTCTGCGCTTTCACTGCCATGGCCGGGGTTCAATCCTTGGTAAGGGAACCAAGATCCCACAAGCCTCATGGGGTGGGCAAACAACAACAAGAACAAAAAAACCCCAGCAGTTTCTTGCCCCACTCCTAAGTTCTACTCCTAACAGGCAACCACTTTCAAGTTTTTTTTTTTTTTTTAAGGCCTTTTTATTTTGCAACAATTTTAGACCAACAGAGAGTTGTAAAGATACTACAGAAAGTCACTGTATATACTTCATCCAGCTTACCCTAATGTTAAGGGGATTTCATATTTTTCCACTAATGTTCTTTTACTGTTTCAGAAGCCAATCCGGGTTAACTCGTTGCATTTAGTTATCATGTCTTCCCTACAATCTGCAACAGTTTCTTAATCTTCCGATGTTTTTCAAGACCTTCACATTTTGAAGAGTACTGGTTAGGTATATTTGGTAGACTGTCCCTCAGTCTACCAAATTTGGGTTTGTCAGTTTTCTCATGATTACAGTGGGGTTTTGGGGAAGTATACCACAGGGTGAAGTGCCTGTCAGGAGGTATGTGATATCAATGTGACTTATAAATGTGGGACTCTTATAAAATGTAGATTCAGTAGGTCTGAGGTACAGCCTGAGATCTGTATTTCTAATAAGCTGCTAGGTCATCTCAATCCTCACAACAATTCTTTCTCCATTTTACTACAAGCAAACTAAGGCTCAGAAAAGTCAAATACATTTCCCAAGGTCGCAGCCTAGTAAATAACAAGGAATGTAGTTTGTCTGGCGAGCTTTCATTAACCAACCTAAGGATCCTTCCAGCCTCATGCTTATGGACCTCACACATTCAGCCTCTTCGGACTGACAGTTCTTCCCTCTTCCGGAAAGCACAACAAGATTTTTCTATAAATCAGCTTCTCCCAAATTAGAGAGTGGCTTGTTTGCGGTCTTCAAGAAAAAGTTCTTGAAACAACTCCATGAGTTTACCTTTGCTCTCTAGTACTTTCCCCCGTTTGGTGTGTTGATTTCCTTCCCGGGTCTCTTGAGGACCCAGCAAACATACTGAATTAGAATTGGTGGTGGCAGCTGGCCCGGCAAGATGGTGGGGAATCCGAGTCTCACCAAAGTTTGACACTGCAGTCTGAGCATGAAAAGACTCAGGTCAGTTATAGCAAGTTTAGGGATCTGGGTTGAGGGTTTTTCCTTGTTCAGGGGAGTCTTTTGTATCTACATGCAGTAAATAGGCACTGAGAAACCGGAGTCTAAAGGAAAGAAAAAAATTTTTTGTAGTTAGGGATAGATCTAAATAGATTCAGTTTCATAGTAAAAGGGAAGCACAATCTTCATATGTAGATAGGCAGCATAGAAAAGTGTTTATTAATCAATACTCCTTTCTCCACGAATTCAATCCTACTTGTATGTTGGAAAAAAGTGAGTAAAATACACGTATTGTCAGAAGTGGGATTCGAACCCACGCCTCCAGGGGAGACTGCGACCTGAACGCAGCGCCTTGGACCGCTCGGCCATCCTGACAGCTGGAAAACTTTTCATCTTATTCCCTTCTAAGATTGTCAAACAGCGCGGTAGCATGATGTTAAACTATATCAATGCTGTTTGCTGTTTATTTAAATAAACTTAGAACTCTCCCTGGACTTCTTCGCAAAACAGGAAAAATAAAACTGCCTCCGACTCCTATCTCTTACTTCTTCATCATCCTAAACTGTAAAGATCCATTTCCCCAGTGTCCCTTCGAGCGCTCCTCTCGCTCCTTCTCTCGGGGGACCGAGCCACACCAGGTGGACCCCCTTGCTGGCCGGTCTCCCTCGAACCCTCCGCCCCAAATCGCCGGTACCGAACCCAGCACCCGGTGGATCCAGTGCTGGGGCGCGCCAAGCGGCGGAGCTGGGAGCGCGGACGACAGAAGGCGGCGGGGGAGAAAATTTCCCGGGCCGAGCGAGGCGTTCGTTGGCTTTCCCTCCGGGCTCCGCGTGTTCCAGCCCTCCGGCTCCGGGCGCCGGGTGGTCTCTGCGTTCCTGGCGCCGCGTCGTTAGTTGGCAGGGCCGACTAAGAGGAGTAAGGACGGGGTCCATTCTCACCGAGAAGAGGCTTTGTGTGCTTTGGGATCTCGGATATAAAGCAATAGCAAAAGCCATCTGTGACGTCATGGCCAGTAGTATACTTATATACATAATTCAGAAATGCTGACGGCCGTGGCGTTGGTGGTATAGTGGTGAGCATAGCTGCCTTCCAAGCAGTTGACCCGGGTTCGATTCCCGGCCAACGCAATTGGTATTTTTTCACACTCAGCAAGTTCCTGAAGAGAGCGAGAAATAAGGCGTGCAATATATTTTTAAAGCCTGAGCGAAACTGGGAACTGAAAATAAGAACGGCAGCCAAACCTCCCTTTCTCCCCTGACCTCCTTATATACCCTGGGGGCCTCATTCTCTGACCAGCCACATTTTGGAGGGATTAGATTCTAAAGGCTTTCTTTCCTCTCTTACCTTCCCTCCTGCCTTCCTTTTTAAACTGCCAACTCGTGAGAAATCTTTGGTATCTTCTGGATTCTGCGATGTCTTGTCTGAAACTCAGCCTCGGAAGGGGGCCATGGATTTATATCGGCGAGACTCATACGGTAGCTACAAGCTATTGGGCACTTGAAACTGGCAGGTGCGTCTGAGGAACTACATTTTGTTTTTGTTCCCCAATCTCCCAATTCATCACACCACCCCGCCCCCCCCCCCCCCCCGCCGCTTTCCCCCCTTGGTGTCCATACGTTTGTGCTCTACATCTGTGTCTCAATTTCTGTCCTGCAAACCGGTTCATCTGTACCGCTTTTCTAGGTTCCACATATATGCATTAATATACGATATTTGTTTTTCTCTTTCTGACTTACTTCACTCTGTATGAGTCTCTAGATCCATCCACGTCTCTACAAATGACCCAATTTCGTTCCTTTTTATGGCTGAGTAATATTCCATTGTATATACGTACCACATCTCCTTTATCCATTCGTCTGTCAATGGGCATTTAGGTTGCTTCCATGACCTGGCTATTGTAAATAGTGCTGCAATGAACATTGGGGTGCATGTGTCTTTTTGAATTATGGTTTTCTCTGGGTATATGCCCAGTAGTGGGACTGCTGGATCATATGGTAATTCTAATTTTAGTTTTTTAAGGAACCTCCATACTGTTCTCCATAGTGGCTGTATCAATTTACATTCCCACCAACAGTGCAAGAGGGTTCCCTGTCCTCCACACCCTCTCCAGCATTTGTTGCTTGTAGATTTCCTGATGATGCCCATTCTAACTGGTGTGAGGTGATACCTCATTGGAGTTTTGATTTGCATTTCTCTAATAATTAGTGATGTTGAGCAGATTTTCATGTGCTTCTTGGCCATCTGTATGTCTTCTTTGGAGAAATGTCTATTTAGGTCTTCTGCCCATTTTTGGATTGGGTTGTTTGTTTCTTTAATATTGAGCTGCATGAGCTGTTTATATATTTTGTAGATTAGTCCTTTGTCCATTGATTCGTTTGCAAATATTTTCTCCCATCTTGAGGGTTGTCTTTTCGTCTTGTTTATGGTTTCCTTTGCTGTGCAAAAGCTTTGAAGTTTCATTAGGTCCCATTTGTTTATTTTTGTTTTTATTTCCATTACTCTAGGAGGTGGATCAAAAAAGATCTTGCTGTGATTTATGTCAAAGAGTGTTCTTCCTATGTTTTCCTCTAAGAGTTTTATAGTGTCCGGTCTTACATTTAGGTCTCTAATCCATTTCGAGTTTATTTTTGTGTATGGTGTTAGGGAGTGTTCTAATTTCATTCTTTTACATGTAGCTGCCCAGTTTTCCCAGCACCATTTATTGAAGAGACTGTCTTTTCTCCATTGTACATCCTTGCCTCCTTTGTCATAGATTAGTTGACCATAAGTGCATGGGTTTATCTCTGGGCTTTCTATCTTGTTCCATTGATCTATGTTTCTGTTTTTGTGCCAGTACCATATTGTCTTGATTACTGTAGCTTTGTAGTATAATCTGAAGTCAGGGAGTCTGATTCCTCCAGCTCCGTTTTATTCGCTCAAGACTGCTTTGGCTATTTGGGGTCTTCTATGTCTCCATACAAATTTTAAGATTTTTTGTTCTAGTTCCGTAAAAAATGCCATCGGTAATTTGATAGGGATTGCATTGAATCTGTAGATTGCTTTGGGTAGTATAGTCATTTTCACAATATTGATTCTTCCAATCCAAGAACATGGTATGTCTCTCCATCTGTTGGTATCATCTTTAATTTCTTTCATCAGTGTCTTATAGTTTTCTGCATACAGGTGTTTTGTCTCCCTAGGTAGGTTTATTCCTAGGTATTTTATTCTTTTTGTTGCAATGGTAAATGGGAGTGTTTCCTTAATTTCTCTTTCAGATTTTTCATCATATGTGTATAGGAATGCAAGAGATTTCTGTGCATTAATTTTGCATCCTGCAACTTTACCAGATTCATTGATTAGCTCTAGTAGTTTTCTGGTGGCATCTTTCAGATTCTCTATGTATAGTATCATGTCATCTGCAAACAGTGACAGTTTTACTTCTTCCTTTCCAATTTGTATTCCTTTTATTTCTTTTTCTTCTCTGATTGCTGTGGCTAGGACTTCCAAAACTATGTGGAATAATAGTGGTCAGAGTGGACATCCTTGTCTTGTTCCTGATCTTAGAGGAAATGCTTTCAGTTTTTCACCATTGAGAATGATGTTTGCTGTGGGTTTGTCGTATATGGCCTTTATTATGTTGAGGTAGGTTCCCTCTATGCCCACTTTCTGGAGAGTTTTTATCATAAATGGGTGTTGAATTTCGTCAAAAGCTTTTTCTGCATCTATTGAGGTGGGCATATGGTTTTTATTCTTCAATTTGTTAATATGGTATATCACATTGATTGATTTGCATATATTGAAGAATCCTTGCATCCCTGGGAGAAATCCCACTTGATCATGGTGTATGATCCTTTTAATGTGCTGTTGGATTCTGTTTGCTAGTATTTTGTTGAGGATTTTTGCACCTATACTTATCAGTGATATTGGTCTGTAATTTTCTTTTTTTGTAGTATCTTTGTCTGGTTTTGGTATCAGGGTGATGGTGACCTCGTAGAATGAGTTTGGGATTCCTCTGCAATTTTTTGGAAGAGTTTGAGAAGGATGGGTGTTAGCTCTTCTCTAAATGTTTGATAGAATTCTCCTGTGAAGCCATCTGGGCCTGGACTTTTGTTTGTTGGAAGATTTTTAATCACAGTTTCAATTTCATTACTTGTGATTGGTCTGTTCATATTCTCTATTTCTTCCTGGTTCAGTCTTGGGAGGTTATACCTTTCTCAGAATTTGTCCATTTCTTCCAGGTTGTCCATTTTATTGGCATAGAGTTGCTTGTAGTAGTCTCTTAGGATGCTTTGTATTTCTGTGGTGTCTGTTGTAACTTCTCCTTTTTCATTTCTAATTTTATTGATTTGAGTCCTCTCCCTCTTTTTCTTGATGAGTCTGGCTAATGGTTTATCAATTTTGTTTATCTTCTCAAAGAACCAGCTTTTAGTTTTATTGATCTTTGCTATTGTTTTCTTTGTTTCATTTATTTCTGCTCTGATCTTTATGATTTCTTTCCTTATGCTAACTTTGGATTTTGCTTGTTCTTCTTTCCCTAGTTCCTTTAGGTGTAATGTTAGATTGTTTATTTGAGATTTTTCTTGTTTCTTGAGGTAGGCTTGTAAGCTATAACTTCCCTCTTAGAGCTGCTTTTGCTGCATCCCATAGGTTTTGGATCGTCGTGAGTTCATTGTCATTTGTCTCTAGGTTTTTTTGATTTCCTCTTTGATTTCTTCAGTGATCTCTTGGTTATTTAGTAATGTACTGTTTAGTCTCCATGTGTTTGTGTTTTTTCCTTTTTTTCCCCTGTAATTGATTTCTAATCTCATAGCATTGTGATCAGAAAAGATGCTTGATATGATTTCAGTTTTCTTAAATTTACTGAGGCTTGATTTGTGACCCAAGATGTGATCTATCCTGGAGAATGTTCCATGCACACTTGAGAAGAAAGTGTAATCTGCTGTTTTTGGATGGAATGTCCTATAAATATCAATTAAATCTCTCTGGTCTATTGTGTCATTTAAAGCTTGTGTTTCCTTATTAATTTTCTGTTTGGATGATCTGTCCATTGGTGTAAGTGAGGTGTTAAAGTCCCCCACTATTATTGTGTCACAGTTGATTTCCTCTTTTGTAGCTGTTAGCAGTTGCCTTATGTATTGAGGTGCTCCTATGTTGGGTGCATATATATTTATAATTGTTATAGCTTCTTCTTGGATTGACCCCTTGATAATTATGTAGTGTCCTTCCTTGTCTCTTGTAACATTCTTTATTTTAAAGTCTATTTTATCTGATATGAGTATTGCTACTCCAGCTTTCTCCTGATTTCCATTTGCATGGAATATCTTTTTCCATCCCCTCACTTTCAGTCTGTATGTGTCCCTAGGTCTGAAGTGGGTCTCTTGTAGACAGCATATATATGGATCTTGTTTTTGTATCCATTCAGCAAGCCTGTGTCTTTTGGTTGGAGCATTTAATCCATTCACATTTAGGGTAATCATCGATATGTATGTTCCTATGACCATTTTCTTAATCGTTTCGGGTTTGTTTTTGTAGGTCCTTTTCTTCTCTTGTGTTTCCCACTTAGAGAAGTTCCTTTAGCATTTGTTGTAGAGCTGGTTTGGTGGTGCTGAATTCTCTTAGCTTTTGCTTGTCTGTAAAGCTTTTGATTTCTCCATCGAATCTGAATGAGATCCTTGCTGGGTAGAGTAATCTTGGTTGTAGGTTTATCCCTTTCATCACTTTTAGTATATCATGCCACTCCCTTCTGGCTTAGTGTTTCTGCTAAGAAATCAGCTGTTAACCTTATGGGAGTTCCCTTGTATGTTATTTGTCGTTTTTCCCTTGCTGCATTCAATAATTTTTCTTTAATTTTTGACAGTTTGATTATGATGTGTCTCGGCGTGTTTCTCCTTGGGTTTATTCTGTATGGGACTCTCTGTGCTTCCTGGACTTGGGTGGCTATTTCCTTTCCCATGTTAGGGAAGTTTTCGACTATAATCTCGTCAAATATTTTCTCGGGTCCTTTCTCTCTCTCTTCTCCTTCTGGGACCCCTATAATGTGAATATTGGTGCGTTTATGTTGTCCCAGAGGCCTCTTAGGCTGTCTTCATTTCTTTTCATTCTTTTTTCTTTGTTCTGTTCCATGGCAGTGAATTTCACCATTCTGCCTTCCAGGTCACTTATCCGTTCTTCTGCCTCAGTTATTCTGCTATTGATTCCTTCTAGTGTATTTTTCATTTCAATTATTGTATTGTTCATCTCTGTTTGCTTGTTCTTTAATTCTTCTAGGTCTTTGTTAAACATTTCTTGCATCTTCTCGATCTTTGCCTCCATTCTTTTTTCCGAGGTCCTAGATCATCTTCACTATCATTATTCTGAATTCTTTTTCTGGAAGGTTGCCTATCTCCACTTCATTTAGTTCTTTTTCTGGGGTTTTATCTTGTTCCTTCATCTGGTACATAGCCCTCTGCGTTTTCATCTTGTCTCTCTTTCTATGAATGTGGTTTTTGTTCCGCAGGATTGTAGTTTTTCTTGCTTCTGCAGTCTGCCCTCTGGTGGATGAGGCTATCTAAGAGGCTTGTGCAAGTTTCCTGATAGGAGGGACTGGTGGTGAGTAGAGCTGGCTGTTGCGGAACTGCAGTTTTAAGTCTATTTAATTGAAATCAATGCATTAATTAATTGAAATTAATTAATTAATTGAAATAAATCAACGTAAAAATGTAAACAGATACTCAATCCAGCTATTGCAGAACGTTTAAGTATGTTAGGAAGAGCTTTGGTATGTGAATCCACTTTTTCAACTGCAAGTGTCATGAAATCTAAATATTAATCAAGCTTTTCCAATGAAAATTTAACGTCTGAGTAGAAATGTGCTGTCTGTAAGTGTAAAATACTTACCGGTTTGAAAACTAAGAACAACAACAACAACAAAATCTAATTAATATTTGTGTATTAGTTACATGTTGAAATAATATTTCGGAATATTGGGTTAAATCAGATATATATTTTAAATTATCACCTGTTTCTTCTTACTTTTTACTGTGGGTATTAGAAATTTTAAACTACCTGTGGAGCTCCCATTATGTTTCAGTTGCAACGTGACAGTCTAGATACAGTAAAATAACAACTTGACCAGCAACCAACGGTCTTTCAAGGAATAAATTGCTATGGCAGTTTAGAAGTAACTTCCTAATCAATGATTTTAAACCCTCTACTGTTGTTTTCCTCATCGGCATACTGGTGAGTGGCCTGGCCTGGCCTGGCCTCTCAGGTAGGAGATCGGCGTTCGATTCCCAGATGGGGAGAGATAGAAGAACTTTTTTGTTCTCTCTCACTGCCGAGACAAAAACTAATCTTAAACAACTTTGGGTTCTCTCCAAGAGAACGTCTCTTGCATGCGAATTTCCTGGATGGTGGGCAAGAGTACTAGTAGGTATGGTTGTTTTGACCCTGGTTCTGTGTTAAATGCATTGGATGATTAATCCTGCAATCACGTTTCCACCTGATCTGCTGTTGAATGGGCCTACCACTGAGTGTATCTTTTCCCATCCCCATTATTTCCTGCTGCCCTCTGGAAGAGCATCCCAGGATTCAGGCTCTGCCTTAAGCCCTGTATTCCAGATTCCCACCTTTCCTTCTTATCTTCTCCTTCTCCTTCTTATCGACGATTCTCTAGGCGCTCCTTTTTTCTTCCTCTTGTGTATATTGCTATTCAGTAGGGGCCAGCCTAAATTCTCAAGCCCACACTCTTTCTACTGCCATACTACACGAAAGTATGCAACTTTATGAAACAACCTCCCCTACAAGGGGTGATGAGGAATAAACAAAGATTTTATGTCTAAACCAGATACAGAGAAATGAGACACTGGTCTGACAATCAGAAGACCTGTTTTTTTTGTTTGCTTGTTTGTTTATCACTAACGAATGGTTTGTTTTTTTGCACGTCATTTAACTTCTCTGGGCTGCGGTTTCTTCATCTGTAAAGTGGAGGAGCCAAAGTACAGTTTTTGAGACGCTTTGCAGCCCTAGAGTCCTTCGAAGTAGTGCCTTGCGCTAGCACCTGGTACATAGTATATGCTCATTTTTTTAAAAGATAATATTTTTTCCTGAATATAAGGGTAATATATAGTCCTTATAGAAAATATGGAGAATAAGCAAATCACTAAGAAATAAAATGCACCCATATTTCCATCATCCAGGAAATCCTTATTAATATTTTGCTATATGTTTATCTCTTTGGCATTTTTAAAATGCAAGGTTGGAATCATGTGGTACATACTGTTTTTTTAAGCTACTTGGGTGTTTACTTAAACATGTGAATATTTCTATATTTATTAAATATTAGTCTAAAACATTAGTTTAATGACTTCATTGTGTTATACTATATGGCTGCACCGTAATTTTTTTAATCTCCTATTTTTGAACATTTATGTCTTTTCCAGTGTTTTTTCCCTCTCTAATGGGGCAGTTCTTGAAATCTCTGCTCAGTAGTCTTTTAGCCTTCCAGCTATTATTTTCACCCTGGCCTCCCTCAAATCAGTACATATCAGGTTCAAGGGTGAGTCAAAGAGATGACAGTTGATTCATTTGCAGATTTGCTTTTCCTTAATGATGCTCCCTCCTTTCTGAAATTTACTCCTTTAATTTCCAGCCAATTTGGCAGCTCTAAACTCTACCTTGATGTATGAGGTATAAGACTGGTTTTCAGCATGAGTTTATATGCCTGAGGGTTTGACTGGTGAGTGCCCTCAGAATGAAGATATTACACATTGTCATTACTTCTTCCAAGGCTTGAATCCTCTTTATTTTCTATCTAATTTAATTGCTCTTCAGTGCCTTCAAACAGATTTTTTTTTTTAATATTTTGTCCAGAATTTATCACTGTTATCGGTGGAGTGGTTAGTCCTATGAAAACTATTCTTCCATTATGGAAACTGGAATTGCTTTTAAATTTTATTCTTAATGTTTGAAGTTCAGAAGTCTCTAATTTCATGTAGTCAAATATTTTTCCTCATAGTTTCTTTCTTAACTTTTTATATACATAGAAAAGTCTTTCCCACCCCCATATCAGATCAGTTTTTAACCTTTATTTTCTCATAGTAATTTTGTTCATTTTTACTTTTTGGCATTATCTCTTTAATTCTTTTTGAAATTATTTTGAGATATAACATAAGGTAAGTCCATAACTCTACCCATCCCTCCACCTGATGGTTCTCTGTTCAATTTATCCGATAGCCCAACCCCCAATCACTGATTTGAAATCAGTGATTTGACATCGTTGATGAGTACTAACCCATCCATCCTCCTCAAACAAAGCAAAACAAAAACTCTGGGACATCCTTGACTCCAGCCCCAGCTTGGATCCATGAAACAGTGGTGAAACTAGAAGATATCGAGCTTCCTTTTGGATATTGTAGCTGATTGTGAGTCAAAGGCTTACACTCTTTTACTCTGCTGTCCTTTGTGTCATTTTCTGCACATGCTTTTTGATATTCAACTATGTGAGTGATGTCCCACTCTGATTTCCAAAACAGTTTGACAGCAGACCCACCTTGGATCATGAGATGTTAATCATGAATCCAGGAGTTTGCAAGCTTTCTCTTACATATTGAGGATGATTGGGATGGCTCAAACTTTGTTCTATTACACTGGTTGGATCTTTTCCACAGGAATTTGGGAGGAGGAGTCCAACACAAGGACTTGGAGCCCTTTCCCCACCCCCCACAGGTTGTCATTTATGAACAAAAACATGCACAGACCCTTGCCACAGCTTATCACACCATAACCACATCCGTAGCCCATTACTACCTAGTTCTTTAGAGCTTTCGATCCCCTCATACCCTAAAAGTCCCATACTGAGGGTGGAGATGGGAAGTTTGTTTGCTTTTATTTTAATTTGGCATTGATTTTATTTTATTTTTGCTTTTCAGTTTACTCATTGCAATGGATATGTGGATTGGTTTGTTCAACACCTATTCCAATGGCATTCTGGCATTGTTGTAGTGGCCTGTGCTGTAGTGGCTGGAAAGCCGAACAATATTTTCTAGATTCCTCTGCAACTGGGGTTCCGGATATGATTTCCTTTCACCAACCAGATACACTTTAGTGAGATTTTGATTTGGAGCCGAGTTACATGGGAGAGAGGCAGGAATATAATTTTGCTGATATAAATAGTGGCTAATACAGCTTTGTTCTAGAACTAGAGATTGTGAAAGCTTTTAAATTTATTTTGCAGCAGTTTTTACTGTATAGTGTGGTAGTCCAATATACAGAGTAGTTTTGGGGGAGTTATTCCTGGAAGTGGGCCTGGAGTCTGTTTTTTCAGTTTTCCCAATGCCTCATTAATTATCTGTACCCCTCAATAAATACTTCGTATTTAAACAAGCTAGAGTAGATTATCTTTTTTGCAGTTAAGAACTCTATGTGCTCATCTTTGAATGAGAAGTAATCTAAGTAATCTATCTAGATCTGGTGTTTGTCCATAAATATGGGGATAGAGTCTTTTTGCTTCTCCCTCATTGTCCACTTAAATGCTATTATTTTCCTCCCAGATCTTAAGCAGAAAGGCTAGTTTGCATTAACAAAGATTGAATTTTAACAAAACAATTCACACAAAACAGCACATTATAAATATAAAATGTAGAAAATAATAAAATGAGCATCCCTGTATTTCAACACCCTGCTCAAGAAAGAAACAGAACAGAAGAAGCCTTCTATGTTTCTCTCTTTGATGCATTTCTCTCCTTCCCAATAAGGAGTCTTATTTTGGATTTTATCTTTATTATTCCTTTCGCTTTTATAAAATTCACTACATGTGTATGTGTTATCAAATAATATTATTTGTATTTTCACACTTTTAAAGTTTATACAACTGGTATCAGGTGGTATGTATTCTTTTGCAACTAGCATTTTTTCCACTGAATATTATTTTTATGGAATTCATTTGTGTTGAAACACCGAGCTAAGAATGGTATTCTGAAGATTTAAAACAGTTACAAGAATATATGTTTCAAATATTCTCTATTATTCTTTAATTATATATATAGATAAGTGTGTTTATGTATCTTATAAAACTGATTTCCGGGTAATGTAAGGGCAAATACTATGTCAAATCTTTCTACTCATCTCCAAATTAGCTGATTTTTAATAATTGTTGGTTTTGTTTTATACAGCTGTCACTAGCTAAATGATGCCGCTACCTGAACCCTGGTTTAACATAGGGGAAATCCATCAAATTCCTCCAATTCCTTTCCAATAAATTGATAGTCATTAGGTAACTTGTCTCAATAAGCAGAAAACTTTTTCCTAAAATTAGGAAAGGATGGGTGTTGATACTGAATCCCTTGTCATCTTCTGTGGAACTAACAGCAATTTTATTAACAGTTTTTTCTAGCCTTTAAAATATTGTCTAAGGTTTTATATATTATCTGTATTATACAAAAATCATATATTGGAATGACATGTATAATTAGGTTGACCTCAGCCATTCAGGCTGGATGAGGCAACATAATGTGGTGGTTAAACACAAGGGCTCTGTTGTACTTCCTGTGTTTGTTTGAATCTTGGCTCTCTGTCTCAGTTTCCTCATCTGTAAAAGGGGATAATGATGATAATTACAATTCCCAAATGAGTTAATAAATGTTTAGAATGGTGCCTGGCAATGCACAAGCATTAATTATTCATTTTATTACTAAAACAAATTTTAATGCCCATGGTGGGAGGATGTTTGGGATTAAAAAACAAAAACAAAACCTTGTCACAGGAAAGGAAGGTGAAATAAAACATGGATGGAAAAAGAGAACAACTGCACCTCAGTCATCCCTTAGCCCCCGATTTTTCTTATGCTCCAGTGCCAGAGTGCCAGCAGAGGCCACAACACCTGGCTGATGCCTTCATTGTGACCTATTACTTCCTGCCTGCTCTCTCTGTTATTCCCTGACTCTCTTGGTGCCAAGATTGCGTGGAGGCTGCAGTTCCCACAAGTGGCCACAAACAAGGGTGACTACAGAGGTGTACTGAGTAGTGGTGGGTAGCCACTGTCTTGGGGGACCAAACACTGGGCACTTATAAACTGGACCATGGTTCAGGTAGCCCTGTCCTGGGAGACGTACAGGGACAGGGACCTATATCCAGGACCTGCAGTAGGCTGGCTTAAATTAGACCTGCAGGTTGGGAGGCATTGAGTGGCCTCCTTGGAAGTGTGACTGCCTACAGTTTCTTAGAGTTGGCCAGCAGTGGTATGGGGTGGGTTTCTAGGGTGTCTAGGGAGAGCCAAAGCAGAACCCAGAAGATGATTCTTTCTGAGGAGTTAATTGATATGGCACTGACCACTCAGAATAGTTACTAGCTGTATATTTCCCTCATTGTAACAGGATCAATTGCATTTCAGAAGTTTCCTGTTGTTTTTTCTCTAACAGATTTAACAGAAAATATTGTTTAACACATATGCTAAACATTGATGGTTAGTACAGTATTCCTTTTCCCAAGTGCACGTGTAAAACCTTGAGCATTTGATAATTCTGGTATGTTATATTTTTATTACTACTAAGTATTTTTCAATTTTCATTCAATTTCTCTTTGATCCATGAGTTATTTAAAAACAGGTGTTTTTAAAATTTCCAAATACGTGAGGCTTTCAAAAGTTATTTTTTGTACAGTAATTGCTTTCTGAGTTAAACTTCATTCTGTTCAAAGATACATATGTAGTAGTGCCAATTCCATGAGTACGTTAAGACTTGTTTTATGGACTCATACAAAGTCAATTTCCATAAATATTCCAGGTGCATCTGAGAAGAAAGTATAACCAATAATTATTGGTGGCAGAGTTCTCTCTCTATATATATATCTATTAAATCAAGCTTGTTAAATGTGTTTATATGCTTTTTTTTCCTTCTGCTTGACCTATCAAATGCTGAGAGAAGTATGTTGAATTCTCCCACTGTGGTGATGGGTTTGTCAATTTTCCTCTTGGTATAATAATTCTTGCTTTTATATTTTAATGCTATTTTAATAGATACATATGTGTTTAGAATTATTATATGTTCATCGTGAGTTTAATCTTTTATTAGCATATGATGACCATATTCATCCCTAGTGAGGCATTATTTCTTAAACTTTATTTTGTCTGATATTATTGATATATAGCTATATACCAACTACCAACTTTCTTTTCATTAGAATATTCCTGACATATCTTTAGCAATTCTTTTACATTCAGTCTTTCTGTTTATGTTTTAATGTCATTCTTCTAAACAAAATAAAATGTATTTTAAAAATCCACTTTTGTCTTTAACTGGCAAGTTTTCTCCAGTTATATTTATTGTGATTACTGATATATTTTGGATTTATTTACCACCCCATTTTGTACTTTCTTTTTGCCTCAGTTTTTCTTTGACTCTTTTTTCCCCCTTCTTTTGGATTGCTGTAATGTGTACATGCAAAGTGAAGCATAGGAAATATATGTATATTTAGAATAAACTTGAAAGTTATTTTTAGTTTTTGCAGCCAATCCAATAAAGGAGATGAAGATGAGAGTAGTGAGTCCCAAACTTGGACTTCACAGAGGAGTAAAAATTTCCCCCAAATGCTGGTGACCAATATAGGGTTGCCAACTTTTTATTTTGCCAAGTTAGGAAATTGATAAAACAATCGCAGCCACATCAGCTATCATCTATCCTCATCATCATTTTATAAAGGAAAGGACATTTAAAAACAAAAATTTAAAGTGTGAAAAAGCAATGCCAGCTTAGAGGTCATTTAGCAAACTTATCTGAGATACACACACATACATATATATAATTTATGCACATACATCTCTATATTTGTGTGTATTCTCATTTCACTGGAAATCATTGAAAACTTTGACCTGCACCGAAACTGGAACCCAATAATTAAGAGGATGGCGGTGCAGAAGGAAGAAGAAGGTTCTATGTGGAGGGTTCAGAGGCGCCCTGGGGCTTTGCTTGGGTGCGGCGAGGAACCGGTGTGGTAGCCGGGTTGGGTATGCCTGGGGTGGAGGTGATGTGATTCACGAAGCACGTGGCTGTTAAATGGCCCAAGAACAAAGAGAGGAGCTTCTCTCTAAGCTGGAGAGAAGAGGAGAAACTTACTAGGCCCAGCACTGACCAGGATCCCTAGGTTGATTATGTTGGATAAAGGGCCTCGGGTAGTTGGATGTGGATTATGTCAGAGTGAAAGTCCTTAAATTACAGGCATTTATAAATCCTGTGTCCTGTCTGGGTGCCTAATATGCTAGTAGAAACCTTTCAAAACAGCTGGGGTTGAAGATTAATTTTGTTATGTTACGCTCCCTTACTTAGATATAACATTTTGCCGGACATGATTGGACATGTGACGCAGTATTTTAAAATTTCACGATAATAAGCTTATTATAAGTTAAGACTCGCGCACGTACACATGAATGCCTAAATTGTCTAGATCAGCAAAAAAGTATATTGATATACTTCTCAGAGCAAAACCAAGTGAATTCGTGAACCCACAGAGAGCATTCATTTTGGGTTCCCCAAAGACCCTTCGTTCATTCGTTCTCGGCTGCTCTCGTTTTCTTAGCATTTTCCGGGTAGAAAGTGAGTTCTGTCCCAGATCTAAGCAGGTGCTAGCGTAGGTGCTAGGGAAAAAGACCTGCTTCTCTCGGGGCTACTAACTGTCCTGGTGCGCTGGAACGTGATGGCTCCACCGGTTCCTATGCCAGCCTCAACCAGAATTTTTTTGAAGACGCAGAGAACACTACGGGGTTATTCGTCAGTGAACTGACTTGGTAATAAAAAGAGCTTACTGTCTGTCTCTGTGGCGCAATCGGTTAGCGCGTTCGGCTGTTAACCGAAAGGTTGGTGGTTCGAGCCCACCCAGAGACGGGAACTTTCTCCCTTTTGAACCCCGGGACGTATCACAGTGTCACTCCACTCGGGCTGCGTCCAGCCTACCACGTGCTTTGCTAGCAGTTTCGAGTCCACGTAATTAAGGTTGCAACTACTAATACAATTTTTACTTGCTCTAGTAAGGTTCTACTAAAATTGCATCATGAAACTGACGCTTTAAAAATACTTACCAGCCAGAGGAAGTGAGTATTCATAATCTCAAACTGAAATATTTTATCCAACCTCTGCCTGCGTTGCCTTTGTACTTGTATTTCCTAACTCGTGAAACGGGCGTTTCCAGACCCTGGGCCCTTAGTCATGCTACGTCCTGCTGGTTACCAATATTTGGAGAACCTACCTTCTAAATATTGGAATAACCATCTTCCTCTTCAGCCTGCTGACATTTACTTCCTCATTACTTATCCCTTCGGTTACTGAAATAACTACCTAGCTGCCTAGGCAGTTTCCTGTCTTCAGCTGTCCTCTCCTTTCCAGCCTCCAGGTAGCTGCCAGAGAAGCCTTCTTTAGAAAAGACCTGTTTAAAATCCCTCAATGGCCTGCAGGGTAGACTACAACCTTAGCTTGGAAGGCAGTGCCTTTCATAATCTGGCCCCTGAACCCTCTCCTCTGCTTCACTGACTCTTCAGAATTGAACAGAACCAAACTGCTTTCTTGACCCCCTTCTCTGGCTTTTGAATCTTTGCCCATGGGCCTTCAGCGTTTCTCCTTTTTGCCTGGCAAACTCCTAGTCATCCATCAACACAACACCAAAAATTAAGCCTCTTTTCTGCAGCCCTTTCTTCATTCTCTCTTTATTTACGTTTTGGTTTTTTTTTTCTCACTAAGAATGAAAGTTCCTCCAGGGAATGACCCTGGGTCGTTCATCTTGGTATCTTCAGCACCTAAACTCAAGCTTGGCACATTGTAAATACTAAATAAATGTGAACTGAATGTTCAGCATTTCCAAATGCCCTTGTCTGATGTCTGAATCTCATCTAATATTCCTATACCAAGCTTGAATTGTCTTGGCATAAAGCTCATAACTGACACAATTAGGCTGGCCAGATACCTCTGCCCAGGCCCCACCTCCTTCCTAGCTCTTTCCTGCCCCATGCTCTAAAACTACCTCTAATTCTCATTCATCCTCCTATCCAATACCACCTATGAAATTTTCCTTTTGCTCCGTTGTCCCAACAAGATTTGGTGAATTAGCAAGCTGACTAATTCATATGAATTGTGGTGAGATGGTTGCTGAGACGAGAGGGGTTCCTCATCAACCCAAACTGATCCCTGTGTAACCGAAAGTGGGGTCGGGCTGCTCGCCACTCAAAAGCTAGTAAAGAGGCAAGGTTGGTGGAAAGGAAAGTTTGCTTTATTTTGGATGCCGGCAACCTGGGGGGAGGGGTGGACCCTGTCCAAAGGCCGACTCCCCTCACTGACAATCAGTGGGCAAGAGATTTTATAGGCAGAGGGAGGGGGCTACATGCAGAAACAGCACAGTCAGCTCTGACAGTCATCTTGAAATTGGTCATGGGTGGTCTAAGCAGCGTCATCTTGATTGTTTTAAGTACAGTTCGTCTTCAGTTTGAGGGTCGGTTTGTTCCCATTTCCTTGAGGCCAATTCTTGGAATTGTGGCAGCTTTTGTCATGGCTACAATCTGGACATCATGTAGTTAACTCTTTCCACCCGGTCGGGGTTTCAGTATCTATAAGACAGCTCACAGGAAATGGCTCAGAATATTATCTATAGCCTTTGAGAAAGAACTAAAGGTCCTTGACTATGCTTAATGACTAAACTATTATAATTTGGTCTCCTTTGACTGTTTTCCTTTGTTTCTGCATTTTCTCACTTCTCTGATTAAACTTAGTCTTTGGCTAAAGTTTTTCCACAGACAAAAGGCAGGCAGAGGACATGGGGGACAAGGACCATAGGGTCCTGCTTCATTTCACTGATAGAATTTTGGACAATGGGAGGAAAAAAGGATTTTTTCATTCTTGTTTTATTACCATGGTTTTTCCATCTTCTGTCTGACAGTAGAAGCAGGATCTTGTAAAATGCCTTGCTGAAATCAAGAAATGGTTCTATTTAAAACTTCTGAAACACAAAGAGAGATAGCTAAAGCTTTCTTCTATAAGCAGTGATTGCCTTCTCCACCTCTACTCCATTGTTACTGACATGCTGAGGGATTTCAAAGTTTCATAATTTAACTCAGTAGAGTTTAGTACATTTAATATTGGTTATCCAACATCTGTTTAAAGGATGATGTGATCAAAGCTATATGTGAATTTGATACTAAAACGGAAAAGCTGGTTTTATAGTCCCTGCCACTGCTCTCTAATTCTCACTATTGTGCCCAGTAAAAGCATTCTCACCTCCTACCCCTTCCTTCCTGTGCAGTTGTGGTTGACTTCTTCTCATGCTTCCTCTGTTTGGATGCGGAGGTATCTCTGTTCACTGAGCTTAATCTGGGACAGCAATGTTGCTCTCCTTCCAATGGCTTTATTCTGTGCTTTCTTTTCTAAATCCTCCAACCCCTACACCCCTTCCTGGACCATTTCCTACTCATGACATTAAGAGGGTTGATCATCGTATACTTGCAGACCATCCCAATTCTGACATGGGCTCCCCTGAAAAACTCTATTCTGCATCACCTCTGTGATTTTCTTTTACCTCTACCATGGCTCATATTCTAGGAAGACAGCCCAGGTGGCGGTCTTCTCTGGTCTTTCCTGGACTACCCTGCTCTTTCTTAGCCACCCCCTTCATTGGTTCTGCTGTCTCCCCTAGACGCCCCAGACGTACCCACAGTCTGTCTAGAAGGAGTTTTAGGGTGACTTGAAGGCAGCCAGCCCTGCAGCAACAGATGCAGACTACTATCCAGCTGGTTCTCAACCATGAATTCTCTTATTTACATATCCATTTATTTAAGGACAATATTCATACATCAAGGGTAATCATCAAGAGCCTGTATTGTTGCTTTGCTGGGACGGAATGGTTAGAATAGAGAAAGCATCCATTGTCGCTCTGAGACTTCTATTCCTGGTAATGCAGCTGCTTACTGGGGCTTCACTGTTGGCACCTGAAGATCACAGTCCCTTCCTTTCCGTAGGAGACCAAGAGAAAACAGAGTTGGGTGAAGGACCCTCAGCCTAGAGTCTGAGGTGTAATTTTCCTGCTGCTTCCAGAGATGCCTGTTGGGCATGGTGGGGCTGTAAATTTAGAAAGAGGTTCAGAGATGCTTCTTTTATCACCCCCATGGGATGGGGATGCTGCTTTTATTACCCTCATTTGCCCTGAGGGCCCTGAGTCCATGTGACTTTGCTATTCCTCCAGTCCTCCTTTGAGTTTCGAAGGTCTCTCTTCACAGAAAAATGCAGCCCCGTGTCCACTGCAAACAGGAGTCCCATCACCAGGAAGAAAGTGATTTGGTGCCAAGGTGGAAAGAATGACGAGCTGGATGGTGGACTTTCTTGACCTAATAGGAGAAGCAGAGGGATGAGAATAAAATGACATTTGTTAAGGCAGAAATTTGGAATAAACAGTGAGGTCATCGGTGGAAAGTCTTTCTGACACCTGCTAAGAGGCAGATTCTAAGGAATATGGGGGAGTCTGGCGGAAAACCATAGCTTCCTCCCACTGAGTCTGGGTCTTAATGCTACCTGAGCAAAAGTGTTTTCATGTTTGTTGGAGGTATGTGACATAGTGTTGGGCAAGGTAGGTTGTAGCTGGGTTTTGTGTGAAATTATGAAAGAAGTCAAAGTTGAAGTTGGTGTGAGAACACTATTTCTTAATTCAGTAACTTTCTCTTGTGTCTCAAAATAGTACTCATTGTTTTTACCCCACTAAAGGAAATCTAAAAAAAAAAAAAGTGAACCATTGAAATCTGCTACTTACCATCAGAAAATTGATAATATTTCTTTATCACGGCTCAGTAACTAATAACCCAAAATGCAAAGAGGTAGAATTTGCTTGTTCTCAACCTCTTAGCCCTTAATATTGTTATTTTAAAGTCATTCCTCACTGTAGTCTACAAACTGGTAACATTAGAGTGGATTTTTAGTCTCAATTTTTTTTAACTCTTAATTTTGATTTAATTTCAAACTTAAAAAAAGGTTACCAGTAAAGTATAAATAACTCTCATATATTCTTTACCTAGATTTACTAATTGTTTGCATTTTGCCCCCATTTTCTTTATTATTTGCTTTCTCATTCTCTATTTGAGAGTATGTGGAAACTGACGTTCAGAGAGTTTAACTGGCCACAGTTACATGGTTAATTAGCAGCAGAGCCAGAACACAGGTTATGGGTCTTTCTGTGAGAAAGTGAGGCACTACTGCCAGCTTCGCTTTTGGCTATGACTTGAGGCTTGGAGGGGAAAGGAGAACAGGTAAAGATGGGCCAGCATGATAGAGACAGATAACATTATGGGTATAGTTTGAAAGAGGTAAGTAAGGACAGGCATATTTATGGGGGAGGAAATGTGACTTCTGCACCTGCTGTCACATTGCAGAGTGAATGATCCTTGTAAAGAAGTCTGTGGAATGGTCAGCAATCTCCTCCCAACTCATCTTCCCAGTGTGAATGCAGAGTCCCCACACATGGTGCTCTGGGCCCTTTAGACGTGCTCTGCACATCTCTTACCTTGAACAGTGATGTTCATAGCCTCTGAAGACTCGTTTTTCCTCCCGATAATCCCCCTGCAGAAGTAGGAGCCACTGTGTTCAAGTTTTGCTTCTGGAATGTAGAAGTCAGAATTCTGATAAGAAAACTTCTTGCCTTTGCCATTCTGGAAAAATTGAACCTTTCCTACAGTAGTATTCTTCCAACTGTGACACTTCAGCTGAATGGGCTCTCCCTCCTGGACCACCCACCGAGGGGCCTGGACCAACAGCCAGCCTGAAAGACACAAAGAGAACACAGGCCCAGGAGGCCTCAGCATTCAGTGCAAAGCTCTTGTGAAGGGGATGCTCACCACCCAGATCCTGGGGGATGATGGAAAGCCAGACTGGGAGCCATCCTTACGTAGCTTTCTTTGGGAAAAAGCCAACTGGGCCCTGCAAGAGAACGCAAGTCACACCAAGAACTTTTGTCTAATGGTGGAGAGGGAGAGACACACACATGGTCAAAACATAAGGTTAGAGCATAGGGTCTCAGTGATGAGGCAGGTGAGAAGCAATTTGCAGTATCCTTAATGGCTACACTTGGATTTGCTATGGCAGGTAATAAGGAGCCATTGTAAGTTCTAGATCAAAGAGTAAAAATTGTATTAGAAAATGATGATTTGCCCAATTAAAGGAAAGGTAGACTTCAGAAGGAATGGACAGTTGTAGGAATATTGGAAGACTGTTGCAGCCAGTCAGGAAGAAGGTTACTGAGTGGCCACAGGAGTGGCTGCAGAAATCATGAAGGAGAACTCAATATAAAAGTCAGGGAGGGGGGGGGACTTCCTGGGTGGCGCAGTGGGTAAGAATCCGCCTGCCAATGCAGGGGACATGGGTTTGATCCCTGGTCCAGAAAGACCCCACATGCCGCGGAGCAACTAACCCCGTGCGCCACAACTACTGAGCCTGCGCTCTAGAGTCCACAAGCCACAACTACTGAAACCCGGGTGCCACAACTACTGAAGCCCGCGTGCCTAGAGTCCGTGCTCCGCAACAAGAGAAGCCACTGCAATGAGAAGTCCGTGCACTGCAACAAAGAGTAGCCTCCGCTTGCCACAACTAGAGAAAGCCTGCGTGCAGCCAAGAAAGAAAAAAATTAAATTAAATCTTAAAAAAAAAAAAAAAAAGTCAGGGAGGGGAAAAAAAAGCATGCGTGGTAGTGCTGATGGTAATTGGTGGTTTCTGAAGGGCCACAGTGTCTCAGCAAGGCCATCTTCATTACTGAGCACAGCCTCTGAGAGAGAGAAGGTTATGTCACCAAGACACTTTTTTCACACCTGCCTTGCCAAGTAACCAGGCTCAACACACACACAGAGAACTTGAAATTGTGGTCAGGAAGTTGGCCTGAATAATTAAAAATGATACTGCAGAGAAATTTTAAAATGACATGAGAAAACATTCATCAGACAATGTTAAGTGAAAAAGACAGAATACAAAAAGTAGGTATGCTCAGAAAAAAAGAAAAAACATGGACTTAAATATTAACAAGGGTTACCTATGTAATCACATATGTGTATATATGGTCTGGTTTCTTTGGGGGGAACATTCTTGTTCCATTCTGGCTGTCATGGACTCAGTGAATGTCCATATGTACATTCGTTAAACTAATATTTTATTGAGCACTTACTATGTTGTGCAGACTGGGGATACCCAGATGACGAAGACACATCAAAGAATCTGTAATCTAGACATAGAAATAATTACAATAGAGTGTGATAAGTGCTACAACAGGCTAAGAACAAAGGACTGAAGGACCAAAGAGAATGGAGCAAAGAAATTCTGCCCAAAGAAAGTAAGGAAAGCTTCTCAGAGAAGGAGATAAGTGAAATGGGTCCTAAAGAATGATCAGGAGTTTGCCTGGTGAAGTTAATGCTCTTGGTCACAGTTTAAAACAGTTCTCACTGATTAGACTTCTAAAGTCAGTTTCTAGAGCCAAGTTTAAGACAAACTAATAACTCCCAGATATGATTTGTCTATTGCTTCCTGTTGGTAATTCCCCATTTTATTTGGTCGTAGGTGGCCATCTATCTCTCACCTAGCTAGATGATAGACATTCCTCTTTGTACCTCTGTAGACTGAGAACCATGTCAGCTAAGTGACACAGTCAGGCAAAGAAGCCAAGAAAATCAGCCTCAGATTCCATGGAATTCTGTTGCAGGTCCATCTTCATTAGGCCCTCCTTCCCCTCCAGACTTGTTCCACTCACATACATTATACAGATGGGGCAGCCATGAAAACAGAGTCAGGCTTACAAGGTGACGCTGCAGGTACCGGGCTATGTGGTGTGATTTCAGGGACACCAGGAGAGATCTCTGCCTCCAAAATACTTCTTCTACTTGCATCTAATGGCTGGATTCTGTTAATACACAAAGACTTTGATTCCATGATGAATATGCAGGCTGAATGTGTATATATATCTCTATTAGGAGAGATATCAGATGGCCAAATTTATGCTGAAGTGTATATTTTGAGTGTGGCATTGATGGGAAGAGAGAGATAGATATTATGGTAAATTAGGGATGGCTTGCAGGGTAGCTTAGGGCATTGTGTGCCTGAGAGTGAGGAGATTGAGGTCCTAAAATGGATTCATTAATTTATTCAATAACTATTATTGAGCATCAGTGTCACGCCCTGACCTTCAGATGACACCATTCATGCTGTATGTATTCTATGTGAATGTTGATTCCTGGAATTGTGCAGTGCAGCAGCCCTGTAGTATATGCCAGGCTCTGACTTTTTACCTAAGGCCTACTTATAGCTAGGACTACAATTCTGATATAATTCAGTAGGACTACAGATCATCTCATCTTAGTTTTAAGCCCCAGGAACATCATCTTCTGGTGCTTCCCAAGTCTTTCAGGGCCTCTTGTTTTACCATTTATTGGTGATTTCCCTTTTCCCCTTCTCCTACTCACCAATGTAGACTTTTAGCTTCACCGGGTCGCTGAGTGTGGAGAGGCCTGTCTGACACTTGTAGTCTCCACTATCCTCAACTTTGGCACGTGTGATGAAGTAGCTGGAGGCCTGGTTTGAGATGAGTGTCCCATTGTGCCACCACTGTGTGGAATTGTCTCCAAGAGGGTAGTCCCCCTGGCACTTTAGAGTCACATGGTCATCCTTGAGCACCCGGTCCCATTGAGGGTCTAGGAGCACCACAGCCTTTGGGAGATCTGCCGAGGAGTCAAGAGAATGTAGATAAGGGCAGGGAAATGAGCCAGCCCTACACTGGCATTCCCAGGGAGGCTCAAAACCCATTGCAAACCGAGAGTTGGCAACTCAGCCTTAGCATAGCACTCAGTCTGAGCAAATTGGCTTGGAGAGGCTTGGCCTCCTTCTTGGTCTCCCTTTATCTTGAGCAAAATTGGCCAGAGAAGCATAGGGCCAAGCCCTACTGTGTTGGGGGAATTTCCCCTGCCAACCCCACATCAGCAATTTTCTATGCAAAGAACATTTCCTAATACCCTGTGGCTATCGCACATTTACATTCCTCACTTGACCCATCCAAGACCACGAAGCAAACTCACCGGTCTGCGTGCCAGCTGAAACTGTAAGAAAAAAGAGTGAAACGAATATTGAGTAGCAGCAGAGATCAGGGTGACTGGAGTGTGGAGTGAGTTTAAACTCCCCTGCCCACCTCTGCTCTGGGAGGCCTGTGTCCCCAAGAATCAAGGTAAATATAGTGGATAGCTCTCCCATTGCCTGTCCTCTGGTCTCCAACGTCTGTGCCTCCTACTCCCTTGTCCACCCAAACCCCTGTTTTCAACACCATTCCCTTACTCTGTGGTCCCCGTTCGAACTCCCAGATTAAGGGTACAGATCGAATGTCCCTGAATCAAGCCATAAAAACAAGCTCACCCCAAGTCCCCTGGAAAGGGAGGAAATTAAAAGACTTAGAGAGGAACACTGGAATGTGAGAATGGAAGAGACAGACCTTCAGGACCATCTCGTCCATACTCTTCAGTTTATAGGTAGACAAACTGAGACCCAGAGGGGTGAAGTAACGGAGACCTCACGTCCCCCTTCATCTCCTGATTATGCACAAATCAGGGCCAGCAATTCTCCACATCTCTAACGCTTGAAGCTTTGTCCTAGAAGCTAAATCTACATCCATAGGCATGGTAAGGGGTCCTATCCCTTGGTAGGGGTCTCATCCCTTGCCTGAAAAGGGATGTCTGCTGAACCCAGGGCATCTTGAGCTCAACTCCCAGGCAGGGTGATTCTGACTTACCTAGAAGCAGCAGAGCCGTTGGTGGTAGCAGCTGCCACATGCTGTGCGTTAGAGTAGACAAGTCACCACAGATATCAGAGCCCTAAGGGGACCTGGTTGACTTGAAGAGAGGAAGTAAACAGCCTTTCTCCCCACCCCTCAAGCCTATTACTCATCAGTTTCCTTTTTTGGAAACGTCATTTGATTCCTGAATCTGAACTCTGACTAATGAAACCCCACTTCTCTGGTTTGGATCCACCCGCTGACACGAACAGGACAACAGGACCCTGGGAATGAGACTCAATAAGGAGGACATTCCCTGAGGGGTCTCTTGCTCTACCTCAAAACTTCTCACTCTCCTGCTTGGCCCAGACCCATCTCCACCCAGCCAGGGCCTGCCTACAGAAAGGAGTCATTTAAATCATCAGATCACTAGAAGTGTCCCTCACCCCACTATTATCTCCACCAACATTTTCTTTCAAAATTGGAAATGCATATGCCTCTGGGATCTCTTACTAACTCCTTAGTGTGAATTCCATCATGAGATTTGCATCCTCTATTAAAAGAAACACAGGCAGTGGGAGAGAAATGGGCTCTGGGAGGAGGAGTTACCACTGAAAGGTTGGAAGGAACACAGAAAAGGTGGAAACGGGGTTGGGGGGAAGAGGGCAGGGTGAAGCGAGGACCAGAGCATTTTACCTTCACCCCAGTGTTATTAGGGCTGTGCTGGGCCACAGTAGTTCAGGTTAGCTTGGGCCCCTCAGGGACCCACTGGGCTTCCGCTGGTCTGTGAGCCTAGCAGCCTGGGTTCCAGGGCTTCTTACCAGAAAAAGTGTAGGCGCAGTGGTTAGGAAGTGGTAAGGTTGCTAACCTCTTCTCCTTTTTTCTCAACATCCCTCCTGCCAACACATACACCCCCCCCCATACCCTCCCCCACCCTCACCCCTACTTTTTTTGCTCTCACTTCAGTCCAGGTCTCAGACAGGAAATCAAATGGCTCTGCTGGGCCATATCATGCCCCCAGCAGATTCCTGGACATCTGGGGCAGGTCTCACTTGGAAAAGCCTTGGAAAAGCCCAGGAAGTGAGCAGCAGACAGAAGTGAGCCAGTGATGTTTGGCAGGGGTAGAGTGGAGGCAGGGGCTGGCACAAGTGCCTGCTGACCACTGCTTTGGACTCATGCCACTTTCTACTCCAGAGTCATATAAAAACTGCTTCACAGGTTTTGATTTCTGTTTTGTTTTGCTCCTGAGTAGAGTTAATTGATCCTCCACCATTCCCATCCTCCCCACCCCCAACATGTTCCCGCAGCAACCCTGCCCCACAGGCCCTTGGATTAGATGTCTGACTAAGATGGACGTTCTAGTGCTCCCTCTTTTTTTTTTTTTTTTTTTTTAAATGAAAGCTTCTTTCTTTCTTTCTTTTTTTATTCATTTTTGGCTGTGTTGGGTCTTCGTTTCTGTGCGAGGGCTTTCTCTAATTGTGGCAAGCGGGGGCCACTCTTTATCGTGGTGCGCGGGCCTCTCAGTATCGCGGCCTCTCTTGCTGCAGAGCACAGGCTCCAGATGCGCAGGCTCAGTAGTTGTGGCGCATGGACTTCGTTGCTCCGCGGCATGTGCGATCTTCCCAGACCAGGGCTCGAACCCGTGTTCCCTGCATTGGCAGGCGGATTCTTAACCACTGCGCCACCAGGGAAGCCCTAGTGCTCTCTCTTAAGGGATTTGTTTACATCTTCCAAAATCCAGACTAGTATCTGAAAGCTTCAGGCTCCATGATATGGTACTTCAGATGCTTATCTGGGAAACCTAAAACAGAAAGAGTGCCTTCGGGGCTTTCTGTGGTTTCTGAGGTGAAAGGTGACTACCCCTCAGCGCTCTCTGTTGTTCATTGTTACTGAAGTGGCTTTCTGCAACATGATGTGGTGCAAGGCGTTCGCTTTAGTTTTCCTTCTTTGAGGTTTTATTTTCTTGTTGACTCGTTTTCTGTCTGTGGCCTTCAAATGGAGGGAGGAATTGTCAGCTGCCGAGAGGATGGGCTAGACAGGAAGGAGAGGAGGGAGAGCACAGGAGGACAGCAGAAGAATGGGAAACGTTCTGCAGGTTTTCCTGAACAATCCTCCAATTGAGTGTGTCGGGGTGGTATGGCTTAATTTTACAGTGATAGGTAAAATGCAAATTTTTAAAAGAAGGACAGATGGTCCTGGCATATTTTATTGCTGGAGTGTTTGTCTTCACGCTTGCTTTTTCTTTTCTCCCTCATCCTTTTCTTTACTCCCTCCCTTCTTCTCTTCCCTAATGTTGAAATGACAGCCACAGCACAAGGTTCTGAGATTACAGAGTTCATCAGGTATCATCCCCTGGGATTTATAGTTTCTTAAGGCGAGACTACCAGATGAGCATCTGAAGTGCTTTAGAGACTATAAGAGTATTTCTGAAATTCTGTGTATGCACAAAGAAGCCAGTGGCTAATTCTGTCTGGGGGAGGAGTCCACGTGGAAGAGAGAACACTTTAATTGGATCACAGAAGATAATTATGTGTTCAGCGGTAAGGCTTTTGAGGGAAATAGTCACTTCAGGCAAAAGGAGAAGCATCAGCAGAGACTTGGAGTGAAATAGGCTGGCGTGTTTACAGAGCTGGGTATAGCGCCACAGGATTCGTGAGTACTACAAAGGAGAAGCACAGGCTCTTAAAGGGTTAAGAGGGCTGTGTTTCAGGTGAGTGTGGGATGGAATTCCAACTCCACCGCTTATTTAACCTGTCGAGGTCTCAGTTTCCATATCTCTAAACTTGGGCTAACAAAAATGGTACTAAGCCCAAGGAGTTGTTGTGAGGTTTAAATGAAATAATGCATATAAAGTTGTTGGTTCCACATCTGGAACCATACCGGTTGATGACTATCAGAAGTGCAACACAGGACGTTGAGGCCTTCTCTCGTATTCTGACTTAAGTTGTGACACTCCCATCCCCTGTACGCCTTCAGGAGCTTGTGCTTCTCCTTTGTAGTACTCATCACATTTGCGGACTGTAAGTTCTTTGAGGGTAGGGCATCTGTTCCTCTTGTTCATCATTGTATCCCCAGCATATTGCACAGTGCCTGGAACAGACCAGTCATTCAATTAATATTTATTGGGTGATCATAAAGGACTTGGTATGTCACGGTGAACAACTTGTACGTTCTGGAACTGCTATCACAGTAGTTTTTACAAAATGTAAAACTGATCATCAAGGTTTTAAGCTGGGGAATGACACAGTCCAAGAAACAGGTTGGAGGGGAGAAAGACTGAAGGCGGAGGGAAAATTTGGGAAGTTATTTTAACAGTTTAGCTGAAAGATAGGAGATTCTCTGATAAAAAAGTGAAAATGCAATGGAAGCGTCTAGGAGAGATGTTAAGAAAGTAGAACGGACGGGATCTGGCTGAGTGACTGGCAATGAGGAATGATGGAGAAGGAGGGGCTAGGTGATGCTCAACTTTCTGATTTGGGTGATCAGGAGAATGGTGACACATCTCCTGGACATAAGAAATAGAGGAAGAGGAGCAGACTTTGGGAGAGGGAGATAATGATCTCAGCTTCTGACACTGAGTTGGAGGTTGGTGGTGATTTTAGGTGGAGATGCCAAGTAGGCAGTTGAACATATGGCTCTGGAACTCCGAAGGTTTGGACAAAAGAAGATTTAGGAGGCACCAACATGGTTGATGTTTTAAACTTTTGATAAAAGCTTTACGCCCTCTCCCAAGAAAAAATGCACACATACACATCATTTTCCCTATAATTTAAGATGCTCCATGTGAAGCCCATCCAAAGATCCTAGGTTAAGATGAAGTATAAATATCATCTCTCTGATTATGAGTATTGAGTGAGAAAAAAGGGGAACAGTGAGGGAAAGGAAGGGGAAATGAGGGGAGAGGTGGGGAGGGGGAGAGGAGAGGGCCAATGACAGAAACTTGACACTCAGCAACTTTGACAGGATGTATGAAGGAAGAATAGCTGACAAAGGAGATTGGGTAGGAGGGGCTAAAGAAGTGAGGAGAACAGGACAGCCCAGGGAGGACGGATCTTCAAGGAGGGAGAAGTTAACAGTATAAAATTCTGTAGAAAAGTTCAAGAAAGAGTTCTTTCAATGTGGCAATCTGGGAACAATTCATGACCTTTGCCTGAGCAATGTCAGAGGCTGGGGTTGGGGGACAGGAGCTTGATAACTTTTGGTTGAAGATTGAGTAGAAATGAAATAGTGTTTTAATGAGTTACTACTCCTTTTAAGAATCTCTGTTATGCTTTCATAACAGAGAAAGCATAACAGAGCGGATCCACTCCCCTCCGCCTTCTTGTCAGCACCTCAGTATCCCTGGAGGAAGCCCCCACTGTGAGTAGTCAATAGAAAGTGGTGATTGCTTTTTACTACAGAAGCCAAAGGAGTCAGATCTCCCCTACCGTCACCTTGGGCTCGTGTTATGAGCTAAATTGTGTCTCCCCTAAATTTATATGTTGAAGTCCTAATCCCCAGTACCTCAGAATGTGGCCATATTTTGAGATAGGGACTTTAAAGTTAAAATGAGGTCATTATGGTGGACCCTAACCCAGTATGACTGGTATAGCTATAAGAAGAGGAGATTAGGACACAGACATGCACAGAAGGAAGACCATGTGAAGACACAAGAAGATGGCTATAGCGGGCTTCCCTGGTGGTGCAGTGGTTAAGAATCCACCTGCCAATGCAGCGGACATGGGTTCGAGCCCTGGTCGGGGAAGATCCCACATGCCGCGGAGCAACTAAGCCCGTGCACCACAACTACTGAGCCTGCTCTAGAGCCCGCGAGCCACAACTACTGAGCCCACATGCCACAACTACTGAAGCCCGTGTGCTTAGAGCCCGTGCTCTACAACAAGAGAAGCCACCACAATAAGAAGCCCGCGTACTGCAACAAAGAGTAGCCCCTGCTCGCCGCAACTAGAGAAGCCCACGTGCAGCAACGAAGACCCAATGCAGCCAAAAAAAAAAAGAAGATGGCTATCAGGACTTCCCTGGTGGTCCACTGGTTAAGAATCCATCTTGCAATGCAAGGGACGCCGGTTCAATCCCTGGTCAGGGAACTAAGATCCTACATGCTGCAGGGCAACTAAGCCAGCGTGCCACAACTAGAGCACCTGAGTGCCGCAACTACAGAGCCCGTGTGCTCTGGAGCCCGTGCGCTGCAACGAAAGATCCTGTGTGCCGCAACTAAGACCCGATGAAGCCAAAAATAAATAAATAAATAAATATTAGAAAAAAAAAAAGATGGCTATCTATAAGCCAAGGAGAGAGGCCACAGGAAAATAAAACCCTGACAACACCTTGATCTCTGATTTCTAGCGCCCAGAACTGTGGGAAAATAAATTTCTGTGGTTTAAGCTCCCCAGTCTGTGGTACTTTGTTATGGCAGCCTGAGTTGACTAATACAGAAAGTCAAAGAGCAGGCATGTGATTTGGCTTGGCCAGTTTGTCTTTTCTGGGATGTTGAATTCTGAATAAGTGAGACTTATTCACTTATAAGGGAGATTCACTTGGAAGAGAGGGAGATGGTTGGGTCCCATTCACCATAACAGTGGGATAGGCTGATCTACCTCCAGCTTCCACCCCACGATAAATTCCTTTCTTTAAACTGAATATATCCAGAATCTGATACAATTGCTTATTATCAAGAGCCCTGAGTGATACAGTAAGAAAGGAGAATTAGAAGATGGTACTTACGAACTTCCCTGTTGGCACAGTGGCTAAGAATCCACCTGCCAATGCAGGGGACACAGGTTCGAGCCCTGGTCCAGGAAGATCTCACATTCCGTGGAGCAATTAAGCCCGTGCGCCACAACTACTGAAGCCCGTGTGCCTACAGCCTGTGCTCGGCAACAAGAGAAGCCACTGCAATGAGAAGCCTGCACACCGCAACAAAGAGTAGGCCCTGCTCGCCGCAACTAGAGAAAGCCTGCGTGCAGCAACGAAAACCCAACACAGCCAAAAATAAATAAATTAAAAAAAAAAAAGAAGATAGTAACTAGACGGGGTCAAGGAAAAAAAGGGAGATTTTGTTTTAAGTAAAGATTTGAACTTGTTTACGGGTCTTTGGGAAGAAGTCAGCAGAGTGGGAGAAGTTGGATGTATGATAAGGAGGGAATACCTGATGAAGCAAGTGTAGGTCCTAAAGACATGAGAATAGAACACGGGTGGAGAGTTGGCTCTGAACTGGGTATGGAACACCTCTCCCTCTGAGCTAAAAGCAGGAGGTGAGAAAGATGCATATGCAAATCTATTTTCAGATATTGAGTAAGAATGTTAAAGTAGTTTATATCTGATAGCCTTGATTTTCTTAGGTAAGGAGTCGGTCATCTGTTGAGAAAGAGGGGGTGAAGATGATGATAGTAGGGGGCTTAAGGATACCAGAGAAGGTTTAGAACGACCATTATGGTGAATAGGAGAGGGAGCTGACAGTTTGCATGTAAAAGGATTGCCAAGCAATGCCAAGGGCCCAGCAGAGGTTGAAGTTTATGGATTTGTAGCTAGGCCAATCCTCAGTGTTGGTAACTTTTCTTCAGTAGTATTCAGGCCAACGGCTCTCTGACTAGCTTGCCGAGAGCAGTCCTGAACAGGAATGCAGGTAGACTATGCCACCTGTAGAACCTCCAAAGCAGTGCAATTGGATTGCGGAAATACTAGAATGAAGGCAGGTAGAAGTTCAGTGAAGTCATCCAAGACACAGAGTCAGGAGAGGGAATGTGCGAGGCAGGCTGGCCTGGTCGTCTTTGGTATAGCCCAGGACGAGAATTCCAGCTATCGATTGCTGTGTAACAAACCATCCCAAAATTTAAAATAATAATCATTATGGTGCAAAATAACTATTTTATTGTTCTCATGGATTCTATGGGTCAGGAATTCAGACAGGGCATGGTAGGGATGGCTTAAATCTGCTCCACAATATCTGGGGCCTCCCCTGGGAAGAATCAAACAGCTAGGGACTAGTATCATCTGTAGGCTTTTTCACACAAAAAAAGGGGGAAAACTGAAAAAGACAAAGGCGCTCGGAAAGTAAAAAATACTAAGAAAGACACCCAGGTTCACAGACACTGAATCTCAAACATAGATGGAAAATGCACACAGAATAAGACACACACACAGAGGTCTGGAAACAGATATGAATGTAGAAACACATAGAGGCAGTCAAGATGAGAGAACAACTCCAAAAATGGGAAGAGACAGATAGACACAAGGGAAGAAAACTACAAGGAACTGAAATAGATTTTGTGGTGTAACCCTAAACCACAGCCTGTACTTTAGCAGTGGTCACTGAAATAATATAGCCTATTGACATGTAAGAGCTTTACAGGAATTCGATGTTATACGCAAATGCCCTACCTTGTTATCTCACATCAGAACACACTTACACTCCTCCCAAACTTGCAGAATTTTAAGTTGGTGATGTGTTATGTTAAAGATACTGATTGAGGAGGAAGGAAATCCAGGTTTTGGTTTCAGTCTGACAGAGGCTAGCTGTCAAGCCACTTCTCTTTCCTAAAGTTCTATTTCCTCATCTGTAAGTGAGGTAATTGAGCTGGAGTATGTGTAGTTCTTTCCATTTTAATATTCTATCGTTTTGAACGCTGGCTTCCACTTGTAATTTCTAGGCATTGCAGAAAGCGAGGCAGGAAAGACAGGGCCGAGCCCAAGGCCACCCTCCTCGTGTATGCGCATTAGGGAGAAGGCAAAGACACTTTCTTGTTTTGCACTTAATGAGCCCATGATGCATGGAGGAATGACTTCTAAAACAGGAACATTGTAGCATCTGAACGAGAAACTCTCACCATGAAAACCGAGGAGCATGCGCAAAAAAAATGCACAGGTTGCCCAATGGCCCTGTAGGAGCTTCCACCTGTGGGGCTCACTCGCCTAGGACGGAAAAACTAAAGGGAAAACAACGCTTAGAGTGCATGTACGGTGGCTTCAGGAGACAAGTGCACAGGACCAGGAGCTGATGTAATCTGGTGCACCCAGGCCACACTTCAACCCTCCCCTCAATGAATGTTCCACCGCTAATCAAAAAGACCCCCACCCATTCAAAAGCCTAAAAATAAGATTAAAAAGGAGATCAAAAATTCTGCGGGGCCGGCCTCACTTGGGAGGACGCCTACACCCTTCTTCTCCGAGTGTGTAACTTTCGCTTCTGCCCTAAATAAACTGCTTCTTTGTTCTCTTTGCTCCTCAGTCTCTCTGTGTTTTTCTTTGTGTTATGTGTTCCTTGCCCAAATTCTTTTGGATGAACTGAACAGGAGCCTGGACTTTTGATAAAGCTTTTCCAGTATCAAAAGTAGTAAACTTTGTCTTTTGAAAAATCCTAATGAAGGCCGTTGGGCTATTTTTGAGAGCCCAGGGAATTTTCTAACAGAGCTAGCAAATTAATAGCTCTAAGATTTAAAAGTTAATTATAAAAATTGAACTCATGCTTTCTCTTCCATGCAAACCAGATAAACCTACTAGAGAAATAAAAGTGACGCTGAAAAGAAACCTTAATTTTGAAAGGGAAATGGAAATACTGTTTTGTTTTGGTTTTTCTTTAGGGCTATCCCTTCATCAGTGGGAATGTGAGCAGAACTCAGAACCATTCCTAGAGATTCAGTCCTTGTTCCTCTCACCTGTATTTTGTGT
Organism: Balaenoptera physalus; assembly: GCF_965194825.1. Lineage (NCBI taxonomy): Eukaryota > Metazoa > Chordata > Mammalia > Artiodactyla > Balaenopteridae > Balaenoptera > Balaenoptera physalus. The sequence continues at coordinate 78,134,833 of NC_138882.1, read as the reverse complement.
TGGTGCTTTAAACAATTCTTTGGGAAAATAAACACATTATCTATAATATATTCTTTCTGTTTCTATATTCTTCTAATTCAGAAGTAAATAAAGTAAAAATGACATGATACCTCTCTCCCCCAATTTCACTCCCCTCTTCAAGGATAACCACTGATAAATTTGTTGTCCTTCCAGAACTTTCCCTATGCATTCATATTCATGTAAACACACATCTACCCTTACATATTTATGTTTTGTTCATTTTTGTTGTTCTTGTTTACATATCACATAATTATTCTGCAACTTGCTTTTTTACAACTATTCCACATACACATAGGCACACAAATGCACACACCACTCAATAGTTTCACTTTTTTTTTTTGGCCGTGCAGCTTGTGGGATCTTAGTTCCTAGACCAGGGATTGAACCCGGGCCCCGGCAGTGAATGCTTGGAGTCCTAACCACTGTGAGACAGGCTGGGACCTGGGACACTTTGCTGGGACCTGGGACCCTTTGCCGCAGTGCTGCAAGGCTTGCACCTGGACACACCTCTCCTCAAGCAACAAAATACAAAGAAACTGTATGGGACTAAAAATACCAGTGTGCCTGCACAGTTGGCACAAATTCTGGACCCAAAAGATGCAAAGGGACCAAAAAACCCAACTGCAACTTTTGAAGAGCTTGGAGCAAATCAGGGTACTGAGCATGCTCCCTGCACACAACCCCACCTAAGAGGTGGGCAAAACACCTAAGCCACCCTTCTGTTCCGACCCTCTGGACACACCCCTACCCTCACTCCACATAATGAACAAGCTTGCCTCCTCCTTCAGGGAGTGAGCAAGCAAGGCAACCTGTTGTTTGTTCCCGCTACGCCCTGCTGCGGCAGGGGCCCCAATAAAGCCTTGCCTGAATTTCTTGTCTGGCCTCTAGTCAATTTCTATTGATTACGAAAGGTCAAGAACCCTGGTTGGTAACATATTTTGTGGCACGCAACAGGGGCTTGTCCCCTTCTGGGGAGAGGATCTGGGCCCCTCCAGGACCATGAACACAGCTTCCCGGTGGGTGACAAGTGGCCACCTGAACCTCTTGTTTCAGCGTCACCACATTTGTTAAGTCTGCCTTCCTGGCCCCTAGGGGCCTCAGTACCCTCATTCAGGCAATGCTTTCCCCCTCCCCTTTGTCCTTTTTCCCCCTCACCATTTTCCCTTTTCCCTCTCCTGATATCTCTCTACTTCTCTCTCTGTCCTCTCCTCCCTCTGTCCTCTCTTACTTCTGTCCTATCCTTCTGAGAGAGTGGACATAGGACAGCTACAGTGTCACTCCTCTCAGCTCGTGAGACCATGCTCCCTCTGACCAGCAACGGGTGACAAGCAGAGGTGGGAGAGGCTCGCCTCATACCATGCAGACCTCGGTCCAGCGGCCTCTCCCTGACCGGAGATTTATGAGCGTGATAGAGATTCAAACCTCATCTCGTGTAGTGGCTGGAAGTCCGATTGTCCCAATATTCTCCCCTTTATTTTCCTGCCGCCAAGAGAAGTCCCACTGGGAACGGGCTGAAGTGGCAGATTTCTATACAGTGGGGTACGCGTGGGTGAGAGTCCCATCTGTGGGTTGAGGACCCACAGACTGATCTCGGAGGGGCATCGGTGAGCGGTCCTGAAGAGAGATCTTAATTCCCTGCCCAGGAATTGAACCTGAGTAGCCTGGATGAAAACCAGGAATCCTAACTGCTAGGCCACCAGGGGCTAGAGGTTAGAAGTGAAGAGGCCCTAGCTCTTTCCCCAATTTGAAAGCAAGAATGTTTCAAGGAGGCAAAAACTGTTAAAACAGGTACAAAGTTGATTATTAAGGACACAGCACAAGGAATGGGAGAGCACACAGAGAAGCAGGTTGTTTATCTAAGACAGAAGCAAGGCAGAAATAACACGCCCAGAGAGAAGGGGTATGGGCGTCCTCGCTAATGAGGAGAGGGGCAGTAAAGAGGTGATTTAAATCCCTTGTATAGGACAGTTCTTCCGGGTCTCCGTTTACCTTTGGCCAATTATCTCGTTTCTTTTTTCACACCTGACTGGTCCTAGGACCCTCCCCAACATGCGTGCGCAACTTTTTGCTAAGATGGATCCCACCCCAGAGGCGTGTGGGTGCGTGTCCACACTTATTACGGGGTGGTGCCCCCTCCATTTTTGACCCCCAAGGAGCCTTCCTGCGCATGTGTAGACAGGGAGGTTTTTCTTGACCTCAGGAGTGGGCACCTTATCTCTTTACTTCAGCAGAGCTCAGCTCTGCCACTGGCTTTGTCCTTGGAGCGTCTGGGTGAGAACAAAGCTTCAGTTTTACTCCACGTGACAAACACCAGCTGTCTGGCCCAGGTGCCCATCCATCTCGTACAAGACAACGTACAAATTGTATGCATGGGTGAGAGTCCCCCCTGTGGGTTGCAGTCCTGCAGACGACGTAAAACTGGCTGGTTTCTGGGCTTGATCACCCCGGTGGGCAGTGGACAGGGTGCTGCCTCCTTCACTGGCGCTTTCTGGAAGCGCGGAGGTTGGTGCCTGAAGAGACACCAGCAGGGGGCAGGTTGAAAAGGCAATCTCTCTCTTTCTGTCTCTTTTCTCTTTTTCAGTCTTTTCTGTCCCTCCTCCCTTTGCCTCTCCCTTGGTCCTCACACCTGCACCCCCGTCCCCTTCATCTTGAAAACTTCTTGTTTGTGTCTTTTAAGTTTTTTCTTTTTTAAAAAATTTTTATTTATTCATTTATTCACTGGCTGCGTTGGGTCTTCGTTGCTGCACGCAGGCTTCCTCTAGTAGCGGCGAGCAGGGGCTACTTTTCGTTGTGGTGAGCGGGCCTCTCACTGCGGTGGCTTCTCTTGTTGCAGAGGGCAGGCTCTAGGCGCACGGGCTTCAGTAGTTGTGGCATGCAGGCTCAGTAGTTGTGGCTCGCGGGCTCCAGAGCGCAGGTTCAGTAGTTGTGGTGCATGGGTTTATTTGCTCCGTGGCATGTGGGATCTTCCCGGACCAGGGCTCGAACCCAGGTCCCCTGCATTGGCAGGTGGATTCTTAACCGCTGCACCACCAGGGAAGTCTGAGCTGGTTATTCCTGAATGGAAAGAATAAGGGACAAAATATGGGTACAGAAAGTTATAGAAGGTTTGCGGAAGGGGAACATTGAGAAAAGAATTTTGTATGTAGTCAGAGTCTTCTAAGGTTGCATTAAATTTAATTAGGTAAATGGATTTTATTAAGAGTAGGCTGATACAGGACTGGATTTGGTTTTCCTCTCTCATAAGAGAACAAAGTTTTCCTGGAATACTCCTTTTGATATCAGATTGTGTGAGTTTCTCTGCCTTTAAGTGATCTGTGTCTACTTTTGATATTTTTTTTCCCACCTTAGCTCAAGGAATAATGGTTTCACAGCGACCTGCGACTCTTTCTGACCAGGTGTTTTAAAAGTTTTTCAAGTTTTTGGCAGACTTCCCAAACATCTAATTCTAATTGAAATTCTCTTGACTTCCAGTTAACTTTGGGGCGCTTCAGGGGACCCCTGGAACATCCCAAAGAGAGATCCTAAACGAATTGGGTTAATCTGTAAGGAGAGGTTTGGCAGGTTCTCAGAGAACCCTGACAAGTTTCGGGATGAATTTATCATGCTGGGGTTGACATTCTTTCTCACCTGGCAGGACATCACGGATATTCTGGCCCACTGCTGCACCCTGGATGAAAAGGAGCATATACTGAGAAAGGCCAGGGAACACGCAGATGGCCTGCTGGCCGCCAATCCACACCACCAAATTTATTGGGTGGGGATGCAGTCCCAGAACATGACCCACACTGGGACTATGAAGAATGTGTAGGCCAGGCTAGGATGAGACATTCTATTACTTGTCTGTCAGAAGGAATGAAAAGGTGTATGGTGAAGCCTGTAAATTATGATAAGGTCCGGGAAGAAAAAGATGAAGACCCGGCAGTCTTCCTGAGCCGGGTGACAGAGGCATTCAGGAAGTACACCAATACAGACCCTAAGTCCACAGAAGGGAGGACATTACTGGCCATGCATTTTATCACCCAGGCTACTCCTGATATCCGGAGAAAATTGCAAAAGCTTGAGGCTGGGCCCCAAACCCCATTGTCAACCTTGGTAGAGCAGGCCTTCATGGTCTATAACAACTGAGGCTTAATGGAGATGACCAATAAGGATAAGAGGCTAATAAAACGCAGCCTTTGGCTGCTCTGATTCACCCACCACCTCGAGGGGACCCTGGAGGGCTGAGAAGGCTGGACAGACCACCAAGAAGCTGCCTGGCCCGAACCAGTGTGACTTTTATCAGAAGGGGGGCACTGGAAGGGGGAATGTCCTGAGCACGCTCCTGCGGGATGCCCGAGGGGCAACCCCAGCAAGTCCCAGTTCCTTGCGGATCTCTCGGATGAGAGATGCCCGCACGCTGACTGATAAGGCCTGAGCGCCTGCCAGCCTCCAGATCCCACTCGATCCATCCTCATGACTCCAGCGGAGCCTCGGGTCACCCTTGATGTGGCAGGTAGGAGAACTGAATTTCTTGTAGACACTGGAGACGCCTGCTCTGTTCTGACTTGGCCAGCCTGCCCCCTCTCCGACCGTGACTGTACTGTGACAGGGGTTGATGGACAGCCAAAGGTAAGGCGATTTACGTCTCTCCTTGCCTGCAGAATCAGGTCCATTATTATTACTCACTCCTTTTTGTATATGCCAGAATGCCCTGTCCCTCTCCTGGGGAGAGATTTGTTAAATAAGTTAGGAGCTACTATATTCTTAGGACAGGGTGAAGTCCAAGGAGGTAAATAATTCAAACAGAGAATGTGTCTATTAGTAGCCCCAGATGACCCACCTGTTGGGCATCAAAATATTCCCCAAGACATCCCCCAAGGAATTAGAGAACAGGTAGATCCTACAGTTTGGGATACCTCGGTGCCAGGAAGGGCAAAATGTGTTCCCCCTATAAAAATAAGGTTAAACCTGGGGAAAATACCCCTGGAAGAGACAATATCCTTGTCCTTTAAAGCCTGAGGCCCTGAGGGGGAGCCAACCGCTGCTCAGCAGATTCCTAAAACACAGACTCATTAGGCCCTGCCGATCCCCTTGCAGCACCCCGATCCTCCCTGTTCAGAAAGCTAACGGGGAGTATTGGTTTGTGCAAGACTTATGAGCAGTGAATGAGGCAGTCACCTCTCTTCACCCACTGGTGCCAAATCCATACACCCCCCTCACCCAAGTGCCAGGGAGCGCTCAGTATTTCTCTGTTTTGGACCTCAAAGATGCATTTTTCTGTATTCTCCTACATCCAGACTCTCAATACCTTCTTGCCTTTGAATGGAGGGACCCTGACACCCTGGAGGCTACCCAGTATACCTGGACAGTGCTTCCGCAGGGTTTTCGGGACAGCCCCCATCTTTTTGGAAATGCGTTAGCAAGGGAACTGAGGGAACTGAGCCTTGAGAAGGGGACTCTGCTACAATATGTTGATGATTTATTGATAAGTAGTGAGACCAAACAAGATTCAGATCAAAATACTGTTAGGGTCCTGAATTTTCTGGCAAAAAGGGGATATAAAGTGTCTCCAAACAAGGCTCAGATCTCACAGCAACAGGTTCAATATTTAGGATTTGTTTTGACCCTAGGGGCACGAGCCCTGGCCCTAGATCAAACAACAGCGATTAGTGCTTTACCACCGTCTCCAACCACAAAGAGGCAACTCCGAGGCTTCTCGGGACGGCTGGTTTCTGTCGTACCTGGGTTCCAAATTATGGCCTTATAGCAAAACCCCTATATGAGGCTCTGAAGGGAGAAGAAAGGGAACCCCTTCCATGGAATAGGGACCACCAGCAGGCCTTTGAGATTCTAAAGACTGAGGTGAGTAGTGCACCAGCACTGGGGATTCCAAATTTGGACAAGCCCTTCACCCTGTATGTTCGTGAGAAGTCAGGGATAGCACTAGGAGTCCTGACCCAAAAGCTGGGACCGGAACAGAGACCAGTGGCTTACTTTTCAAAACAACTGGACTCAGTGGGGCTGGGATGGCCAAGCTGCCTTAGGGCAGTAGCAGCCACAGCCCTGTTGGTTAATGACGCTTCCAAGCTCACCCTGGGACAACACTTAGATGTGTTAAGCCCTCATCAGGTACAATCTGTGCTGGAAGTCAAAGGACATCATTGGTTGACTGGAGTAAGGTTAACAAGATATCAGGCCCTTCTAGTGGACGCCCCCGACATTACCTTAAAGAGGTGCCAAACCCTGAACCCAGCAACTCTGCTTCCAGCAGTCGAGAGTGGAGACTTACTGCATCAGTGTATAGAGACCATAGAACAGACTTACTCCAGCAGGCCTGATCTTCTAGATGAGCCTCTTGACAGCCCTGAGGTCAGGTGGTTTACTGATGGGAGCAGTTTTGTAGAAATGGGAACCTGAAAGGCAGGGTATGCCATAGCTAGTCTAGATGAAGTCATAGAAGCCAAGGCCCTGCCACCCCAGACGTCAGCCCAGAAGGCTGAACTAATTGCATTAATGAGAGCTTTGCAATTAGGGAAGGATAAGAAATTAAATATTTTTATTGACTCTAAATATGGGTTACACGTGCTACATGCTCATGCTGCCATTTGGAGAGAAAGAGGAATGTTAACTGCTAAAAATTCCCCCATAAAACTTAAAGATTTGATTCTGGCTCTTTTAGAAGCAGTGCAGCTTCCGACCCAGGTAGCAGTAATCCACTGTAGGGGCCATCAGAGGGATGGATCTTTTGTGAGCCAAGGGAACAGCAAAGCTGATCAAACAGCAAAACAGGCAGCTCGACTGCAGGAACCTGAACAAGTTATGGCTCTACTCACTGGCCCCCCTGAACTCCCTAGACTTCCCCAGTATTCCCCACAGGAACAGGAAAATGCTGAGAAATGGGGCTATGAGAAGGGAAGCACAGGCTTGTATAAAAAGGAGGATAAGGTTCTAATCCCTGAGGCCCAACAATGGAAACTCACTAAGAGCTTACATGATGCCGCCCACTGTGGGAGGGATGCACTATGGGACTTGATGCAAAAGGCTTTTTCAGGGACGGGACTTAAAAGAACAGAAAAACAAGTAATGCTTGCCTGTGATTTATGTGCCCGTAATAACCCACAGACCCATCCAATCTCCTTTTCGTTACTCAAGCCAATCCACACGGAGGGACATATCCAGGGGAAGACTGGCAGTTAGATTTCACCCAAATGCCCCCACGATCAGGATATAAATATCTTCCTGTGTTTGTTGATACTTTCACAGGATGGGCTGAAGCCTTCCCCACCCGATCTGAAAAGGCTATGGAAGTCTGTAAGTCCCTTTTAAAGGAAATAATTCCTCGGTTTGGACTTCCAAAGTCCTTCCAGAGCGATAACGGGCCATCTTTTATAGCCAAAATCACCCAGGGACTCACAACGGCCCTAGGAATAGGATCTATGAGCTACACACCTCTTGGCACCCTCAGTCTTCAGGGAAGGTGGAGAAAATGAACCATACTTTAAAGAAAACCTTAGCAAAACTCTGCCAAAAAACTCATGAACCCTGGACCAACCCCGAGGAGTGGTCTGAGGCTTAGCCCATTTAAAATGACCTATGGGAGGCCTTTCCTTACTACTGACATTCTACTGGATGAGGAAGTGAACCAGGCCCTGAGATATATTATTAATCTAGGACAAGTTCAGAAGGCAATCCAGAACTATGCCCACAAGGCACTGCCAGCTCCCAGTAAAAGTACAGAGGAAGGAACAGTTCCTTCACAAATAAACCCTGGGGACCAAGTTCTTCTTAAAACCTGGAAAGAGGGGTCCCCTTGAAGACCAACTATTGCCAAAATGGAAGGGCTTCTATAAAGTAACTTTAACCACCCCCACTGCTGTCAAACTTCAAGGGGTATCTAGTTGGGTACATTTGTCCAGACTAAAGCTTTTACCTTCAGAAACCCCGCAGGTCACAACAGAACAATACACCTGTGAGCCAGTGGAAGATCTAAGATACCTATTCAAAAGACAGGCACCATCAATAGATAAGTAAAATGATGTAGTGGGTTGGCTCCTATTTGAAGCCTTAATGGGACTTGGGACCTCTCTTGTTTCCTTGGCTGATGTGGTTCTTGACGATCGTCTGGACCTTGATTACCTTCTGGCCGAACAAGGCAGAGTGGCTTCATGATTTTGGCGGGGTGATTTTGCCTCCCTTGTCTGGCCAGCAGTTAAGGAAGCCCAGAGTTAACCCTGGTTCCTTCCCTTACTAGGCCCTTTAATGGCTGTCAATGTTCTTCTCCTTTTTAGCCCTTGTTTGTTTAACCTTTTGGTTAAGTTTGTGTCATTTAGCCTCCAACAGTTTGAAGTAAGGCTCATGATGGCTCAAGGAATTCAGCCCATTCCAGTGGAAAGTGGCCCAGGTCCCTACAGGTCCTTGGAATAGTCAGCGAGGGACTTCTACACCTCTAGGGTAGGCTAGGGTCTGTGGCCCCTGTCCAGCAGGAAGAAGTTTCAGAAGAAGAGAACTCTGGCCCCTTACCCCTTAAGAATAAGGGTGTAGAATCTCTCAGGGGAGAATGAGACAGGTTGGGACCTGGGACCCTTTGCTGGGACCTGAGACCTTTGCTGCAGTGCTGCAATGCTTGCACCTGGACACACCTCTCGTCAAGCAACAAAATACAAAGAAACTGTATGGGATTAAAAATAACTACGTGCATGCACAGTTGGGGCAAATTCTGGACCCAAAATGTACAAAAAGACCAAAAAGTCCAAGTGCCACTTTTGAAGAGCCTGGAGCAAAAACAGGGTACTGAGCACGCTCCTTGCACACAACACCACCTAGGGGGTGGGCAAAACACCTAAGCCACCCCTTTGGCCTGACCCCTGGATGCACCCCTACCCTCACCCCATATAAGGAACAAGCTCGCCCCCACTCGGGCAAGCAAGCAAGGGAACCCGTTGTTTGTCCTTGCTCCCTCCTGCTGCAGCAGGGGCCCCAGTTAAGCCTTGCCTGAATTTCTTGTCTGGCCTCTAGTTAATTTCTATTGATTGGGGAAGGCCAAGAACCCTGGTTGGTAACAAATAGACCGCCAGGAAATTCCCTCACATTTTTTTTTTGGGCTGCGTCGGGTCTTAGTTGCAGCGTGTGGGCTTCTCTCTAGTTGTGGCATGCGGGTTTTCTCTCTCTAGTTGTGGCACGTGGGCTCCAGGGTACCTGGGCTCTGTAGTTTGCGGCACGTGGGCTCTCTCATTGAGGCACGCGAGCTCAGTAGTGGTGCACGGGCTTAGTCGCCCTGCAGCATGTGGGATCTTAGTTCCCCGACCAGGGATCGAACCCACGTCCCCTGCATTGGAAGCCGGATTCTTTACCACTGGACCACCGGGGAAGTCCCTCCCTCACATTTTTTAATTGAAGAAAACATACTAAAAAATTAGGTATTTTTGAGGAGTGTGTGGAAAGGAAGAGACAGTGTTACTCCATTGACTTTCTTGTATCCTTAAGAGACTCATTATCAACACTAGAACAGGGCTTTCTCCTGTACAGACCTTGCCTACGTCTCCCTTTCTTCCGGACTGGCAGAACCTGATTTTGTTCAGATATATGGTGGCCATGAGCTTTAGAGAAGGCTAGACCTTTTCCTAGCCCCAGGAGGTGGTTTTTGGTTAGTCTAAGTCAGTGGTTCTCATATTTGAGCTGCATCAGAGTCATCTGGAGGACTTGTTAAAACACAAATTAGTGGACCCCACTGTCAGATTTTCTGATTCTGGTAGGGCCCCAGAATTAGCATTTCTAACAGATTATGATGTTAATACTGCTGGTCACACTTTGAGAACCAATTCCCTTGCCAGTGATTGACTTAGGACTGAACATGTAATACAGCTCTAGACAATGAACCCTCAGAGGCAATCTGCTTGGGGGGGATTCTGGGGCATAAGAAGTAATAAATTCTCTGTCAGTCTTTTAAGATGGTGATGTTTAAGGATGTGATGCTGGGAGCTGCTGCAGCCATCTTGCTTACATGAGGGAAGTGGCTAACATGCTAATGATAGCAAAGCAAAGAGAAAAATCTGGGTGACTGGTGACATTATTGAGTTATAGATTAACCAACCCTGGAACTGCCCTATCTTCAGACAACTTGATATGTGACATAGAAAAATATTTCTTGTTTAAGCCATCTGAGAGGAGTTTCCTGGTACTTGCTGCAGAAAGTCACCTAACTGATACATACACCTCTCTCAGTGCCCAGGGAGACTCCAGGTGATGTAGTTGCAGAGCGATTTACCTAAAGTCAGATTTTGGACATTTTTAGGTTTTTTCTAATTTTCATTATTTTCAATAGTGCTGCAAAGAACAATAGTTTTTCTTTTTTTTTTTTTTTAAATATTTTGGCATTTTTCCAAAGGCCATTTTCCCAGAAGTGAAATTACGATGTCATAGGCATGCATATTTCTTAGCTTTTGATAGTATTTCCACATTTCTTTCCAAAACAATTGTTTCAGTTTACACTGCATTCAGAAATCTGTTAGAGGGACTTGCCTGGTGGTGCAGTGGTTAAGAATCCGCCTGCCAACGCAGGGGACACAAGTTCAAGCCCTGGTTCAGGAAGATCCCACGTGCCGCGGAGCAACTAAGCCCGTGTGCCACAACTACTGAGCCTGTGCTCTAGAGCCCACGAGCCACAACTACTGAAGCCCGCGCACCTAGAACCCATGTTCCGCAACAAGAGAAGCCACCGCAAAGAGAAGCCCGCTCACCACTATTAAGAGTAGCCCCCGTTCACCGCAACTAGAGAAAGCCCGCACGCAGCAAAGAAAACCTAACGCAGCCAAAAAAAAAAAAAAGAAAAAGAAATCTATGAGAATCCACTTAATCACATTCTTTTTCTTAATCTTAGGCAATTAATAGACGAAAAATGGGGTCTCGTCATTTTAACTTGCATTTCTTTGATTTCTAGTGTGTCTGAACATTACTCTGGTTGCAGCTTCTAAAGAGGTTGGAGGGAGTAAGACTGGCGTAGAAAGATGAGTTAGGCTCTTGCAGTAGTCCTGGTGGCAGATGAAGATGGCTTGGGACCAAGGTAATGGTAGTTGGGTTTGGATATTTAGCAAGGAGAACAGGCAAAATTGGATGTGGGTTATGAAAGAGAGTAAGGAAACCACAATGATATCTAGATTTCTGGCTTAGGAGGTGCCATTCCTTGAAGTGGGAAATATGATGAGTTTAGATGGGATGGAGTGGGGAGATATAAGTTCAGGTGTGGCTATTCTGAGTTTGAGGTGCCTGTGGGACATACCAGTGGAGTGGTCAGGATCAGTTGGATATCTGGAAGGAGAAGTATGGGCTAGAACTAGAGACATGGCCTCAAGCTGAACTGTGCTTTAGGAAATTAACTGGAAGCCATAGAAGTGATTCCTTTATTTGCTAAGGCCTTGAGGTAGGTCTATTTCCAGTGACAAGATGATAATTTTTAATCACTTAGAACCTCATTTATAGTTCTTCAAATGTTCATATCAAATATTTACTTGCTACTGAGCTGGGCAGTTTCGGCCCTCCCCAGGAACAGTTTCCAGCAACTCTCAGCATGTTTGGCTTAAGACAGTGTTTCTACCCTCCTGAATCTTTACCCTTGCTGAAGACCATGCATTTGATACAGTTAGAGGGCAAGGCAGGCCTGAGGGGGAGCTTCTAAGCCATTTGAGTAGCAGACCCTAGATGTTGGGATCTAATTCCTAGTTTTCTACTCCCGCTTCAAATTGTGCCCTTACCACTAAGGGCCTAAAGCCAGAGTGCAAGTGAATGAAAGCAAGACGTTGATGCCATTGTCTGAGGTCAAGGGTCACTCAAGCACAAGACCAGAGCAGGTGGCTTAAAAAAGAGCATCCCCAGGTTCTCCTTGCTCCTGAACCTGACTCCCACTACCCTAGCCCGTTAGCTGGCTGCTTCTTACGTTAAACCACTCAAATCTTTCTTAAGCTTTTTTTGAAAACTGGGTATTTCATCCTGCAGAGGAGACTCACATTATCCACTTTGTCTCAAAAGAGGGCAGTAGAGAGCAGCAAAGAGCCTGGTTTTGTAAGCCTAGAAAAAAATAAAACAAGTCAGTCTACAACATTATCCCAACGTCAGGTACCCAAAATATGGCACATCATGCTTCATGTGTTCATGAATGGGAGAGATCTTTGTGGAGGCAGGGCCATTGCTGGAGAGTCAGCAGAACTTAGGTGACTCTTCTTGCAAACAAGAGTTTAGCTATGTGCAACTTATGGTTTTATGGAGAAGGAGCCTGGTCTTGAGGAAGGAGCACCAATTGGCAAAATAGCTCTGTTCACAGAAAACAGCATGGGAGAACATATGGCAACACATGGCAAATTTGGGGAAGAGCAAGAAATTTGGTATTGGTGGAACATAGGATTGGGGTGGGGATGGCAGTGATAGGTGCACTCTCAGATGTTATGTGCCATCCTGAAGGGTTTAGATGTCATCTTGAAGGGCTGAACATCATTCTGAAGGCAATGGGAAGTCATTGAAGGATTGTGAGCAGAGCAGCGACCTGATTTGTGAGGCAATTTTGGTTTTCAGTTTTCGTTTTTTTAATATTCATTTATTTATTTATTTGGCTGCGCCAGGTCTTAGTTGCAGCAGGCGGTATCTTTTAGTGCGGGATGAGGGATCTTCCCCTTCTTCCCCTCTAGGGTCTTTGGCTAACCTAATTATTAAATTATTAAATTGACATAAGACACATTAACAGGGGAAAAATAAATTTAATTTTGTACATTCATATGTGTGTATGGGAGGTCCACTAAAATATGAGACTCAAAGAAGTAAACAGAGCAGGAAGCTTTTATACCTTTCAGACAATGAAACAAGAATTTTGTGAAGAATTGACAAGGGGGGTGGTGTTGGGCTATGGGTAGTAAATGGTGAAGAATAAACAAGGTTTTTTTCTTTTTTTTAATAAATTTATTTATTTATTTTTGGCTGCGGTGGGTCTTCGTTGCCTCACGCGGGCTTTCTCTAGTTGCAACAAGTGGGGGCTACTCTTTGTTGCGGGGCTTCTCATTGCAGTGGCTTCTTTTGTTGTGGAGCACAGGCCCTAGGTGCACAGGCTTCAGTAGTTGTGGCACGCGGGCTCAGAAGTTGTGGTTCACAGGCTCTAGAGTGCAGGCTCAGTAGTTGAGGCGCATGGGCTTAGTTGCTCCGTGGCATGTGGGATCTTCCCAGACCAGGGCTTGAATCTGTTTCCCCAGCATTGGCAGGTGGATTCTTAACCACCATGCCACCAGGGAAGCCCAACAAGGTTTGTTTATATAGCCTTCTTGGCCCTAAACTTCCCATCTCTGTTGATAAGAATGTCTCCCTTTCTCCTGGTACAGGGAGGGTTCCTTTTACTTGGGGTATTTATCTCCTGTTTTCAGGGAAGAAGGGTGTGGTAGGGAGGTCAGAGTGACCTTCCAGCTTCTGCCATTAAGAAAAAAACTCCTTCAGCTTAAAATACTCAATATGCCAAGCTACCATATTTTGGGACAGTGTATCCTGAACCCCAACAGAGTATAGTGATATCTTGCGTTTTCAATTTGCATTTCCCTGATAAGTAATGATGTTGAGTATATTTTCATGTGCTTATTTGGCCATTTAGATATCCTCATTCATGAAGTGCCTGTTTATTTATTTACTTACTTTTGGCTGCGCCACAGGGCTTGTAGGGATCTTAGTTCCCCGACCAGGGATCGAACCCGGGCCCCTGGCAGTGAAAGCGCAGAGTCCTAACCACTGGACTGCCAGGGAATTCCTGTGAAGTGCCTGTTTAAATCTTCTGTTCACATTTTAACTGGGTTGTCTGTCTTCTTATTGACTTGTAGGGGTTCTTTATGTATTCTTGATATGAATCCTTTGTTAGATATGCCTATTACAAATATCTTCTCCTAGTCTATGGTCACTCACTTCTTAAGTGTTGTCTTTTGATGAACAAAAGCTTGATAAGTCTTTTTGAAAACAGTTATAGAAGATGGATTAGAATGGAGCAAGACTGAGGAAGGAAAACTAGTTAAGATTCTGTTTCAATAATTTAGGCAAGGAGTAATTAGGACATGAAATTAATAATAATAATAATAGCAAGTACTTACATAGCACTTACTATGTGCAGGCACCATTCTAAGCATTCCAAGCAATAAATAATTAACTTATTTAATCCTTATATCAAACCTGTGAGGTGGTTGAACTATTATTGTCCCTATCTTACAAATCAGAAAACCAAGGCACAAGTAGATTGTGACTTGCTTAAGGTTTTATACCGCTAATAACTGGCAAGAGGGAAAGAAGTTTGAGAAAATTTAATTATCGATTGGATAGGAATGATGAAGGAAAGTAAGGGACCTAAGATAACTTGAAGGATTTTGACTTACGTAACAGATCATAGAGAAAGAAGTGCAAGTTTGGAAGGAATAAATGAGTCTCATTTCGGAAAAAAAAATTTGAAGTGGAAATGCCTAATAAATAGCTGATTATACTTTTCTAGAATTCAGAAGAAAAGTGTTGGCTGGAGATAAAGATTTGGGAGTCATTAGCATACAGGGAGCAGAGCAGGGTGTTTTCACCTCAGCACTGCTGACATTTGAGGTCAGATAATTCTTTGTTGTGGGGGACTGTTCTGTCATTGGAGGATATTCAGCAGCATTCTTGGCTTCTACCCAGTAGATGCGAGGAGGACTATTCCCCAGTTGTAACAACCAAAAATATCTTCAGACATTTGTCAATATCCCCGGGAGGAAATCACCTTAGTTGAGAACCACTGGTCTAGTAGAAGCTATGTGTGTGGGTAAAATCATTTAGAAGAGATGAGAAATATACAAGATCATGTTTCCCAATTTTAAAAAGTTTATTCTCAACCCTTTTAAACATAAACATAACATTTTTCATCTTCCTTTAATTTTTTCTTAAGTTTCAAAATTGATTTGTCAAATTGCAAGTATAAAATTGTATCTCAATGCTGAATAATCTTTTCAAACTACACCTCTACCTCTCTTTCCCCCTCCTATTCTGATACACCCCCTGGGGCAGTCTCTCCCCATTTAGAAAATCATTGGAGGAGAGAAAAGTACACTGAAGACAGAGGGATGAACAAGCACCAATATTTAATGGGTGGGTGAAGATAGAGGAGCATTCAGAGAAAGTAATGAGGCATCAGAGGGGCAGCAGGAGAACCCCGTCTTGATGAAAGAGATGCTGTACAACATCAAAGTATTTTGGCTCTGCAAACTGCAACGATACATTCTGCCACTGGGGTTCATAAGTTATTTCTTAGAGAAGCGAGAGGATTTTGAGTACTCCCTGGGCTTGGAATGAAGGGAGAGTTTTATGTGGCAGGACCCAAGGCAACATCTAGGACAACTCATGGGAGGAAGCTTGGAGATTCAGAAAGAAAAGGTACTTCCTCTTCAAGGCAAGAGATAAGGAAGATTGCAGAGCAGCCCCCTGGAGCCTGAGGAGATGACCTAAAATTTTCATCTTGAAGGGAAGACTAGAAAATAAGGTCTAGACACCACTGAGGTTCCCACCTATTTTGGAAGGACATTGTTGTATGGCATGCTTTAGAAACTGGGTTCTGACATTCTTCTTTTTTTCATTTCCATTTCTTAAAAAAATGTTCTTTTTAAACCTTCTAGACAATTGTGAATTGGTCAAGAGAAAGATTTAAATGTCTTCACATTTATGCTAATACAGCCTCTGCAGCAGTTATGCCTTTGGTGGCTGGCTATGGTGGTGGCACTGATAACATAGCTAAGATTTTTAAAAATTAAGATCTATTGGTGTTTTGATTATTTTTCTCTTTATCTCTGGTTTCAGGGGTTTGGATATGATGTGTTTAGGTGGTGTGTGTGTGTGTGTGTGCATGTATTTAGTCTGCTTATAGTTCTCTCAGTTTCTTGGATCTATGGTTTGATAACTTCTATTATTTTTGAAAAATTCTTGGCCATTATCTCTTAAAATGTTTCTTCTGCCCCATTTTTTCTCTCTTCTTTGGGATTTCTATTACACATACATTATACCAATTTATAATTATTTCACACTTCTTAGATGTTCTATTTTCTTTCTTTTTTCACATTTTTTCCTTTGAATTTCAGTTTGGGTAATTTCTGTGAATCCATCTTCAAGGTACTGATTATTTCTCAGCTGTTTGGAGTCTACTGATGAGCCTATTGAACATATTCTGCCTCTCTCTTACCATGTTTTAACATTTTCTAACATTTTCATGTGACTCTTCTTATAGTTTCTCTCTATTGAAATTCCCCATCTGTTCATGCATGTTGTCCATGTTTTCTACCAAAGCCTTTAACATATAATTAGTGTCAACATCTAGATCATCTCTGATACAGTTTCTCTTGCTTGAATTTTCTTTTGACAAGGTTATTTTTATCTTGCTTTTTTGGGTAGTTTCATAATTTTTTTTTAATGTATTTTTGGCTGTGTTGGGTCTTCGTTTCTGTGCAAGGGCTTTCTCTAATTGCGGCAAGCAAGCGGGGGCCACTCTTCATCGCGGTGCGTGGGCCTCTCACTATCGCGGCCTCTCTTGTTGTGGAGCACAAGCTCCAGACGCGCGGGCTCAGTAGCTGTGGCTCACGGGCCCAGTTGCTCCGTGGCATGTGGGATCTTCCCAGACCAGGGCTCGAACCCATGTCCCCTGCATTGGCAGGCAGATTCTCAACCACTGCGCCACCAGGGAAGCCCCAGTTTCATAATTTTTAATTGAATTCTAAATATCATATACAGGACAGTAGAGACTGAGGTTATTTATACTTATGCTTGGAAATGGGCACTCCTTTCTTCTGTTAAGTTATTAGTGTGGAGGTTGAGACAATTCAGTCAGGGGTTGAGCTGCGTTTGGGTTTTCTTTTTGCCATATTTACCTTCAATTCTTCTAGTGTTATTTTGTGCTTGGGGTGGGGTCTGGTTTTCCTGGGGTTTTTTTCTCAGTGTTCCTGCTCCACCCTCAACTTTAGGCCCTCCTTGTGTACCTGCGCCTCAGATGGTCTCTCTCCAGCAGTACTGTGCTACTGCTTCTTTTTCAGGACTTGCTAGCCTTGGAGGTGGGGCAGAGATTTACCTGTTGTCCTGGATTCACCTCAGTCTTAGGCAGGCCCTTTATCCCTGGATCTTGAGGATGGGACTTTCTCCAGTGATTCTGTACCTCTCCAGTTGCACTCCATCTCCTTCTCCAGGGGTAGAGGGTGTTTTCTCTTCCCTTCCTCCAGGTGTAATGATCTTTTATCTGTGCTCTGGGTCCTTCTCCTAATAATTTAAGGTGTTTGTTCCTTAGGGAAAATGGTTTAGGTGGGCTTCGTGCCCTTCCCACAGGGGCAGCTGCTCCTGTTATCTAGGCATGTGCCACCAGGGAGGCTTTCTCTAGTCTCCCTCCCTGACCCCAGCTTTTTCATGAGTACTGGATAGTGGTCCACAGAGAAGACCCTTTAAATGGGTGTGAACTCCTCTTGAATCAGCAGCTTCCAGTTCTTGGCCATGCTGGGCTTTGTTTAAAACGTTAGCTGAATTCTTCTAACCCATTTGTATGATAGGTCCTTCTTCCTCCTATGCTTTGTTACAGGTAAGCCAGTGCTCATCTCCTAGCTCTCCTTGCAAGCACCTATCTTTCCCTCTATTCTGTTGCATTGGTCTATGTGTCTATTTTTGTGCCAGTGCCATACTCTTTTTATCACTGTAGCTTTGTAGTATAGTTTGAAATCAGGTGTGATACCTCTGGCTTTGTTCTTTTTCCTAAGGATTGTTTTGGCTACTTGGTGTCTTTTGTGGTTCCATACAAATTTTAGGATTTTTTTCCTATTTCTGTGAAGAATGCTGTTGGTATGTTGATGGGGATTGAATCTATAGATGACTTGGGGTATATAGACATTTTAACAATATTAATTGTTCTGATCTATGAACATGGAATGTCCTTCCATTTGTTTATGTCTTCTTCAGTTTCCTTCAGCAAAGTCTTATAGTTTCAGTAGTACAAATCTTTCACTTCCTTGGTTAAATTTATACCTAAGTATTTTATTGTTTTTGAAGCTATTGTGAATGGAATAGTTTTGTTTATTTCTTTTTCAGATGTTTCATCATTAGTGTATAGAAATGCAACTGATTTCTGTATGTTGCTTTTGTAGCCTGCAACTTTACTGAAATCATTGATTAGTTCCAAAAGTTTTTTGGTTGAGTCTTTGGAATTTTCTGTGTGCAAAATCATATCATCTGCAGATAGTGAAAGTTTACTTCTTCCTTCCTGATCTGGATACCTTTTATTTATTTGTCTTGACTAATTGGTCTAGCTAGGATTTCCAGTACTATATTGAATAAGAGTGGTGAGAGTGGGCATCCTCTTCATGTCCCTGATCTTAGAGGAAAGTTTTCAACTTTTCTCCATTGAGTGGAGTGTTAGCTGTGGATTTGTCATATATGGCCTTTATTATGTTGAGCTATATTCCTTCTATACCCAGTCTTCTGAGGGTTTTTATCATGGAAGAATGTTGTATCTTGTCAGATGCTTTTCTTGCATCTATTGAGACAATCATGTGATTTTTATCTTTCATTTTATTAATGTGGTATATTACACTTACTGATTTACATACATTGAACCATCCTTGCATTCCAGGGATAAATCCCACATGGCTATGGTGTATAAGGTATTACTGACCTTGTAGAATGAGTTTGGAAGTATTCCCTTCTCCTCAATTTTTTGGAAGAGTTTGAGAAAGATTGGTGTTACTTGTTCTTTGAATGTTTGGTGTAATTGTCCAGTGAGATCATTTGTTCCTGGGTTTTTCTGTGTGGGGAGGTTTTTGATTACCAATTAAATCTCTTGTTATTGGTTTGTTCAGATTTTCTATTTCTTCATGATTCAGTCTTGGTAGGTTGTATGCTTGAAATTTATCCACTTCGTCTAGATTATCTGATTTTTTGGCATATCATTGTTCATGATAGTCTCTTATGATTCTATGTATTTCTGTAGTCAGTTGTAATGTCTCCTTTTTCATTTCTAATTTTATTTGAGTCTTCTCTCTTTTTTTCCTTAGTCTAGCTAAATGTTTGTCAATTTTGTTTAGTTTTTTGAAGAACCAGCTCTTAGTTTTGTCAATCTTTTCTGTTGTTTTTCTGGTGTCTATTTTATTTATTTCCACCCTGACTTTTATTATTTCCTTCCTTCTGCTAACTTTGAGTTTAATTAGTTCTTCTTTTTCTAGTTCCCTGAGGTGTAAATTTAGGTTGTTTATTTGAGATCTTTCTAATTTCATTATAAATGAACTTATTGCTACTAACTGTCGTCTCAGAACTGCTTTTGCTGTATCCCACGTGTTGATATGGTGTATTTCCATTGTCATTTGCTTAGAGATCATTTTTATTTCCCCTTTGATTTCTTCTTTGGCCCATTGGTTGTTTAGAAGTGTGTTGTTTAGTTTCCACAAATTTGTAGATTTTCCAACTTTCCTCACTTGTTGATTTCTAGTTTCATACCACTATGGTCAGAGAAGATAGTTGGATTGAGTTAAACTTTCTTATATTTGCTAAGTTTTGTGTCCTATCTTATGATCTGTCCTGGAGAGTGTTCCATGTGCACTGTAAAAGAATGTGTATTCTGCTACTGTTGGATGGAATGTTCTATATGTGTTTGCTAAGTCAATTTGTTCTAGTCCATTGTTGACTTTCTGTCTGGATGACTTATCCATTGCTGACAATGGGGTATTAAAGTCCCATACTATTATTATATTGTTGTCTACTTCTCCCTTTATATCAGTTAGTATTTGCTTAATATAGTTTGGTGCTCTGATATTGGGTGTGTATATGATGTATTGACCCTTTCATAACTACGTAATGACCGTCTTTGTTGTTTGTTACTGTGTTGGGCTTGAAGTATATTTTGTCTGATATAAGTATGGCTATGCCTTTCTTTTGGTTTCCACTTGCATGGAATATCCTTTTTCATACCTTCACCTTGAGCCTATGTGTGTCTTTAGAGCTGAAATGAATCTCTTGTAGGCAGTACATAGTTGGGACTTGTTCTGTTCATTTTTATTTTTTAATCCATCCAGCCACTCTGTATTTTTTGATTGGTGAATTCAATCCATTTATCTTTAGCATGATTATTGATATGTAAGGACTTACTACTGCCATCTTATCATTTGCCTTCTGGTTGTTTTGTATCTCCATCGTTTCTTTTTCCTCCTGTTTCTGTCTTGAAATGGTGTGTTTTAAAGCTCCTCATCAAGAGTGACTAAGAGTTAGACCCTAACTATGACTAGGGTGTTACACAAGCAGGAGCCATGCTATAATGGCAGGATTCCTATATGTTCTTCTCGTCACTACTTCAATTTGCAATCTTTCTTTTTGCTAAATTTTCACCACCTGTGATATTGCTTTTGGTTTTCCCTGAGGCTATACTGTTTGTAACACAAACATGATTTCAATTTTATGACTACCATAACCCTTTATGGTGCAAACCTGCCTCTCTTAGCTGCTGTAGTCTTCATTGTTTTCTCACATTTATGTTATTACTGCTTGATCTCAGACCTACCTTGCAGCTAACCTGCAAATGTGTCTGAAATCAAATCCCTTTTTGATTAAAATGATTTGGCTCTACAATTAATAATTACCTTGTCTAATACTCATACTTTTCCCCAATTTTTAATTCCAGTCACAAATTCAAAGCTCCTTTCTACTATGCTAATACAGGTGAAAGACAGAACGTGTTTGTGTTGCTTTATACCTGTCTCTTGCATGTATCCTGTCTTCCCCATTATAATGAGAGTTCCTCAGGGCAGAGACTCCTGCCTCTATTTCTTTCTTCATCTTCTCCTCCCACCATTACCCCATTTTATTTTATTTTTTATTGAAGTATAGTTGATTTACAATGTTGTGTTAATTTCTGCTATACAGAAAAGTGATTCAGATATGTATATATATTCTTTTTTAATATTATTTTCCATTATGGTTTATCATAGGATATTGAATATAGTTCCCTGTGCTATATAGTAGGACCTTATTGTTTAATCACCCCATTTTATCAGCAGAGTGGGTGTTGACTGAGTCACTCAGTCTCTAGTTAATCGCTTCCCTGTGGGCAAGTTCTCCCTTGCACAGCATTTGGTGCTGTTGCCAGTCTCAGTATCCAGTTGTCCCAGAAGACCTAGCTTCACTTCTGCAATTCTGCCAGGGCCCAAGTTTACTCCAGCCTGCCACCTGCTTTGCACCTTTGCCAGAGAAAACTCTTTTTCTGGGGTCCTCTACTGAGACTAGGGGCCACAGGAAAGAACAAATGCTAAGCTGAGAACTCCCACTGTCTTCTTGTACAAAATAACTTCCCAGTTTCTAGATTGGTAAAGTGACCCCCATGGAGGAACTTTTCCATAAGGCTCCTCAACCAGAAACAACACTAGTTTTATATTTGCAACTTTACTCAACTGCTATGGTCAGAGGAGATCTCCTTTATTTATATTCTTATCCTTTTAGGATCTGTCCTTTCCTAGCAATCTGCCAACCAGTGCATGAGAGGAATGAATGATGGGAACTTCATTGTGGCAAGATTTGTTCCAAACTGAATCTTGACCCACCACTTCTCTGGATACCTTCCTGACTTCTCATCCTCCAGTACTTCTGCTCTGGATACCTGATTAATGGGCCTCTCTGGCTCCTCACTCTTCTCCTTCTCTCCAGGTGATGGTGTGCCTCCTTCCTCATGGCACAGCACCTGCTTAGGATAGCAGTTATGGTAAGCTATCTCTTTGTTCCACCCTTCTGTGTGTTGCCCCAAAGAGCAGCCTGCCTGGGTGTGACCTAGGATCCCAACACTCTCTTGTCCTTGACAGGTTGTGGAAGATTGGTCACTCTCAGCCTAGGAATCACTATTGAAGAGAAAGTACAGTCTGGAGCCTTAACTGGGTAAAATTGGAAATGAACCAATGTTTATCTTCATTAACATATAGTTTAATGACCAGGAAGAACTGATTAGAACAGGAAGAGCTCTCAAAGAACATCCTATTATTGGCAAAAGAATAGACAAATAAATCACTGGACCAGAATAGAGAGCCCAGAAATTGACCCTTATAAATATAGTCAGCTGATCTTCGACAAAGAAGCAAAGGCAATACAACAGAGAAAAGACAGTCTTTTCAACAAATGGTGCTGGAACAGCTGGACATCCACAAGCAAAAAAAAAAAAAGAAAAATCTAGACACCAACCTTACACACTTCACAAAAATTAACTCGAAATAGATCATAGACTTAAATGTAAAATGCAAAGCTATAAAACTCCTAGAAGATAATAAAGGACAGGGGACACAGTTTCGAGCCCTGGTCTGGGAAGATCCCACATGCTGCGGAGCAACTAAGCCTGTGTTCCACAACTACTGAGCCTGTGCTCTAGAGCCCGTGAGCCACAACTACTGAAGCCCGCACGCCTAGAGCCTGTGCTCCACAGCGAAGAGTAGTCCTCGCTCAATGCAATTAGGGAAAGCCCGCACGCAGCAACAAAGACCCAACGCAGCCATAAATAAATAAATAGATAAATAGATAAATAAATAAATAAATTTATATTAAAAAAAAGATAACAAAGGAGAAAAATCTAGATGACCTTGGGTATGACAATGACTTTTTAGATATAACATCAAAAGTATGATTCATGAACAAATAATTGATACTTGACTATTAAAATTTTAAACTTATGCTCTGCAAAAGACTGTTCAGAGAATAAGACAAGCCACACACTGGGAGAAAAGTCATTTCTGATAAAGAGCATCCTGTCCATTCCCCTCATTTCACTGAGGTCCAGAGAAGCAAAGTGCCTTGCCCAATACCACACTGTGGCAAAGATGGCTCTGAAATCTGGTCTCATCTCTCCCTTCCTAACCTAGGTCCTCAGAGATAAATAGCCCTCTGTTGTCTAAGCCCCTCACTTTGTCATGGGTCTTTGCTTCCTGAGAAATAGCCCTTCCTTTCTCATATTATTTCTCTCTCCTCTCATCAAAATTCTTCAGCACTCTGCTGTTCTGAAAAAGAGTGACTGGTGAGCAGATCCTCACTCTGAAGTTAACGATCAACATAGCTTAGGGTATTTGCATTTCTAAAAGGTTGTTAAAGGTGACAATGCTTTAACGCAAAGACCTGAATTCCCAAAGGAAGTTTTCAGGCTGGACTGTTGATGCTAGTGTGTGGACCTGGCTGAGCCCCTTCAAACCAGGGCTTCTATAACTCCATCATTTGTTCTTCCCTCTTCCCTTCTGTGGTTGCCTTTCCTTCCAGACTTCCTCCTCCTTTGTGGTCAGCAGTTGATTGTAGTGTTGCCTGGGTGTCTTGGCTCTTGAGGAAGTGGCTGTAACAAGGAAACCCTAGAAAGGACTGATAAAGCAGTTACAGAGATCTGCTGAAAGGGTGGTCAGGGTATTAAGAAGACGAGAACAGAACCCAACCAAGCAGAGAAACAAAGAAAAAAGCAGCTTCTAATTCAAGTGGCTGGAATCTGAGAGTATCTAGAGTGGGGTCAATTGAGTTTCTAGCATTTATCTGTCCTTCCCAAAGTGGGTCCATAAACACCATCCCCCACTGGAAGCAGTGGACTAGATTCTCCTAGTCTTTTTTTTTTAACTGACTATATGGCCCACACTGTACCTTTCATATCCACGACTCATTTATTTTGCAAGTGAAAGTTTGTACCTCTTAGTCTCCCTCATCTATTTCTCTCTTTGGCACACCCCTCCCCTCTGGCAACCACCTGTCTGTTCTCTGTGTCTATGACTCTATTATGTTTGTTCATTTGTCCTGCTTTGTAGATTCCACATATAAGTGAAATTATATAGTATTTGTCTTCCTCTGACAAATTTCACTTAGCATAATACTCTCTAGGTCCATCCATGGTGTCACAAATGCAAGGTTTCTTTTGTTTTTTAATGACTGAGTAATCTTCTATTGTGTATATACATCATACCTTTCTTTAATCCATTCATTTATAGATGGACACTAATGTTGCTTCCATATCTTGGCTTTGTAAATAATGCTGCAATGAATGTAGGGGTGCATATAACTTTTCAATTAGTGTTTTCATTTTCTTGAAATACCCAGGAGTGGAATTGCTGGATCACATGATAGTTCTGTTTTTAATTTTTTGAGGAATCTCCTCAAAAACTGTTTTCCATAGTGGCTGCACAATTTGCATTACCACCAACAGTGTATGAGCGTTTCCTTTTCTCCACATCCTTAGCAACACTTGTTATTTGTTGTCTTTTGATAATAGCCATTCTGATAGGTGTGTGGTGATATTTCATTGTGGTTTTGATTTGCATTTCCCTGATGATTAGTGATGTTGAGCATCTTTTTATGTGCTTGTTGGCCATCTGTAAGTCTTCTTGGGAAAAATGTCTATTCAAGTCCTCTGTCGTTTTTAATTTTTATTTATTTAGTTAGTTATTTTTATTTGGTTGTGCTGGCTCCTTAGGTGTGGCATGTGAACTCTTAGTTGCAGCATGCATGTGGGATCTAGTTCCATGACCAGGGATCAAACCTGCGCCCCCTACATTGAGAGTGTGGAGTCTTAACCACTGCAGCACCAGAGAAGTCCCATCTCTGCCATTTTTTAATTGGTTTTTTTTTTGTTTTTTGTTTTTGTTGTGGGTTGTATGAGTTATTTGTATACTTTGGATGTTAACCCCTTGTCAGATACATTGTTTGCAAATATCTTCTCCCATTTGGTAGGTAGCCTTTCCATTTTGGTGATAGTTTCCTTTGCTGTGCAAAAGATTTTAGTTTGTAGTTTTTAGTTTTAGATTGTAGTCCCATTTGTTTATTTTTGCTTTTGTTTCCCTTGCCTGAGGAGACATATCAAAAAAAATATTGCTAGGACTGATGTCAAAGAGTGTACTGCCTGTGTTTTATTCTAGAATTTTTATGGTTTGTGTCTTACAGTTAATTCTTTAACCCATCTTGTATTTTTTTTTGTATATGGTGTGAAAAAGTCCAGTTTGATTATTTTGCATGTAGATATCCAGTTTTCCCAACACTATTTACTGAAGAGGCTGTCTTTTCCCTATAATATATTCTTGCCTCCTGTGTCATAGATTAACTGACCATGTAAGTATAGGTTCATTTCTGGGCTCTCTATTCTGTTTCAATGATTTATGTTTTTGTTTTTGTGCCAGTACCATATTGTTTTGATGACTATAGCTTTGCAGTATAGTTTGAAATCAGGGCGTGTGATGCTTCCTGCTTTGTTCTTCTTTCTTAAGATTGTTTTGGCTGTTCAGGGTCTTTTGTGTTTCCATTCAAATTTTAGAATTATTTGCTCTAGTTCTGTGAAAAATGCCATTGATATATTAGTAGGGATTGCATTGAATCTATAGATTGCCTTGGGTAGTATGAACTATCTAACAATATTGATTCTTCCAATCCCTGAGAATGGTATATCTTTCCATTGGTTTGTGTCATCTTTAGTTTCTTTCATCATCTCCTAGTCTTTTAATAGTAATGATAAAGACTAAATTTGTATGCCAGGTTCTGTATGAAACACTGTTAAAAACGATGGGCCCAAAATGGAGTCACTTATGCTAAATACCACATCATGAAACTGAGATTTACTGCAGTTTTGGCTCTCCCAGAAATGGAATCTTAAACCCGTCAATCAGGAATTACCTAATAAGCACCAGTTAGGTAATCTGCCTGATAGACCCTTGCCATCCCTTAAAGGAAAGTAACCCTGCCATAACCAATCTGTTTTTTTGGCCTAGTACAACTTCCTTGTTCCTGCTCCTATCTGCCTATAAAAGTCTTTTATTTTGTACAGCTCCTCAGAACTCCTTTCTATCTGCTAGATTGCATGCTGCCTGATTCATGAATTATTGAATAAAGCCAATAAGATATTTAAATTTTACTCTGTTGAATTTTATTTATTAACAGCACAATTTATGGATTTTCTCATTTAATCTTCACAGCATTATATGGTAAGTAGTAAAGTAATCTCCATTTTACAGATGAGGCAACGGAGCTTAGAAGGGAAGATTAATATGTCTAAGATTACACAGCTGGTAAGGGATGAGGCTTTTGATCTGTGTCTGCCTGTCTACAAAGTCCATACTCTTAATCACTGGACTTTTCTGACTTTTGAGTTATTCATACATTTGCTATCTCCAGACATATACATTTTATTTTATTTTTTGGGGGTGAAAGTGTTTCTATTTTTCTTTCACTTTTTAAGGATATTTTCACTGGATACAGAATTTCTAGGTTGACACTTTTGTTTTCTTTCAACACTGCAAAACTATCATTATATTGTTTTTTGACTTCCATACTGCCTGTTGAGAAGTCTGGGGTAAATCTTGTTGCTTCTTTGAAGGAATGTGTTTTCTTCTCTGGCTGCTTTACAATTTTTCTGTTTGTATTTGAGTTTAAAGCAGTTTTTTATTTTTTATTTTGTGCCTAGATGTGCTTTTACTTCAGACATATACATTTTAAATCAAGCTGTTCCTTTTAAAGAATTCTCCTTTCTCATTGGCATATTTCAGTTTTGAATAAATTGTGTGCCCCTGTATTTATAATCACTTTCTTTTAGAAACATCTCCTTGTACTTTCTTTAGTTTTGTTGTTGTTGTTTGTTTGTCTTTTCCCCCAGCTCTGATGGGAAAGAAAGACTCCTCTTTCTGTTTTGGTTCTGCCAGGGAGGAAAAATAGTTTTCCCTCCACCCTTCTAAGGTCTTGGCTGAGACATCCCCCCACCCTAATAAAAAAAACAGATTAACAGGAGAAAAACAGACAGAATTTTAATAATAGGCATAACTCCTATATACATGGGAGATACCCAGGAAAACTGAGTGACTACCTGAAATGGCCAAAGCCATCACCTTAAATACTATCTTCTGCTAAAGGCAAAAGAAAGATTTTGGAGTTGGGGGAGCCAGTTTTGGGAGGTTGTCAAGAAAGGCACAGTAAAGAATAAGGTTGTTATGCAGATTTAAGTCTGTGACTTCTCCATTGATAAGAGTTTCTTGTGATTTAGAGTCATCTTTCTCTTCCTGGTATATATAGACACCCTTATAGTGGAGATTTCCCTTATAAATGTAAATTTCCCTTACAACCGGTAACTTCTCAGTTTTCAGAACTTTTCCAGTGTCTGCTATTTCTTAAAAATAACCAGATCAAGGTAATTCTTATGCCAAAGAAGCATGTTTTGGAATGGCATATTCTGCTCCCCTTCACAATGAATTACAAACAGCCAACTGCTCTTTTCCAAATAATGCAAATGCTTAAGCTATAGCTAATCAAATAATTTCCTTGCTTTGCTGTCACCTTTTCTCCATAAAAGTCTTTCTCCAAGTTCCTATTTGTGGAGCACTTCTAACCACTTTCAGTTCATCACTGCCCAATTGGAATTGATTTTTGCTCAAACTCTTAAAAAATTTTTAATACGCATCAGTTTATCTCTGAATAGTTTGTGTGCAAATGAGGATGATGTAATTTACCTTCCAAAATTGTAAGTATTAGAGGTAATATATGTAAAGTGCTTCCTCCTTAGTAAGCATTCATATGCTTACATACTAACTATTAATTTTGGTCTCTTAGTGTGTAAACTATATATTGCTCTTTGCTTTTGTCTTGTCAAATGACAAAACTAAAACAATTAAAGAACAAGTTTGATGATTTTTATTCAAGGAAAAGCAGTCTTTGGATTGGGGGTGTATAGTGCCTCACAAGAAGTGGAGCACATTTCCTGAGGGATTTTGGGCAAGAGTGAGTTGTTTTCTTTTTTAATAAATTTATTATTTATTTATTTATTTTGGCTGCGTTGGCTTTCGTTGCTGCGTGTGGGCTCTAGCTGCGGTGAGCGGGGGCTACTCTTTGTTGTGGTGCACGGGTTTCTCATTGCAGTGGCTTCTCTTGTTGCGGAGCACAGTCTCTAGGCTCACGGGCTTCAGTAGTTGTGGCACATGGGCTCAGTAGTTGTGGTTCACAGGCTCTAAAGCACAGGTTCAGTAGTTGTGGTGCATGGGCTTAGTTGCTCTGTGGCATGTGGGATCTTCCTGGACCAGGGCTCGAACCCGTGTCCCCTGCATTGGCAGGCAGATTCTTAATGACTGCACCACCAGGGAAGCCCCCAAGAGTGAGTTTTATAGGGAAGTATAAGGGGCAATGTGAAAACAAGGCATGATTGGCTAGGAGGTCAGGTATTTTCCTATAAGCCTGGAAAGTCCTATTTTCTAGGAAAAGGTAAGCTAGTTAGAGTTGAGTTTGAAAATTCTAGTTGATGTATTTTAGGTTTCCTTGATAGGTGTTTTCTTAAGTGCAGGCTAACTTAGGTTTAAATCTGTGATGTGGCAGGCCACTGGGGCAGCTGACATTTTTGTGGATCCCAGTATACTAATTAACTGTATCAATTCCCCCCATTTTGATCAATACTTTCAGTTGCACTGAGAGTATTGATCAAAATGTAAGGTATTAGCCCCACTCTAAGCTATCACTTCTTGTCGATGTTGGAGTCAGGTTGACTCTCTCCATAGGTTAGTATATGGAGGTCTCAGTCCCTTAGTTGACTGTTTTCTTCATCTCATTTTTGACATTCTAGGCAAAGGGAGATCATTTGTCTCATTGTCAGTGGCTACATATTTGCACTTAAAGCTTTTGAGACAACACAGCACACAAGGGAGACTATTAAAATGACTATAGGCAGAATAATTCCCGCTCCAAAGCCACAGTCCCCATGGCCCAAAACAACTTAGATCAAATAGATCAAAGAAAGACTGCACTGAAGAAGACAATTTTTAAAAAAAATTTTATTGGAATATAGTTGATTTACAATGTTGTGTTAGTTTCTGCTCTACAGCAAAGTGAATCAGTTATACATATACATATATCCACTCTTTTTTAGCTTCTTTTCCCATATAGGTTACTATAGTATATTGAGAAGAGTTCCCTGTGCTATACAGTAGGTCCTTATTAGTTATCTATTTTATATATAGTAGTGTGTAGATGTCAATCCCAATGTCCCAGTTTATCCCTCAGCACTCCCCACCACTTTCCCCCTGGTAACCATAAGTTTGTTTTCTACATCTGTGACTATATTTCTGTCTTGAAAATAAGTTCTTTTGTACCGTTTTTTTAGATTCCACATATAAGTGATATCATATATTTGTCTTTGTCTGTTTGACTTACTTCACTAAGTATGACGATCTCTAGGTCCATCCATGTTGCTGCAAATGGCATTATTTTGTTCCTTTTTATGGCCGAGTAATATTCCATTGTATATATGTACCACATTTTCTTTATCCATTCCTCTGTTGATGGACATTTAGGTTGCTTCCATGTCCTGGCTATTGTAAATAGTGCTGCAATGAATATTTGGGGGTGCATGTATCATTTCAAATTACGGTTTTCTCAGGATATATGCCCAGGAGTGGGATTGCGGGATATGGTAGCTGTATCTTTAATTTTCTAAGGAACCTTCATACTGTGTATGAACCTTCATACTCCACAGTGGCTGTACCAATTTACATTCCCACCAACAGTGTAGGAGGGTTCCCCTTTCACCAGCACTTACTGTTTGTAGATTTTTTGATCATGGCCATTCTGACTTGTGTGAGGTGATACCTCATTGTAGTTTTGATTTGCATTTCTCTAATAATTAGTGATGTTGGGCATCTTTTCATGTGCTTGTTGGCCATCTTTATGTCTTCTTTGGAGAAATGTCTATTTAGATCTTCCATGCATTTTTTGATTGGGTTGCTTATTTTTTTGATATTGAGCTGCATGAGCTGTTTGTATATTTTGGAGATTAATCCCTTATTGGTCGCTTTGTTTGCAAATATTTACTCCCATTCTGTGGGTTGTCTTTTCGTTTTGTTTATAGTTTCCTTTGCTGTGCAAAAGGTTTTCAGTTTAATTAGGTCCCATTTGTTTATTTTTGTTTTTATTTTCATTACTATAGGAGGTGGATCAAAAAGATCTGGCTGCGATGTATGTACGAGTGTTCTGCCTATGTTTTCCACTAAAGTTTTATAGTATCCAGCCTTACATTTAGGTCTTAATCCATTTTGAGTTTATTTTTGTGTATGGTGTTAGGAAGTGTTCTAATTTTATTCTTTTACATGTAGCTGTCCATTTTTCCCAGCATGTCTCATTGATCTATATTTCTGGTTTTGTGCCAGTACCATACTGTTTTGATGACTATAGCTTTGTAGTATAGTCTGAAGTCAGGGAACCTGATTCCTCCAGCTCCGTTTTTCTTTCTCAGGATTGCTTTGGCTGTTCAGGGTCTTTTGTGTTTCCATACAAATCGTAAAATTTTTTGTTCTAATTCTGTGAAAAATGCCATTGGTAATTTGATAGGGATTGCATTGAATCTGTAGATTGCTTTGGGTAGTATAGTCATTTTGACAATATTGATTCTTCCAATCCAAGAATGTGGTGTATCTCTCTGTTTGTGTCATCTTTGATCTTTCATCAGTATCTTATAATTTTCTGAATACAGATCTTTTGCCACCTTAGGTAAGTTTATTCCTAGGTATTTTATTCTTTTTGATGTGATGGTTAGTGGGGTTGTTTACTTAGTTTCTCTTTCTGATCTTTCATTGTTAGTGTTTAGGAATGCAAGAGATTTCTGTGTATTAATTTTGTATCCTGCATCTTTACCAAATTAACTGATGAGCTCTAGTAGCTTTCTGGTAGCATCTTCAGGATTTTCTATGTATAGTATCATGTCATCTGCAAACAGTGACAGTTTTACTTCTTCTCTTCCAATTTTGATTCTTTTTATTTCTTTTTTTTCTCTGAAAAAGTCCTAGCTGTAGCTAGGACTTCCAAAACTATGCTGAATAAAAGTGGCAAGAGTGGACATCCTTGTCTTGTGACCTTAGAGGAAATGCTTTCAGTTTTTCACCATTGAGAATGATGTTTGCTGTGGGTTTGTCATATATGGCCTTTATTATGTTGAGGTAGTTTCCCTCTATGCTCACTTTCTGGCAAGTTTTTGTCATAGGAAACACTTTCTTAAGCCAAATGGCTCTTTCAGTAATCTTAGGTAGCTGAGTTTCAACTTCCCCAGAACTGTGACTCCAAGTACAGCAAGTGGTGTTGGCTAGAGCACAGACACCTTCTTTCGGTCTAAAAGATAATCAAGGCCTATTCTATTACAAGAACAACTTTGGCCAGAGAGTCTACAGATTATTGTCAGGCAGCTATTGGTTTGCCAGTAGCTTCTGTGATAACTTTAAGAGTTAAGGAGAGGTTCCTGATCACAGCCTCATTTACACTTCCTCCTAATCAGGGAAGTAGGAATCTGCCACAGGAAGCAAATTTTGAATCAAGAATGCCTCCTGGTAATTCTCAATTGATCTGTAATTTTAGTTGAGAGGAGCAGCCCAACGTGAAGCCTTGGTTTGATTGTGGACAGTCAGAGACATAAAGAGTTAGCTCAGACCATAGTGTCCCACCATTTCCCAATTACTTAAACATTGAGCTTCCCGTGCATGCAGGGGCACTATCCTCCACAGATAAAGATAAACCTGGGAGGAGCACAGATGGCACCACCAAAAGAGGTATTCCATGGTGGAGAATATTGGAATAGGAGTGCAGAGTGATCAGCCAAGCCCTGGAGGTCAGATGATTTATGATTTAAGAGTTAAGGGTCTGTAGACTGCACAGAGAGTATTGTTCTGATTTCTCTTTCTGTTAGTTGTTCTGATTTCTCTTTGTATTAGTTGTTAACTGGACGCAGAGAAATTGACTTACAGGGTCAAGGTTAGGAGTCTAACAGGATATAGAGGGTACTTCATTTGGTCCAGAGAAACTGAGGCATTGGAAATCAGGGAGATGTTTGTAACAGGCAGAACTACAAAATCACGAGCATCATAGACCAACTGGGGTCTTTGGTGGCAAACCCAATAATCAAATAGGTCTCCCCATTTGCAAAAGCCCCAGAAATACAGATGCTAGCATTATCTTTACAAGTGACAGGAAGAAAAAGAAGAGTGGTGAAGCAGGTACAAAGGGGAGAAGGTATTTCATGATGAGAGTGAAAGGACCAGGATTCTTGTTCCAAAGTCTTGGGTGGAAGCATTCTACTTCATGAAATCAGCAGCTTCTTATTCAAGTAAACTTGATTTTGAGCATTTGTACAGGACCAGATGTCAGGTGGAGCCTTTTTCAGTTGTGAAATATACATGCAAGATTTGATAACCTTGTAATTTGGCAGCAGTGTCAGTGGTCAAGGATTCTTGGTAGAGTCCTTTCCATGAGTCTCACTTTTGCAAAAGCATTAGAGTAAAATAATAACTGTCTGTTAATGACAAAAGACTTAAAATGCCCATGGATAAAAATCTGATAATTCATTTGATAAGGAAATGTAGTTAATTCTGTGTTATACAATAAGTTAGCATGATAATTGGACACTGAGTATATTGACACAATTCTAGAATCTTTAAACAATTTCTGGAATACCTGTATCAGTAACATATATCCATACACATATAACCTAAGAAGGTTTATCATCACTTATTTGACAATGCTTCCCATGTAATTTAGCATACCAAATAAACCTAATTAGTTCAACATCTCTCCTTTACAAGCTGAGAGACAAATCCCTTGAGAATTCCAAGGGGGTCTCTGGGAAATCTCAGTGTTAACTCTGAGGTAAAAAATGCTGCATTTAGAATTTGATTTTGGGAAAATGTGAAAATGACAAAAGGTTTGAACATTTGACTAAATAGGATCACAGATCATTATGAAAAAATAATTATCTATTTAAAGTGACTATAAAAGATTTTAAAGGCAAATGCAGAAGGTTGCATAGTTATGAACAAAACTTAGCTCTTTTAATATTGAGAAGACTGTGTTTTCTTAAGTAGTCAGTGACCTGATAAAGGCAACATGAAGCACAGGAAATTATTTTGGTAAGACGCAAAACATTTGCTTTCCAGGTAGATTATCAGAAAGATTAAAAAATAATAACAATAAACTTTCACAGCCTTTTATATTAAGAGCAGACCAATAGTACAATAAAACTTTGTTTTTTTTAACAGACAGAAGACCAAGTCTAATTTTGCCCCAGGATACTTTTTGATATTAAAATTCATTTTTTAAAAATTTAAATAGATCCTTTCCGATCTTAGCCACACCTTCCTACTTGACCACACTCAAAATTTCTTTTCCAAGAATCCTTTTCCACAAATATTCTCCAACTTTTTATATCCATCCTAGTTTTGTCCTGTTTTTTCCTTTTTCTTTTTTTTTCCTCTTTCTCATTCTGGAATAAACATTTTACTTTAGGACAAAATTACTCTTTTTTTCCCTAACAAAAACACATCTCCATGTCTTGCATAGAAATGTTTCCCTTATTATTTCTAGTAGTTTTATATTAATTATAATTCTTATCCTTAAGAATCCCTTGATTCCTAGTGAAAACTAAAAAGTAAGCAATTGTGGACTGTCACTTGCCAATTCTGTTGATTGGCAAATTTGCAAATACATTTCCTAATTTCGAGAAACATATTCTTCCTCATACCACATTTTTTCAGTGTGACACAAACCATGTTTACTAAGAGATCAAAATATCTTTAGTTCCTCTGTAAAAGGAAGTCAAAAGTGGATAAATCTATGTTCAGTACTTAATGTTTCAGTATTTTATCTTACTTGGAAATGAACTAGATATTCAGCAAATATCCATCATTTAAGTTACCTTAGTGTAACTTTAGGATTCAAATAACCAAAATAATTTTGGAAACTGTTTTTAAGTAGATGTACCAAAAGCATAATAATTGTTGAAAAGTTCACTTACAAACTTGTATCTTTTTTACATATATTTAATTTACTTGTTCTGAACATTTATGTTTAGATTCTTCATGACAATTTAAGAGACATTAAACAGCTAACCATCATCATAAGTTAGCTTTCTTGCTGACAAATTCTCTAACAGAGATAAAGTGAGCTGATTTGACTTTTAGTAAACCTAGGTAAAATAAAAGTATTGTATTTAATGCTGGTAACTCTGAAGACATGCCTGTTTGAATTAAACCAACAAATTTAAACTAGCTTTATTTTACAGAAGCTTATCTTACATCATGTGACCTTGGCAAACATTTGGGTTAATTTCTGTATTACTGAGAGTATAGTTGATTTATATAAATGCTTAAATTTCTTTAAGCCAATTAAGTAGAGCTCGTTACAAATTAATTTTGGCACTACCACCTGAAGGTAGAAAAAAACCTATGTATGTATGTATTATAACATATATACATAGACATACATAAACATACAGACAGATGCAAACAGAAGTCTTACAACTTTCATTTTAAAATTTTAGCCATGAGACAGCTATGATAATACAAAACTCAGTGGTTTATAAAAGAAGAGTTGGGTCAAAATTGTGTTTCTGGCAGGTGGAATAAGTTAAAACTAGCTGCTCAGATGGCTTAAATTTTTTACTAATATTTGTGAAGACTGAAAATTTTTCATGTATGTAGTTTCCAAATAGCCTTTCCTTTTTTTAAAATTTTTTTTCCTAGTAAGGATTACTTCTCTGAAGTTTGAATTTCAAAAAAATGGCACAGGGAACGAATGCAAGTTCTTCCAAGAAGGACTTTTATTTTCTATATCTAGAATTTTATGATACCTACAAGCTTTTTGAGATGAATGGGGAGGTTTGGGAATTGGTAAAAAGGATAGGTTGGCTTTGAATTTTTTCTAGAGCTGCGTTTCTGATCTTACAAGACAAGGACAGTTTTTTCCCTAATTAATTAATTAATTAATTTTTGGCTGTGTTGGGTCTTCGATGCTGTGCGTGGGCTCTCTCTAGTTGCGGTGAGCAGGGGCTACTCTTAGTTGCAGTGCGCGTGCTTCTCACTGTGGTGGCTTTTCTTGTTGCAGAGCAAGGGCTCTAGGCACACAGGATTAAGTAGTTGTGGCATGAGGGCTCAGTAGTTGTGGCTCATGGGCTCTAGAGCTCAGGCTCAGTAGTTGCAGCACATGGGCTTAGTTGCTCCGTGGCATGTGGGATCTTCCCAGACGAGGGCTCGAACCTGTGTCCCCTGCATTGGCAGGCAGATTCTTAACCACTGCACCACCAGGGAAGTCCCAGGACAGTTGTTTTTAATTCCTCAAAGAATTGGGTTGAAGCCTGAATGATCTCAAAGCGTTGACCCACCCATCCAACTATACATTATCTTCATTTTGCTTCTTTATATCAGGGAAATCTTTAACTAAGATACAAATCAAAAGACCTCTATGTTCTAGATTTGTAGATTTTTTTTTTTTTTGGAATATTTTCTTTCATTCAGCTTAGGCGAGAAGGCCTTAAAAAAAGGTCCTAACAGACCCTGAATATCAGCTTCCAATTTGACTGACTTCTGACCATAGAGCTACTTTAAAAAAATCCTTTCAAATATCTTGTCAGGTTTCAGCTGGGAAAAATAGTAAATATTTCTGGCAGTATTGAACAACCCCATGAACCCAAGGGTGTCCCGAAAGAGGGTACAAAAGATACGAACCCTCCCAAGGTCCAGAGTGACTCGCAGAGATAGTCACGAGAAAGAAGACTTAGACAATTCCCCTGAGAGCTGGCAAAAGTCAGCAGAACCCCAGAAGCCAATGGGGTGCAACCCTGTTTTGTGCTGATCTCAGCCTATCAATAACCAGTGTTGTGGTT
Organism: Balaenoptera physalus; assembly: GCF_965194825.1. Classification (NCBI taxonomy): domain Eukaryota; kingdom Metazoa; phylum Chordata; class Mammalia; order Artiodactyla; family Balaenopteridae; genus Balaenoptera; species Balaenoptera physalus. The sequence goes on along the minus strand of NC_138882.1, from coordinate 78,099,195 downwards.
GGACAAGCTCTTGGGGTTCTTATAATGATTGCAAGATGCCCTTCAGCAATAACCATCAGGAAACTTTGAAAAAAACAGAGGCTCATTACTTATAACACCTGGAAATTACACAGCACACCTGGGGCCACACAGCAAGGTCATGGGGAGACAGAGTGCACGTGGGCCTGGGGTTCTGCTTTTATTGGGGCTGAGGGTGGGTCCTAGGGTTTTGGGGGCTCACTCTTTATTGGTGAATTTAAAATATAAGAGCAGGAATTTAAAGGACAGGATGGAAGAAAACAAAAACCATGTAGACCAATTGGTCAGTTATTTAAATCTACCAAAATCTCTAAAACAAAGGAGCCTCAGTAAGTGGAAGTGGCCTGGCTCTTTATCTACTTGTGTGGTTGGTACTGTGTTTAGCTGAGATAGCCTTCTTTGAAAGGGCTACCCCTTGAAATGGATGCCTTGGCAATCAAAGCTTAAGTCAGCCACTTGTATTGCAAAAAAGAAGAAAACTATCAGGGCTTACACTTCAAACCCATATTTCTGCCTGGCCATATTTTGGGGGCCCCAACCTGATGGCTGCCAAGTCAAGTTCTCAACACAAAATGAGACAAACAGAAGAAAATAGCTGTCCCTGGGAGAGAAGAATTGACAACCAATAGGCACCCCAAAACCAAAATCAAAAAAGCCTGAATTTGGAAAAGAAAGGACAACATGAAATTTAATTTTCCTCTCTTGACCAGGCACTACAGAGATCTGGGAGACCTGACTGTGGTAAGAACTCTCATCCTTCACCAGCTTCTGCCAGTTTTTCCAGGATCCCTTCTGGAGGCTCTGGAGCATGAGGTATTTAGAGTGTAGCTCTGGTATCTCTCAGAATTTAACAAGGGTTTCCATTAATCTTAGTTTTAGTGTCCCCTTGGCTGTTTAAGGGAATAATTGGTAGCAGTTTACCAGAGACGCCCTCAGAGCCTCACCAACCCTGAGAGGGGCCATTTGGTGACCTTCCTTTGAGGGTAGATATGGGTTATCTGTAAGGCCACTAACTTGGCAGACTTTTGTTTACAGTTCTATAGTCTCTTCAGGGTGGAAAGGCAATTCAGATAGAGGATTAGCAGAGTGTGGGTACTCAGGTAAAGGAGGACAGAGGGGAGTAGTAGGAGTCACATCAGGCTTGTAGTCTTTTGTTTTAGGTACCTCTTGTGTCTTTTTTTTTTTTTTTAATTTTATTTATTTATCTATTTATTTATTTTTGGCTGTGTTGGGTCTTCGTTTCTGTGCGAGGGCTTTCGGAGTCACATCAGGCTTGTAGTCTTTTGTTTTAGGTACCTCTTGTGTCTTTTTTTTTTTTTTTAATTTTATTTATTTATCTATTTATTTATTTTTGGCTGTGTTGGGTCTTCGTTTCTGTGCGAGGGCTTTCTCCAGTTGCGGCAAGCGGGGGCTCTTCATCGCAGTGCACGGGCCTCTCTTGTTGCGGAGCACAGGCTCCAGACGCGCAGGCTCAGTAATTGTGGCTCACGAGCCTAGTTGCTCCGCGGCATGTGGGATCTTCCCAGACCAGGGCTCGAACCCGTGTCCCCTGCATTGGCAGGCAGATTCTCAACCACTGTGCCACCAGGGAAGCCCTTGTGTCTTTACTTTTACGTTCCCCTTTTGCAATGAATCTTTCAATGAAGCTCTCTGGGACTCTTGAAGCTTTTTGGAGGCATACCAATTAAAATAGGTATCCCATTCTGTTTGTTTGATTTGAGGACTCTTACTTTCAAGTGCACTCTTAAATGAGCCATCTTGTCTAACTGGAAGATTCCCTATAATGGCCGTTGTCATTCTAGGTTGTCTTAGTAAGATGTTGCCATTTTTGTAGATATCTATAGCTTCTTGGACCGCATTTATCAGACATAAAATAGGCAGGTGTGCCAGAAGGTGACAAGCTTAATTCTTTGATATTTGAGGGTCCCACTTCTGTAGCTAAGCCTTGGATCTCTTAGAGCCAAATTAATGCCTAATAGGGATCTGCCACCAGATTATGTGTTTTTTTTTTTTTTTTTAACAAATTTATATATTTATTTACTTTTGGCTGCGTTGGATCTTCGTTGCTGCGTGCGGGCTTTCTCTAGTTGCGGCAAGCAGGGGCTACTCTTCGTTGCGGTGTGTGGGCTTCTCATTGTGGTGGCTTCTCTTGTTGTGGAGCAGGGGCTCTAAGTGCGTGGGTTCCAGTAGTTGTGGCACGTGGGCTCAGTCGTTATGGCTTGCGGGCTCTAGAGCACAGGATTAGTAGTTGTGGCACACAGGCTTAGTTGCTCCGCGGCATGTGAGATCTTCCCCGACCAGGGCTTGAACCTGTGTTCCCTGCATTGGCAGGTGGATTCTTAACCACTGTGCCACCAGGGAAGCCCCGATTATGTGGTATTTAACAGTGTACCTTGTTACATGGAAATTTTCGTGAGGTTGGCATGTGACCTACTTTTCATCTAACCCATTCCTTGACCAACTTATCCTAGCCCAGGAGTCTGAGAGTGAGGTGGTGAGCGCTCAGTACACTCCACATTTATTGTCTTAATTTAATTCCCCAAGTCCCTCAGCAGTTCATGCTGTGGACTTACCTCAAGCTTTGTGAGTTTCCTAATGGATGCCATCAAGCTTTCTTTTGCTTCAAGGGCTCCTATTATTTTCCCTCATTTAAATAATTCTCCCTAGTTCAACCAGACTTACTGTTTCTGACTGCTTGAGCACTGTTCCTGAGATCCGTCAGTGCCTCCTGAAGGTGTTTACACTGTAGCTGAGATTGGGCATAAACTCAAATGTTGTGGCCTACTAGATCTCACCATGAAATATCTGAAGTCCCTCACACCCCAAATTTCCACCTAAAAAGATTAGAACAAACAAACTTGAGCTTCAAATGGGAACTTGGTGGAGCTCGGTCTAAGATAAATTACCAGAGATACTGGAGAGCAGCTGGAGAGGTAGCAAACTAAAGTGGCTCTGTAGGAAACTTCACCTTCATCTAGGAGCCAACCCGGGAATCTTCAGTAGCTGTTTTCACATCACACCTCGTTGACAGTAGAGGCTATACCTTGCAAAGATTGCGGGTTTGCTTCCAGACCACTGTAATAAAGACAATATTGCAGTAAAATGAGTCACACAAATTTTTTGGCTTCCCAGTGCATGTAAAAGTTACGTTTACACCATAGTCTATGAAGTGTGCAATAGCTTCATGTCTATAAAACAACATACATAGCTTAATTTAAGATGACTTTATTGCTAAAAATACCAAAACAATTTCAATAATAACATCAAAGATCACAGATCATTATAACACATCATAATAATGAAAAAGTTCGAAATACTGTGAGAATTACTAAAATATGACACAGAGACACAAGGTGAGCCAAATGCAGTTGGGAAATAATGGCACTGATAGACTTACTCAACGAGAGTTGCCACAAACCTTCAATTTGTAAAAAATGCAATATCTGCAAAGTGCAGTTAAGTTAGCACAATAAAATGAGATATGCCTGACCTGTCCAATGATAAAACTAAAACAATTTAGTTACAAGATTATTCAAGGGAAAACAAGCCATGGATTGAGGTAGTACAGTTCCTCATAAGCAGTGGAGAACTCTTCCCAAGGGATTTGGGCAAGACCAAGTTTTATAGAGCTTCAGAAGAGGCAATGTGGAGACAGGGCATGACTGGCTAGGAGGTTGGGAATTTCCTTATAAGGCTAACAGGTCCTGATTTCTAGAGTAAGGTAAGCTAGCTAAAGCTGAGTTGGAGGATTGTGATTGGTGTATGTTACGTCTCTGGACAGGTTTTTCCTGTTAAGTGCAGGCTGACTTAGGTTTAGATTTGTGATGTGGTCTGGTCCACTGGGTGGTTCCAATGTGTGGGTCCCATTATATAAATTAACCTTTAAAGTGTTGATGTCAGCTCACTGGAGTCTTTTCAGTGGTTAAAGAAATTTTTTCACCTAAAAATCAGATAAGGGCTGGAGGTAGATTGGGGGTGGGAGGTGGGGTAAAACGGGGCCAGTAGAAAAGCCTTGGCCAAAGGAGTGGGGCTATTGAGGTTTCTGAAGACCACAGAGTGTAAGAACAGGTTTTACAATGTCATTTTCTTGAATATTACAGCTTGCTTCCTGAGAGAGCTTTTGGGAGAGAGGCCCCAGCAGAGGGCCCCAAGAGAGATCACAGAGCAACTCATGTTCTGGGGATGTTGAGGGTGAACAAATATTGATGAGGATGACAACAGAAATCAAAAAAGGGAAACTAGCATTGACTGGATACCCACAACACGCCAGGGACTTTGCTAGCACGCAAATTCTCTTTTAATTTTCAAAAACCTTGAGTGCAGTGGTTCTCAACCAGGGGCAATGTTGTCCCCAAGAGAACATTTGCCAATGTCTAGAGACATTTTTTTTTTCACAACTAGGGGGTGCCCCTAGAGGTCAGGTATGCTGCTAAACATCCTACAGTGTATAGGACAGGTCCTCACAATGAGAATTATTTGGCCCCAAATGTCAATAGTACTGAGGCTGAGAAACCCTGCTTGAAGGACGGGCACGCTAATCTTCATTTATACAGATGTGGAATCTGTAGTTCTGAGAAGCTACCTGTCATTCAAAATTAGACTTACACAGCTCTAAAGCCCTGCTCTTTGACCATGCCATAGTGATAAGAACAGTGATGGGTAAGAAAGATAAAGAACCAGGGCACTAATTGCTGCTCAAGGATATTTGTTGGAGGAATGAGTACAAGCGTGAACGACAAAGGGGAATAAGAGGATGGGTGTGATCATCCTATTGCCACTCTGACACACGTCTTTGTCCTTGTTCCACAATCCAAAACAGAGTCAGGATTATGATAATAAAGAAAATCAAATGGTGGGGGGTGGCCACAAGTCGCTATGCTCGATCTCAGGAGGGGTCTGATGCCAGTGTCTGCGCCTCTAAATAGATCTAGAAGTACGGGGAGTCTTCTGACTCACTCTCCTCCATCGCCTTTTCTAAGCAGAGAGACAGACAGGAGGTTCTGAGCTGAGTTTGGGTGACCATTTATTCCCCTCTTCTCCCAGAGGCTGAGCCCAGCTGTGGCCCCAGAGGAAGAGGAGAATCTGTTTCCCAGTTTCCACATTTTCTGTGAACTTGGAGTGGGACTGAGCCAGATTGATTCTGGGAAACCCTGAACTTCTGGGAGGGAAAAGTTGAGATGAAAGAGGGTGGAAGGGGAGGAGCCAATGACAAAAACAACACTTCTTTTCACTTCCTCTTTTGGACTCCAGAATTTGTCTGTTCTCTGGGGTGGAATCTGTCAAGCCTCGAGAGAAGTCTGTGTCTGCCGTGCTGGGCTGTCAGAGCCAACCTGCTCTCTCCAGGAGGTGATGGGGATGCCCTCATTCCTAGCCCTCCCTGCTGCCAGGAGTGACCGAGCTGACTGCACATCCTGCCATCCTTTGGGCCACATGCTACTGTGGACGGCTCTGCTATTCCTGGGTGAGGCAGGGTCCCAGGGGGGACAGTGGAGCAGGGACAGAGGCAGGCATGCTTTTCTAACTCAGCTGCTGCCACCTCGGTTGGGGCTGAGCTTTGGGCAAGGATGAGGGCTGGCGCGGGAAGCACGTCAGGAAAGTCAGGAGGGTGAAGGCAGGCTGATGAAAATCAGATTCTGACAACCTTGCTGGCCTTGGCAAATTATGAAATTGGCAGAGGTCTTTTTTTTTTTAATTAATTAATTTATTTATTTTTGGCTGAGTTGGATCTTTCTTGCTGCACGTGAGCTTTCTCTAGTTGCAGTGAGTGGGGGCTACTCTTTGTTGTGGTGCATGGGCTTCTCATTGCGGTGGCTTCTCTTGTTGTGGAGCACAGGCTTTAGGCGCGCAGGCTCAGTAGTTGTGGCGCGTGGGCTCAGTAGTTGTAGCTCGTGGGCTCCAGAGCGCAGGCTTAGTAGTTGTGGCGCATGGGCTTAGTTGCTCCGCGGCATGTGGGATCTTCCTGGACCAGGGCTCAAACCCGTGTCCCCTGCATTGGCAGGCAGATCCTTAACCACTGCACCACCAGGGAAGCCCAGAAGAGTTCATTTTTTTTAAAGTCTTTTGCCCAATTTCACTCAGCACCAAAGTCCCTGGTGCTCTGCCACCCCCCAGAGCGGAGCCAGCTGTGAGGAAAGTCTAGTGACCTAGACTTGAAGGACTAATGAGTGGCCAAGGTGTTTACCTTCCTTAGAAATTTGTGTTTCACTGGGACCGTATCTTAGGTGAGAGGGCTAATGCTGTCTTAGGCAAATAGGAGGTGGGGGGAACACATTGTGGTTGGGGGCAGTGGCTGTTCTCTGTGCTCCTGAAACCACTTCAGGCAGCAGAAGCGTATTCTCTTTATGTGAAAGGAGATTCCCCTGGGAAAAAGCACAGGAGGGTCTGGGTTATCCAGGGAATGGGGATCAGAGAATACATAAGCCAGGCAATTCTAAAATCAGTTGTGGGACCAGAGGAATCATGCATGTCTCTTTGCACTGCACAAACATGGGGATACGTCCTGTCACCGTTTGAATAGAAAGACAGGATCTTAGGCTGCAATTGAGCGCTCCTTTCTGACCATGTTCTCAGCTGTGAACTAGGGACCAGGGACTGATAGTGCTGGTGGGTGGAAGAGTCTAGGGAAGGCCGAGTAGGGGAGCCTTATTGCCAGGAATGTCTCCCCAAGCTCAATTTCTAGAGTATCTACCCTCAAATCTGCTTCAGTGTGGTCCCAGAGGACATGCAGCCACTTTCCAAGTTATGTACTATGATCGATAGTAAAATCTGTTCAGCTCTGGGAGCCTTGGCCCTCAATAATGGATGATACTGGGGCAGGAGGTGGAGGTGAGGAAGCGAGAGTATCCTCCCATGAGCAGGATGAAATGGATTGAAGCAGAATAGCATGAAAAAGGAGCACTGAACTACCTCACTTTTCGTATGGAGAAGCTCAGGCCTGGAGTAGTGGCATGCTTCCCTACCTCTGCTGTAGTGATACCAATGTGATGCCTAGACAAGACTCCTGGGAGAGACTTTTGGAATTTTTATCCATTTGCCCTTTTGCTAAGTCACAAGGATTTACTCTGTCTTTTCCATTCTCATCTGGGCCGCCATATTTAGGTCTTCATTGCTCAGTAACTCCATCTTTACACCACCTTCTGATCCAGTCTTGACTGTCCTGTCTCCTGTTCTCCAAATCCATGCTGTACACTGAGGCCATGACTTCTTCAACTACAGCTATGGCTGAGTCACTGTACTTCATAAATGACTTCAGCGCTGCTCCACTGCCTACTTTATAAAGCTCCAATTCTACTCTTAAAAGTAGATTCTCATCTAGAGCCAGGCAGTGTGTACACATATTCTCTGCTTTCCAAGATTCCACAAACTGCCTTGTTTAAACATTAAATAAATGCTATGTGCAGGCTCTGTTCTAGGACTTGGAGATTTCTCACTGAACAAGAGAGACAGCCTTCCTGACCTAAAGCACAAGGTCTTTGCCTCCCTCACAGTGACAGTATTATACTGAGTATGAACATATTTAGTATTCACTAATATTTGTTGAATGAATAAATGGAAGGTGACTTCTCTCTACTTTTCTCATCTCTTACTTGTTTCTTCTCTTCCTCCTCCTCTTAGTCCTACTTCTTTACCCGTTCCCTGCACTGCCACATTGTCAGCCCTACACACTCTGCTTTTCAGCTATCACTTCTGTGTCAATGATTTCCAAACCTATCTTTCTTGTTTGTGTCAAGTACAATTTCATATTTCCACCTGCTGGTTGGAGACCTCCAAATTGATTTGTCAGCTCAGAAACAACACACATTCAAAATCCAACTATCATCTTCCCCTCACAAATGTTCTTCTCCTCCTAACATTTATATTTGTGTGAGCACAACTAATGTTTTTCCTAGTCACCCATTTACAAGACCCCCATATCTCTTCAAGTGCCACGTTCTCTCTCCCTCTTAAATTTCTCTCATGCCCGTGTCCTCATCTTTACGTTCTATTGTCAACACAATTTTTGGCTCTCTTATCTCCCACCTAGATGGACTCAATGAATGATTTCCAGAGCACTGGCAAATAAAATTAATATGGCCACTGCCCTCTTTGAGCTTACATTCTACTGAGGGATATAAACAGTAAATAAAGGAACACAAATGCATAAATATTAATTGGAAAATGGCTATGAAGCTGTCAACAGGATACTCTGATAAGAACACTTGTTGCGGGGGACATGAGAGAACAGCCTACATTAACAGGATGATATGGCAAGAGTTTTCTGAGGAAATGACTTTTAAGCTAAGACCTGAAGCATGTTAAGGATTAAGCCATCTGAAGATACAAAGGAAGCAGGTTTAGAGTAGAGGGATCAGCATACAGAAAAGCCCCAAGTCTGAAGAATGTGAAGAGGTCTGGTGTTATTGGAGCTCAATGAGTAGGGGAAGTGTGGCTCGAGATGAGGCTGGAGAGGTGAGCAGGGCTTGTGTCAGGTGTGGCCTTGTAAATATTTACATTTTATTTTCAGAGCAAAGGAAGAGCACTGAAGGCTTGTAAGCAGGAGGGTGATATTATCTGATTTGTTATTTAAAAAATAACTCTAGCTTCTCTATGGGGAATGAATTGTCGGGGGAACAAAATAAGGGAAGGGATAAGTTAGGAGATGGGAGAAAGCTGCTGGTGACCTAAAATAGTGTGAACATGGACTGAAGCTGACGCATTCAAGAGCTAACTGGAAGCAAGATGATCACAACTTTACTGGTGCAAAGGCCGATAGGGTTTGGGAGAGAGAGAGGAATAAAAAGAGGACTTGGAGTTTTCAGGCACGAGTACCTGGGCAGATGGTGAAGATATACACTTACATGGGGGAACCTGGGAGAGAAATAGAATGTGTCCACTTGATTTGACATTGAGATCATTGGTGATTTTGACAAGAAAAGTTTTAGTGGACTGGTGAGGGGAGAGTTCAAATTGCAGAGAATGAAACAGTGATTGGAAAGAGAAGAAATGACAACAGCCTTTGTAGAAAACGAATTGAGAAATCAGGCTGGGAAAGGGAGCAGAAAAATAATTTTGGAATTATATGTGGTGTCAAGTGAGATTTTTTTCCTTTCAGTGAAAGATCCTGGGATATATTTATGTTGATAGGAAAGGTCCAGCTGAGAAGGAGAAATGGGTGAGGCAGAGGAGAAAGGGAATAACAGAGAGGGGAAAATCCTTGAGCGGGTGAAAGGGAATGTGACCCAGGATAGAGACTGACCACAGATAGGAGGAGAGATGTCCTCAGTGAAAACCAAGAAAGGAAGATGGATAGAGATGCAATAGGTTAGATGATTTAGTTGGGGGAAGATGTGAGACCTCCTGTCTAACTGTGTTTGTTTTCTCTGTGAAGGATAAAGGAAGGCATCATCTTTGAGTGAGACGGGACGGGAGGCAGAGGACTGGACAGTTTGAGGAGTGAGGAAAAAATGAGTGTCCCTACCAAGAGCCGCAGAGCAAACGTACTAGAGAAAAAGTGCCAGAACGGCAGTTTAGTGTCCTTTTGAATATGGAGACAGTAAATTTACAGAGATACCAACCTGCCTGCTTATGTGGTAATTTCATTAACACACGGCTGAAGAAGTAAAGGCATGGACAACCCAGGTGGGACGTAAAGCAGACAGAGACCGGCAAGAGAGTTAAGGGGATTTGCAAGGAGGTGATTATTTATAATGATGAATCATCATATCTAATGAGAAAGTAGGCTGATCTTTGCTTTCTCTCTTACAGCTCCTGTTGCTGGGAAACCTGGTAAGTGCTCACCACATCCTCTCCCTCCCCCAGCTACTCTCTCTATCTCTGCTCCCTGCACCCTGTCTGGAGGTGCTCTGGATGCACCAGCAACCCAGGACTGAGGTAGAACCAGGAAAGAGTAATTGTTCCCGCAAGATGCCCTGCCCCCTTCTCCTTCCTCCTTCCCTTCCTCCCAGGGAAGCCAGGGATGGGCAGCCACGGGGCACAGCCTTTCTGTTCCTGTTCCAGTGAGACCTCACAGATTCTGTCACAGAAAATAACTGTCTTCTGTCTCAGTTGCCTTCCTCTCTCCAAACTAAATCACGAACCCAGGCCATTTTAGTTTCAGCCACATGCAAAATCACACTATTTGCTTAGGTTAACCCCATGGGTTGATAAATCCTCTACTTTGCATGTATCTGAAGGCTTCAGGGCCTGTTCCCTTGGACACAAATAGGAGATACCATTGGTTGCAGCTTGGTGGGATGAACACTGCTGGGCACTGCTTTCTCTGCACCACTAACCTCTCCACCTCCCAGGACTGGTAGTGGGGTGGGGCTCTACCTGGGCCACTGAACGCAGGGCTCCCTAGACTGGCCTGCCAGCCTTTCGCCTCTTTCTTTTTCTTCTGAGGCCACAGAGACTCCTCTGTGCTTGGGTGTCAGGACAGGTCTATTCTAAAGGATAAAGAACGGGGACTTCCTTGGTGGTCCAGTGGTAAAGAATCTGCCTTACAATGCAAGGGACACAGGTTCGATCCCTGGTCAGGGAACTAAGATTCCCACATGCCGTAGGGCAACTAAGCCCACACAACTAGAGCCCACGGGCCACAAACTACAGAGCCCACGCGCCCTGGAGCCTGTGTGCCACAACTAGAGAAGAGAGAACCCACACGCCGCAACTAGAAAGAAGCCAGCGCACCACAACTAAAGATCCCACATTGCAACAAATATCCCTCATGCCGCAACTAAGACCCGACACAGCCAAAAAAATAAAATAATATATCTTTTTTTTTGTTCTGACTTCTTCCATTCTTTTTTTTAAAGATGTATTTATTTCTTTTTATTTAGAAATAAATACATCTTAAGGAAAAAAGAAACTAATAATAAGCTGCTGTATAAAAAAATAAATAAAATTCTAAAATTCAAAAAACAGTAATAAGCTGTAAGGATACATTGTACAACAGAATATAGCCAATATTTTATAAAAACTACAAATGGAGTATAACCTTTAAAAATGGTGAATCACTTTATTGTATACCTGTAACTTATGTAATATTGCACAGCAACTATACGAATAAAAATTTTTATTCCAAAAAAAAAAAGAAAGAATGGAAGAAGTCAGAACAGAAACGTGATGCCTGACTCTCAGCCTGGCACCACAGGGGAGGAAAGTGATTCCCCAAACGATGTATGTGTAGTATGTGTGTGCATGTCTCTGTGTGTGTGTGTGTGTGTGTGTGTGTGTGTGTGTGTGTGTGTGTGTGTGTGTGTGTTTGCCCCCTCTCCCATTCCCCTACCTCTTGTCCTCTCCCCTGAGTAGGAGCCAAGCTCCCTGAGAGAACCTGGGTTCCTGGGGGCCCCTGTGTGGGCTGCATGAGTTGCAGGAATTGCCTTTAGTTGCAGAACAGTTCTGCGTTGGGTTCCTCTCTTGATGTCTCCAGCATGGCCACAGTTTTCCATCATCTGCGATTTGGGGTCTGCTTAGGCCCTTGGGGTCCCTTTCCTCATGCTGCCTTCTCTCTCTGCCCCTCAGCAGGTCTCCCGAAGGCTGTGGTGAACATTCAGCCTGCGTGGATCAATGTGCTCAAGGAGGATGACGTGACGCTGATGTGTCAGGGGACCAACTTGTATGAAGGCAACCTCACCCTGTGGTTCCATAATGGGAGCTCCATCCAGAGCCAGAACCAGCCCAGCTATAGCTTTAAGGCCAGCAGCAATGACAGCGGAGACTACAGGTGTCAGAGAGAGCAGACCAGCCTCAGCGACCCTGTGCATCTGGATGTGATTTCCGGTCAGTGGAGGAAGGCCTGGGAGAGTCTGGGACAACAAGGATAGAAGGAATCTGCTTATATGGGAGAGGTTTTTCAGAAAGGGGAATTGCCTGCTTACTGGGAAGCATGGCTGTGAGTTGTTTGAAGGGGCTTTTGTCCACTCATTTCCCTTTTCACGCACCCCATTGCTTAGTATGTGTGGTGAGGTGGAAGTTCCTAAGAGATTTCTCAGAATATGTTGGGCTCTTTTGTCTCGGTGCTGATTGAGCAAGAAGGTGACAAGGCCACTGACAGGCAGCTGGGTATGAGAGAAGCAGAAGGAAATCCCTAATTCACAGAAATCCTTCCATTTTTATGGCAGAGTCGAATGCACAGACAGACCACAACTGAATCCTAGCCCTGGAAATTGCTAGCCATGTAAACATGATAATTTCATTTACCTTTGAGCTTCAGTTTCCTCATCTGCTCAGTGGAGATACTACTGCCTCCCCCATCAGGTTCCGGTGAGAATCAGCATTTCCCTGCCCCCCTGCCCTCTGTGCAACTTGAGGTGAAAGTTGTGTCTTAACCACCTTTTATATCCAGCCCCAGGCACAGGACAGGGCTTAATAAATGTTTGCTGAACCGATCAATGATCCTCCAAAGCTCCTGGCAAGAAATACGTTCTCCATGGAGAAAAGCTGCAGTGTGATTATGATGAATATTGTCATTGCTATTCTTCACTTAGTCCCCTTCCCTCACCCAATTCTCAAATTCTCCTCAAAGGTATCTAGGCCCGGTGGGCCTGCAGCTCCAGGCCTGCAATCTCTACCCTCTGTGCTCAGCAGGAAAAGACAGTCCTGGAGGGAAGCCCCAGAGGCCTGGCAGGGCCTCAACCTCAGTGCTCCTGCCTCTCTAGGAAGGGGTGGAGGTGAGAGATCCCTCCCCCGAGACTGAGCAGGTGCGTTGACAAGGAGCCCTGGCCCATGAGGTGGACGCCGCCCTGAAGGACCTAGGTGACGAGCTAGATGTGAAGGCCTGGAGCCAGAGCGCCAGCCGTGGGGACCCTGGGCCACTGTCATGGAGACTCGAGTCAACAGAACGCCGACTGCACCGATGGGAGTCCCCACTCAGGTGGTGGCGCTCGTTCCCAGACAGCTCAGGGCCACGGTCTAAACAGCAGGCAGAGCAGGCACTGCAGGGGCAGCTCCGTGGGCCTCAGTATCTCCACCAGTTCGTGTCCAGCAGCAGCTCAGCAGGCCCAGCTGCACAGCCTGGCTGCCATCTAGTGGCCGCAACTGCTGCTAGTCAGCAGGCCAGCTCCCCCAGACACCAGCACAACGCAGCAGCTGAGCGCCACCCCGGCCTCAGTCAATCTGGCCACTGCATCAGCCTCCCAGCTCACCAGCCAATCCCACAGTGAGCTCTCCCAGTGTTACCACTGTGACCCAATCTGTGCTACTGGGGAACGCCACCTCCTCCCCCTCAACCTGTCCCAGGCCCAGATGCATCTAAGACCACAGCTGGGAAACCTATTCCAGGTAAACCAGACCTTGGCCCAGAATGTGCCTCTAGCTTCTCAACGCATCCTGATGCCTATTAGGACAGTGGCAGTCGTCCAGCAGGAGGGGCTGTCTGCTCAGGCTGCTGGAGTCCAGGTAGATGCAGTTCAGGTAAAGAACTTGGCACTGAGGGACAACAGGCTCAGCCCGAAGCTCCACCCAGAACGCTATTCCCCTGTTGAGCCTCCCCCAGGTCCCTGTTGTCTTCTGCATGCAGTCCGTGCACCTGCCGGGCAAACCCAGACGCTGGCTGTCAAATGCAAAGAGGAGGGCGATGATGTGTCCACATTGGGTTCCGTGCTCCTGCCAGGGCTTCTCCAGTAGCAGAGAGCCCCAAGGCCACGGAGGAGGAGAGCAGGCTTGGAGAAGAAGCTGAACTAGTGACCAGTGGGAAGGCTAATTCACCAAGCAGTGAATTAGCAGCCGTGGCCCCTGCCCATCAGCACCTCCTCCTACACTAGCCATGGGGTCCAGATAAATGGTGACTCAAACAAACCTCCACAAGCCATTGTGAAGCCCCAGATGCTCACCCACGTGATTGAGGGCTTTGGTATCCAGGACGGAGCAGAACCTGTCCCAGTGTGTTGTTCTCCATTACTGAAAAGCCACTACAGACTGGCCTCCCGACAGGGCTGAATGAGAATCAGTCAGGTGGCCCCTGGGTAGGGGACAGCCCATCTGCTGAGGAGTCAAGAAGACAAATCTCCTGAAGTTCCAGCACTGTGGGAAGTACATTCCTGGAGAACAGTTTTGTGACTCCAAGAGTTTCTGCTCCATGACTTGTACTAAAAGGTACAGTGTGAACTGTAGCTGCCAGTTCTGGTTGAAGAGGAGAAACATGAAAGAGTTTCAGGAAGCCCACTATGCTTGTGTTCACCAGTGCGGACCCAGCTGCAGCTCCTCTGCCATCACCCATGCTAAGATCCAGGGCAAGTGCCACAGGGGTCAAGAGGACTCTAGCTGGGGTTCAGAGAATTCCAGTCATGGTAAAGGACTCTCTCCAATGTCCCTGGGCCTTTATCGGTGAGAGCTGGACATGGGGAATGTGACCCAGGGAACCTCCATACAGCTGTGCCTACACCAGGATTCATGGCATCAACCCTGTGTTCCTGTCCAGTAATCTTAGCCACTGGAGTGCAGAGGAGGTATATGAGTTTATTGCTTCTCTACTAGGCTTCCAGGAGATTGCAGAGGAGTTTTGTTCCCAGGAGATGGATGCAAAGGCCCTTTTCTGACTTAAAGAACACCTCGTGAGTGCCGTGAACATGAAGCCGGGCCCTGCCCTCAAGATCTGCACCAAGAAATTGTCCTCGAGGAGACCTAAGGTGGCCCTCTTGCACAAAGCAGCCTAAGGCTGGCACTTCCACTGTCCAGGTTACAACCTGGTACCAGTAGAGACTTTGCCGAGAAGAAAGTGCTGTTCATATGATGTGCACCTTCAGTAGAGGGGATTACCCAGACAGGGAGGAGAAGTGCAAGAATTGGTTGCTGGTGCTACATGGAAGCAGCTTTGACATTTTCTCTGGGTTCTACTTCATTTAAAAAAATCTTCACAATTCTCAGCATTCCCACCTACCCCAATCCAACCGTTATAAAAGAGGCAGTCTAGGGAACCAGGACTGCTCACCTAATCCTGGAGTGGAACGTCTAGCCAGGGCCTGAGTTCCTCAAGAGGAGGAATACACAGGATGGTATGGGAGGAAATGGGTGGAACGGAGGGGTGTCTCCCCAGTGGGAGAGGTGGGGTTTTCTAGCTTGTGTGACCCAAGTCGCAAGATCTGGTGCTCCCCACCTTCCCTCTGGATTGTCCCACTGTAGCCGTGGCCCAGAGTTTTCTCTTCATTGTCACTCCCTCCCTCAGTATTGAACATTTTCACCTGCATTTGTGGCAGGCTCAGCAGCCAGTGTAGACTTTTTTGGCATCATTCCGATCTGCTGAAGGGGCTAAGCGTGGTTGACTAGCACACGTGTGGCTGTTGTCATTTCTTTCTCATGTCCCGGCTCCCTTCCAACGTATCTATTGTTTTCTACCCTTTCTTTCCAATTCCAACTCTACTGTGTCCTATGGCTTTAGGAAAAAGGAGTGCGTGGGCTGAGGTCAGATTATAAGTACCCACCTTAGCCTCTATTCCCTATACGGCAAAGAAATTAAATATCTCTTTCCTCAGTAAAAGGATGAAAATCGGGGGAAAAAAGTACATAGCAGGCTAATGGCCCACCCATGTCACTGCTGCCTTTAGACAAAGTCCCCGCTGAAGTGAAATTCCACTTTTACTAACATGCACCAAATAAGCTAATATTTGTTAGATGTCCGTGACTTTCCCCAAAGACACTTGACTCTGTTGTGTCCCCCTCACGTGTTGTCTCCTATGTCAGACTGGATCCTTCCCTCCCTCCCTCCCTCAGGGAAGGGAGTGTACTATTGGGTCTCCTGTATCCTTCCTGCAGAGGCCTGTTGGGCAGGACAGGAACGGGAAGACAAGCATATCCTGAGCACCTCCTATGTGCCAGGAACTACCGTAGGTAGCTAATGGGATTATTGTGACTATTTTCACATACGAGGAAACGGAGGCCCAGAAGACTTAAATTATTTGCCCAAGATCACAGAGCTCATACATGATGGAGCCAGAATTACAGACCAGGGGTGTCTGATTCCAAACTTAAGCTCTTCCCTCCACACACAGTGGCCCACCAGTAAGGATGGTCTGGGTCTCGGATTTGAGTCAAGACCTCCTGAGTCCTGTGGTCCCTTTGTGTCTTTCAGACTGGCTCCTGCTCCAGACCCCTAGCCTCGTGTTTCAGGAAGGGGAGCCCATCGTGCTGAGGTGCCACAGCTGGAAAAACAGCCCTCTGAATAAGGTCGTATTCTTCCAGAATGGAAAATCCAAGACGTTTTCCTATCTGCGTTCCAACTTCTCTATCCCACAAGCAAACCTCAGTCACAGTGGCGAGTACCACTGCACGGGATTTATCGGGCGGGCACTGTTCTCGTCACAGCCTGTGACCATCACTGTCCAAGGTGGGAACTCTGTGAAGATGAAAGGAAGGGAGAAGAGGGATTAGACAATTAGGGGTAAGGTCACATGGACCTACAGGGAGATCTGAGAACTGCCCTAGCAGCAAACCTGGGCTCTGGGGCAAAGCACAGGGGCATGGCGCCTTGCTAAGTACTGGCCAGAGCTTGGAGCCCTCAGCTTCCAGGTGATAGGTGACAAGGCTCTTGTTCCACTTTGAAATATAGGCCCCGTCGCACCAAGCCCAGCAGTGGAACAGAGTTATCTCATTGGTGCAGAAGTTGTCTTAAGCTCCTGGACATTCCTAAGAGCTGAGGTTTTCCTAATTTCTTCTCATGTCTCATGATATGTCCATTCACTCTCAAAGGCATGGCATGTCCTTGGCAGTTCAAGGCTGTTCAAGGGTACAGTGGTGGAGGCGTCAGGTCCATCCTCCCTGCCATCCCCGAGGACTAAGAGGAACCCTTCCCTCTGCCTTACACACTCAACAGCGTGCCTTCATTTGATTAGCAGAGAAACGTGGGTATAGGAGAGGCACAAGCCCAGTTCCAGAAATCCTGTGCAGGCGAGGTTGAGGGGGGAAGTGAGTGTTGCGTTGGAGGAAGGACAGAGATGGGTACTGCCTGTTCCGACGCCTGTGTTCCCCAGGGTCCAGCTGGAGCAACTCCTTGTCGGTGACGATAGCGGTGGCTGTAGTCGCTTGGATTGCTGCAGTGGCTATTGCTGGTGCCATAGTAGCCTGGTTCTGCCTCAGGCGAAAGCAGATTTCAGGTTTGTGCCTCCTCTTGGTCCCTCTTGTCATCAGTCCCTACTTAGCCAAGGCCCTAACCCCAAACATTGCTAGAACCCTTGTCTTTGGGCTAGAGAATCCGTAGCATTCAAATATAGTCCCATATTTTATTCATTCATTCATTTGACAGGCCTGAACAAACTTGCTTATGTGTCAAGCACTGTGATAGACTCTGTGGATGATGCCAAGACAAAGAAGTTCAGTCTCTGCCCTCAGGGAATTCATAATATTGTGGGGAAGACTGAAATGCAAATTGATCAGTATAATTAGAGGGGATAAGACCAGTATTAGAGAATGCAAAGGCTATGACGGGGGACAGAAGAGCTGGCGCAACCCAGCATGGGCCGGGGCAGTTAGAGAAGGCTTCACAGGAATGCAGTGTTGTGTCGTGACTGAAGCACACCTGGTGGGGCCAGACTGCCTGAGTTTAAATCTCAGCTCCTCAGGTCACCAGCTGGATAACGTTGGGTGAGTTAAGCAATATGTTGAGAAGATGGAGTTGGTGTATTAATTTAAGAATATGCCGATCATGACCTGCTGAAAGAGGAGGCACAAGCCACCCACATGGGCTTGGCAGCTCCCTCAGCATCTGATTTCACTTCCCAGATTGGTGAAAGTGAAAACCCCGGGGTCATTTTGATTGAAAGTACAGTTTCGGTACACTCACGCAAAGGAAGTAGAGTCACAAGACTTGCTACTTACAGATCCCAGAAATGGGAAGGGGGGTGGCAGTCCTCTGTCCCAGGTCATGGGTGAGCAGGAGAGAGAGAACAGTGTAGCAAGCAGCTATTACTTATACGGTGATTGGGGTGGAGGACACTATTTTGCGGGCTTAACTCTAAGTGGTTATTTTAAAAGGGGCCCCAGGAAAAGCAAAGCGAGAACTTATGGCGGGAATCCTAAATTCAAGTCCTTATCTTAAATGTTCCGATTCTGGGTGTAAGCAGGTTATCATACTGTAAAATGCCTAGGCAGCAACTCAGGGAAACAAAGTTTTTTTTTTCAGGAAAATAAACATTGTTTTTCTCATCAC
Source organism: Balaenoptera physalus (assembly GCF_965194825.1). NCBI lineage: Eukaryota > Metazoa > Chordata > Mammalia > Artiodactyla > Balaenopteridae > Balaenoptera > Balaenoptera physalus. The sequence goes on along the minus strand of NC_138882.1, from coordinate 78,081,059 downwards.
ATTCAACTTCTGTGTGCCTCAGTTTCTTCATCTGAAAAATGAGGCCACGAATAGAACCTACTTCCTAGGGTTATGAGGGTGAATGAGTCGGCAGCTAACAGACAGCAAACATCACATAGTATCACACATAGTATGAGTTATCGTTATGGAGGAGAGTTCTGATGTTTGAGAGTAGCAGTTAACCAGGCAAAGAGGGCTAGAAGAGCATCCCAGGCCTGGGGCCAAGACATGGAAATGAGAAACATTGTGGCTAGGATGGGGATCATGGGAAGAGTAAGGAGGTTGCTGTAGGCAGTTTGATGCCATTGAAGCCATAAATCACGAGGCAGAAAAAAAGGAGAGATGAAGCAGGGCAGAAGAATGTATTCCAGGTCATGGAATCCACGTAGGCTACCTTTAAAGAACTAAGCTGTATTCCAAAGGGGTTGGCAAGAGCACAGGAGGGCAGTAACCACGTCTCCTTGTTCTGCGCTCCCCCCTCCTCCGCCCCCCCGCCAGCACCTAGCACATGCTTGCCAAGCAGCAAGATGATCGATAAACATTTGTTCACTGACTGATCAGCTGAAGAATTTCAGCTCTTGGAAAGCAGCCTCCTTCCTCCATAGTACTAATGTAAAAGAGCCGAGAGAGAAGGGAAGGTGCCATACAAATCTAATAAGCAAATCGTCACAATTCATAACACTGAAAAGCTAGCTTGCTGGTGGGAGAAAGCACTTAAGATAGCCAGATACAGAGAAAGTAAAGGGGAAAAAAGACTCAGAGCCATTGACAAAGAGAAAATAATACTACTAATACCTCACAAAGCACTTTGCAATTGGTTCATAGCCAAGACCTCAGTTACTGATGATAAGTAAATGTAGAGATTCAGGGAGAGATACCGAGAGAGAGAAAGAGGTGTTTTTTAAAAGGCAGAGCAAGCTTAAGAAAGATGCAATAGAATGGCCTTTCTGAGAGTCCCAGGAGTCCCTACTGTTAACCTAGGCAACTTACATCTCTCTAGACCAGCCCTTTTACAGGCTAGGGCAGTCCCTGGGGAGTGGGGAGGAGGGGGGAGGCGTCTGTGTGGGAGAAGGGGGTGTGTTGGTTCTAACCCGATCTTGCCTCTGGTGGTCTTTGGTCCTGAAGACTCGAGTCCTACCCCATAATCCTACTAACCTCCTATGTGCCCCTCCTAGCTCTCCCAGGAACCCCTGAGCACAGGGAAATGGGAGAGACCCTCCCTGAGGAACCAGGTGAGTGCAGCTCCCGCTCTGGGGGCTCAGTGACACCCTGCCTTGTGCATCAAGAAGCTGCTTGTGTGAGTTCTGCTGGGAGCACAGGAGAGGGAGGGGGCAGTGGGAGGAGGGCAGGGGCTCAAATCTCTTGGTCAGTTCTGAGACTAGCTCCTGGGCCTAAAGAGGACCTCACTGGAGATAAGGAGAAGATGAACACCTGTCCTAGATAGAGAGGCAAGGGCCTTGTCTGAGTTTCCAGGGTCAGAAATGCTGGGGATATTTCCAGAGCAGGACATCAGAGATACTTAGGTCTTTCTGTGGAGCTTTGGAAGAGCTGACAGAGGACTGGGGTTAGATGTCATAAGACTAAGGCAAATAGAATTAAGGGGATAAAATTCTAGAGGAAAGGAGAAAGAGCCCTAAGGAATAAAACTTAGATTTGCTGCAGAGTCTGTCTCTGTGGAATGATTGGGTAAGGGTAACAGGGCTCAGCTCTTAGTGGAACATTAAGAGGAGATTTTGGCCTGAGAAAGTTCTGGGGTACTAGGTGCATTAGTGGGCTTTACTCTGTGGGCAAAGCTTGTTTCTAACGCCCACTCGTGTAGGTTTATTAAAATGCAGGCCTGGCACTAGCTCTGTCACTATCATAAAATGGAATCTTGAGTGTCATTCCCCCTCTTGGGGTTTAGTCACCTCATTGAGGAGACGAGTGGGTTAGCCTGGGTGATCTTTAAGCCCTTCCAGGTCTGACATTCTGAGACTCAGTGACCATCCAACCCCTGGCCCAAGTGGGAACGTGTTAAAGGAGCAGTAATATTCCAGGCGACTTCCTGACTGGAGTTAAAGCCAGAGCACGAAGGAAACTGGAGCCTTCTCTGGGGACTCCCAGACAGCAGAAACGGACAGGAGAAAGAAGCCCTCGAGGACTCCACCTCCGATGGCTGGAGTATGACTCAGAGCAGAGCCAACAGGTTTGAGAGCTTGAGCAAAATGGCACAGCTTTCCGGCTGCGCTTTGAGCAAGGCCCCTGTGTCCTGTGGCCAGGCCAAATGGGGATATGGACCAGAGTCTTCACCAGGACCAAACTGCTGTAGAAGAAAGTCCAAACACAAGTGGATTAGCCATTTTGATGTTTGGTTCTACCTACACTGGCATAAATATATTTCACAAGGCATTTATTTCACAGGAAGGCATTGGGGCTGATGGTTTCCCAAAAGACACAGCTAGGTTGCCGGGATGGTTGAGGGATGCATTAGAAGGAGAATTCAGGACGTGGTTTGTTCCAGAAGTTGGAGCATGGCACACAGGGACTCATTGTGTCCTGGAGATGAATGAAGACACTAGATGCATTGTCTCAGACTCCCTCCCCACTTCCTGAGGAATGCTGCTTTGCAGTTACTGAGGCTGCTTTTCGCACTGGCAAAGTGAGTTTATTGGCAAAAGCATGAGGACATTTGGATGTGTTTTAGATATTTACCAGGGAGAGTACTGGCTGGGTTGCTTGCTTCCTTCTTTCCTTCCCTCCAGCCTTCCTTGCTCACTCTCACTCTCATGCTTTCTTTCTTTATGAGATCAGGGAGTGTCAGATCCTTCAAAGTTCCAACAAAGATATACTACATCTGGCCAATGTGGAAAGGCCACCATCTGTGGCTGGCAAAAATCTGGATTACTTCACTCTAATACTCAACACCCCCATCTCCTCCCCAGTATATCTCTGATCCCCGAAGCTGCCTGATTGCTTTGAGGAAAACCCAGTGATCCTCTGAAATGAGTGCAGCACAAATGATCACCTCCCTCTGCTAGTGTGGCCCGTGCGGGAGGCCGTGTCTGGGATACCAAGGGCGGGTAGTGGATGAAGCTTTTGGCCTGCAGGCCTGAGTTGGGGTTCAGTGGTCCTCGCCTCAAGCCTGGTTTGGGCCTCAAGCAGCAGCGCGGGTAGGCTGTGCCCCCGCTGATCTCTGTTCTTTTTGCCCACAGCCAATCTCACTGATGCTGAAGAGGCTGCCAAAATTGAGGTGAGCCGTCCCAGCCACCTGCTCTTCCTTCTCCCTTCTCCTTCTCCCCTGCTGCTGCTTCTGTTGCCTTCATTCTTGTGACCTCTCTGTGGATCCCCATTGCTCCTTTCTGCTTTCTCTAGGCTGAGAATACAGTCACCTATTCACTTCTCTCGTATCCGGAAGTTGCAGAGGAAGAAACAGAGTCGTCGGATTACCAGAACCACATTTAGTTTTCATTGTCTTGCCTGGGACTTGGGGAAGAGAATCAGAGAGGCCAAGATCTGGTGTCTTCTGTCCTGAATTCCTCTTAAGGAGGAGAAGAGGATGCTGCAGTTCTAAAGGAGAATGATTCTTCCAGAGTTATCTATGTGAATCCTGAAGCTCCCTGTTTTCAAAGCCACAGACGATACGGTCTCAGCTAACTGACTGCTGATTTCTTCTGTGCTTCAGCACTTCTCGCCATCAGGACTCTTCTGTTATACATCCACAAAGCCGGTGAAAATTACCTTTATTAAGAGATTGTAGAAACATGGGAAATGCTGATGTTACAGGTTACATGAGAAAAATTAGATAAGTATGTATGATTTCAAAAATGTTGAGATAGACTAACATATGCCAATATATTAAAAGTGATTGTTTCAGGGTGGTGGAATTATTGGTGCTTTTCATTTCCTCTGTTAATTTTTCTGTACAGATCATGTATTACTTTTATAATAAAATACTACACTAACAACATTACCTTTTAAACGCTGTACCGGTTGGAGTGTAGACTGATTTGGGGTCTGTTTCTTTTCAATGGTAAGAATCTTGGGAAGGTAGTAACGGGTAGGAAGTGAGGGAGAGAAAAGATCTGGAGTGTAGGACGAGTATCCCTCTTCTAAAAACTGAATATCCGTCTTCCAGTGAATTCGTGTTCTTGTTTTCATGTCTTCTTCCCCTTCCTCCCACGACAAATAAACACCAGTTCTCAGGAAGCCAAACTCCAGATGAGTCCTCAGTGGAGACTGCTGACCCTGCCCTGCTCTTCTCCTATTATAGTCACCAGAAGGATGTGAACTTCTCAGAGAAGTTCCCGGTAGGTTTGAAACGTGACTGACAGCTTCCTCGGGAGTTTGGTTGGTGCCCTTGGAGAGGGCTCGTCTTCCTGGGACTCTAAGAGCTTCACTGTGCAACATTCTTGCAATCAGGATTTAGCTGCTTCCTTTGTTGGGTAGTTTCCATAACTTTCTATAATACTCACATATTGTATTTCATACTCACATATTGTTATAATAATAAGGAATAGTAATTGCAATTACTGGGTTATTGAGGGGCTTACTTTATGCCAAACTACATGCTTTAGAATTAGAGCATTTAAGAGTATTGGCCGTGTATAGTTCTTCTTTTGCGATTTTCTTGCTCACATACTCATGCCCATTTTTATAGTAACAATGTATGTCCCTTTATTTATACATTACAAGGTAGCAACTTATTTTATTTACATGTAAATTATTTTACTCTGCTAATTTTTAAAATAAAATTAAAATACAGATAAGCAAAAAAGATGATTAAGATTACCTATAAATTCACAAATCAGAAACAATCAATGCTAAGTTTTTTTTTTCGGTTTTAATATTTTTAAATTGAAGTATAGTTGATTTACAATATTGTGTTAATTTCTGCTGTACAGCAAAGTGATTCCGTTATACATATATATACATTCTTTTTTAAATATTTTTTTCCATTATGGTTTATCATAGGATATTGAATATAGGTCTCTGTACTATACAGTAGGACCTTGTTGTTTATCCATTCTGTATATAAAAGCTTGCATCTAATGCTAAGGTTTAAAAGATGTCAATCCACATTCCTGTCTATAGCGATATGTATAAGCATATGGATCACATTAGGTTTTTACACATAGGCAAAAACTCATACTCATTGTGAGTATGAAAACTCAAACAAATATAAAGAGGAAAATTGAGAGTTCCATTTTGTCCTTGCCCCCCATCCCCATTCTGTTCTCCCTTCTGTGGGTAACCACTGTCGAACATTTGTTTTTTTTTTCTGATACGCATCCAATACATATTTATAGTTTTTTTAAGGCCATAAATGGGATCACACTTTACATATGCTTATGCATTTGGTTTATTTTGATTAATAGTTTATTATGGAGCTCTTCCATGGAAGTTTTTTTTTTTACTTTAAATTTATTTATTATTTATTTATTATTTATTTTTGGCTGTGTTGGGTCTTCGTTTCTGTGCGAGGGCTTTCTCCAGTTGTGGCAAGCGGGGGCCAATCTTCATCGCGGTGCGCGGGCCTCTCACTATCACGGCCTCTCTTGCTGCGGAGCACAGGCTCCAGACACGCAGGCTCAGTAGTTGTGGCTCACGGGCCTAGTTGCTCTGCGGCATGTGGGATCTTCCCAGACCAGGGCTTGAACCCGTGTCCCCTGCATTGGCAGGCAGATTCTCAACCACTGCGCCACCAGGGAAGCCCCATGGAAGTATTTTTTTAAGGTTTATATAGTATTCTATAGAACAAATGCTATGCCATATTTTATTTAACCAACATTTTAAATATTAGCACTTTTTCATTGTTATACACAATACTTCAATGACCAACATTCTTGGATGATTATTTTGACTACACGTGTATTTCTGCAGTATAAATTCCTAGCAGTAGAATCATTGGCTCAAAGGATACTCTCATATAATCTTTAAAAAAGCAGTTTACATGTCCTCCCAAAGGAGGACATATTAGGGTACCCATTTCCTGACCCCCTTGTCAATGTTGAGTGTTTTTAATTTTTGCCAATCCAATTATAATGGACAGTGTTCTTATCCAGCATGAATTTTCCCTGATTCCAATAACAGAGCCTGATTTCCCTTTGACTAAATAGCTCTACCTCCCCTCAGTCCATGTGGGTAGGTGGGCTGACTTCATGCCTGATTTTAGAGGAGAACATGCACCCCAAACTGGGTCAATCAGGAGCTGTTTCCCTGGAATTTAAATCTTGAGCAGAGTGACACTATGACTGAAAACAAGTGAAGTTCATTCATCCCAATGGCACTGTCCAGATGAGACTAACTTCCTACAGCCCTGAATTGGCCCTGTTTCTTATAGTTTCTAAGATCCTTCAACTTCCTTTTATATCAGTTAATTTAGATTTGATAGAATTCTCCTATAATATCCTATGGGCTTAATACCTTTTTTAGGATAGACCTTTGACAAATTTTTTTCCTGTAATTATTGGTCTGATCAGGCTTTTCTATCTCTTTTGGAGTCAATTTTGAAAAATGTTACTTTCTTAGAAAATCATCCATTTTATTGATACGCAGCTGTACACTGTATTTTCTTCTATTTTTTGGTAATAATTTGTGTCTGTACTTACATCCCCCCTCTCATACCTAGCTTTTGGGCTTGCTTGCTTTTGTCAGATGACTTCCGCTGGAAATAACAGGAAATCTGATTCAAGTTGGCTTAAACAATAAGGAAATGTATTATCTCACACAACAAAAAGTTCAGAGACAGGGTGTCTCCAGTGCATCAGGACTCTGGATCCGCTTTTCTACAATCCTTTGGGCATTGTCCTTGGCCTAGCAGCATGATGATTATAGCAGTTCCAGGCATCACTCCCAAAGATCTATAGGAAGAAGGGACTAACTCTCTCTTCTATGTGTCTCTTTCTTAAGAGTGAGAAAACCTTTCTGCAGCAATCTTCCCATCACATCATATTGGTCAGGAATATGTCCATTTCTAAATCAATCACTAGAAGGGGAATAACCTACTTTAGCTTAATCATTTTGAGGTGGAATGATTTTTTGAAGAGTCAACGACCTTGACCATTATATCTGTTTACCTTAATCAGGCTTGCCAAATGTTTGTCTTTTTTGGTCTTGTCACAACTTTGGACTTAATGATCAAGTCTTTGCCTTTTGTTTGTTTTCTTTTCTTTTTCTTATTTTCTTTTTTTTTTGGCCACGCTGTGTGGCATGCGGGATCTTACTTTCCCAACCCGGGATCAAACCCGCGCCCCCTGCAGTGGAAGGTGGAGTCTTAACCACTGGACCACCAGGGAAGTCCCCTTTTTGTTTGTTTTCTAATGTAGTATTTCTTTCTTCTACTTTATTTCTTTATTTTTAAAATATTTTTAAATTTTCTTTATCTATTTTCTTTTAATTTTTTTGGCTGCATCGGCCTTAGTTATGCATGGCGTGCAAGATCTTTCCTTGTGGCGCGTGGGCTGTTCGTTGCAGCGTGCGGGCTTCTCTCTAGTTGTGGTATGCAGGTTTTCTCTCTCTAGTTGTGGTGTGCAGGCTCCAGGGCGTGTGGGCTCTGTACTTTGTGGCATGCGGGCTCTCTTGCTGAGGCGTGCGAGCTCAGTAGTTGTGGTGCACAGGCTTAGTTGCCCCACGGTATGTGGGATCTTAGTTCCCCGACCAGGGATTGAACTGGCGTCCCCTGAATTGGAAGGAGGATTCTTTACCACTGGGCCACCAGAGAAGTCCCTCTTCTACTTTATTTAGATTTACTGTATTAGTCATTTATTTCTAAACTTCTGTTTTTAAACAAATTCACAAAAGGCTATAACTTTTCCTCTTATTGCTATTTTGGCCACATCTGTTAGATTTTTGATATGTATTTCTGTCATTGCTATTTGTTTTATTGCTTTTGTTTTATTTCCTTCTTACCTTAAGGTTTATTAAATGAGTGTTTCATTCTGTCTGTTTGTTTTCTTTCCAAGGGGAATGAACACTATCTTTTTTGTTGTTATTTTCCACTTTTATTGCACAGTGATGTGGTCTGTATGATTTTTCTGCATGTGAATGTTTTAAATGTGTATGTGAAGACAATGTTTTCTTTCATTTTAAAATAAATTTTAAATTTTCTGTTAAAGTAATACACACATAATTTAAATTATATAGCAGAATACAAGGCATATAACAAGAAATAATTGATTCTTGTCCCTTCCCTCGCATCTCCTCAGTCCTGTTCCTCAGAGGCAATCATTTTCAACAATTTCAGATATGTAGTCTGTTAATTTAGCTCCATATTTCCAAATAATACAATATACTACGATTTCGTGATTTTAAATGTTAGATATTATTCATTTGCTTTCCTACTATAGAATATGAAGACTGTTCTTATTATACCATGGTTACTCAGTTCCCACTTTCCTTACCCAGTGCTCCAATATAGTTTTATCACCATTTTATGGCTACTGTTCATTCCTGAGACAAATAGTATTTTCTGATTATGTTCCTTCTCCTTAATAATCTTCTTTTTCCATCTAGAGATAATTACTGTTTCATTTTTGTCACGTGCTTAGTTTTCTATGTGCCTATTATTAGCTTTTTCCAAATTTTTCAAAAAGTTTCTGAAGCAGATTAATGCTATTTCCCATGTGGGCAAATGTACCAAATACTTTTTCATTTTCTTTTTCTTTCTTCTTCTTCTTTTTTTTTCCATCAGCAAGAAGTTTCTCCTGCAAATCTCTTTCTTTGACACTAATTTGGATTGTTTGATCTCTAGGCCCCCTGCACAGCTGTTGTCCTGGGACTTCCCTTCATCTGTTTTTTGTATTAAACCCCTGTTTCCTGAATTTTATGTATTCCCATTTCTTGATTTACTTGGTTGGAGCAAGTTTGCCATGTGTCCTGAGAAAGGGTGTATGGGTGATACAAGAGATGCCGTTGATGCCCAACCTCATATTCACTCAACTCACCTGAGTTCACCTGCACTTGCTGGCTGGTTCAATTTCTCCTGAGAATTAAACTAAGGTAAAGGAAAATTAGTCACCTGGAAACACCTGCTCCCCCTGGATATGAGAGAGGCCCTAAGAGTCTAACTTCTCCTTTTATAGATTTTCCAGCTATCTCCTATTTTCAAAATCATTCCTGATCCACATCTTGTGCTGTACCTAATTCCTCCAATTCCTGAACTTTTCTGGGAACTTCCAGGAAAATTGTTTTGCTTCTCAATACCATTCCCCTCATTAGGGAAATAAAATCAATTCCCTATGACTCAATTTTCTATAACAGCATGACTAAGATTTGTGGTCATCCCAACATTGCTTCATAGATATTAAATAAAATATTATTGTTAAATGGTTGAATACTAAAGAGACATCTTTATACCCCTGTTTATCTTAATCAGACTTGTCAAAGGTCTATTTCATTGCTCTTTTCACAGAATTAACTTTTGATTGTTTGATCAAGTCTTTTGTTTGCTTTTTATTTTGTACATTGAAATCTCTTCCATATTTATAATAATTTTTACTCTTGAATAATATCTCCTTTCTTATTTCTAATTTTACATTTTTTTAATACCAAAGAATATGTATAAAGCCATCTATGACATTTGCTCCACTAGTCTCTTGTTTATTGTATTCCTGTGTCCACTGGAATTAAATACTCCTTAATTTCTTTTTTATTTTTGTTGAAAAGCACAGTTTCATCGGAGTATTTAAATTATACAAGTATTTATATCAACAAGATTACTTAAGACTTAACTATTAGTCAGATAAATTAAACTCTTCAATTTATTATTTCCACATATCCAGTGAAAATCTCTGTCTTTTAATAGAGCATGCTTTTGATATCAAGTCTAAGAACTCTTTGCTTAGTATTAGATCCCAAAGACATTTCTCCTGTATTTTTGTAAAAGTTTTATTGTTTTACATTTTATATTTAAGTCCATCATCCAGTTTGAGTTCTTTTTTTTATGAGGTGTGAGACTTAAATTGAGGTTTTTTTTTTTTTTTTTTTTTTTTGCTATGAATTAGCAACTACTCAAGCAACCATCTATTTAAAAAGTCTTTCCCCATTGAATTACTTTTGCACCTTTGTCAAAAGTCTGTTGGGCATATTTGTGTGGGTCTATGTTCTGTTCCATTAGTTTATATGTCTGTTCCTCTGCCAATCAAGTCTTGATTACTGTAGATTTATTTCTCTCACTCTATTCTTTTTCAACATTATTTTGAACTATTCTTATCCCTTTGTCTTTCCATGTACATTTTAGAATAATATTGTCTATAACTACAAAATTATCTTGTTAAGATTTTGACAAGAATTGTGTTAAACCAATATATTAGTTTGGGGAGGAATGGCTTCTTTACTATGTTAAATTTTCTAATCCATAAAACATGGTATGTTTCTCCATTTATTTATATTAAAATTTTTTTCATCAGTAGTATGTAGTTTTCATCATACAAATCCTGTACATGTTTTGTTAGATTTACACCTGTTATTTCTTTTCAGTGATTATAAATGGTATTGCATTTTAAATTCCAGAGTCCACATGTTCATTGCTAAATATATAGAAATACAATTAATTTTTTACTCTTTACCTGTGTTTTACAAACTTGCTGTATATTCACTTATTAGTTCTAGGAGTTTTTTATGAATTCTTCAGATTTTCTACATAGACAATCATCATGCACAAGTAGGGATATTTTTATTTCTCTCTTCCCAATCTGAAAGTCTTTTTATTTTATTTTCTTACTTTATTAAACTGGCTAGAACTTTTAGCATTATGTTGAGTAAGAGTGGTGAGAGCAGACACCTTTGCCTCGTTTCCTATCTTAGTGGGAAATCAAGCAGTGTTTCACTGTTAAGTATGATGTTAGCTGTAGGCCTTTTATAGATGCTCTTTGTCAAGTTGAGGAAGTTCTTTTCTATTCCTCTTTTTTTTTTTTCCTGAGACCTTTTATCTCGATGGGTGTTGATTTTGTCAAGTGGTTTTTTTTTTGCATTAATTGATGATCATCTGGGACTTCCCTGGTGGTCCAGTGGTAAAGAATCACCTTCCAATGCAGGGGACATGGGTTCAATCCCTGGTTGGGGAACTAAGATCCCACATGCCACAGGGCAACTAAGCCTGCACACCACAACTACTGAGCTTGCACGCTTCAGTGAGAGAGCCTGTGTGCTGCAAACTACAGAGCCCATGTGCCCTGGAACCTGCATGCCACAATTAGAGAGAAGCCTGCACCACAACAAAAGATCCGGCACGTCTCAACGAAGACCCCGCATGCGGCAACTAAGACCCGATGCAGCCAAAAGAATAAAGAAAATAAATACAATTTTTAAAAATTGATAATCATCTGATTTTTCTTCTTTGGCCTGTTAATGTAGTGAATTACACTGAAAAAATTTTTAAATATTTAAGCATTCTTACACCCCAGGAATAAATCCCACTTTGCCATGGCGTGTAATTCTTTTTTATATGTTGCTAAATCTATTTGCTAATATTTTGTTAAGAATTTTTGTATTTATATTCATGAGAGTTATTGTTCTGTAATTTTCTTTTTATATGTGTGTTAAACCTGTATTTGTTTTGGGCCAAGGATATGGTCTATCTTGGTACATGTTCCATGGGCACTTAGAAATAATGTGTATTCTTTGTCTGGCTTTGGTATCAGGTAACTTCTTAAAATGAATTGGGATGTGTTCCCTCATCTTCTATATTCTGGAAGGGACTGTAAAAAATTGGTGTTAATTCTTCTTTAAATGTTTGGCAGAATTCTCCAGTGAAACCATCTGGGCCTGGAGATTTCTTTTTGGGGAATTTTAAAGTTACAAATTCAATTTCCTTTATAATTATAGAGCTATTCAATTATCTATTTCATTTTGGGTGAATTGTGGTAGCTTGTACATTTCAAGGAATTGTTTCATTTTATCTAAGTTGTCAAATTTATGTGTATAAAATTATTTGTAGTATTTAAAAATTTTCCTTCTGATATATGCAAGTTCTGTAGTGATAGCCCCTGTTTCACCCAGATATTGGTAATTTGTGTCTTCTTTCCTTTTTTTTTGGTCAGTCTTGCTAGAGGTTTGTCTATTTCTTTTTAATCTTTTCAATAAACATCAACTTTCTGTATTTTTTTGTTTCACTGATTTTCTCTATCTTTTCCCTATGTTCATTGTTTTCTGCTCTTCTCATTATTTCATTTCTTCTGTTTACTTTGGACTTATTTTGCTCTTCTTTCTCTAGGTTTTGAGGTGGGAGTTTAGATGATTGATTTGAGATTTTTCTATTTTTTAATGTAGTGGTTCATGCTCTAAATTTCCCTCTCAGCAGTACTTTAACTGTGTCTTACAAATTTTGATATGTTGTATTTTCATTTTCATTCAGTTCAATGTATTTTTTCATTTCCTTTGAGACTTCCTCTTTGACCCATGTATTATTTGGAAGTATGTTGTTTACTTTGCAAGTGTTTAGAGATTTTTCTGTTCTTTTTCTGTTTGACTTCATTGTGTCTGGAAACCATGCTCTTTATGATTTCAATTCTTTCAAATTTGTTGAGTTGTTTTTTTGTTTGTTTTTGTTTTGTTTTTGCCCAGGATGTGATCCAGCTTGGTATATGTTCCATGGACACTTGAAAAGAAATGCGTGTTCCGCTGTTACCGGGTGAAGTGTTCTACAAATACTAGATCCTATGGGTTGATGGTGTTGTTGAGTTCTTCCATATCCTTGTTGATTTTCTGTCTAGTTGGTTTATCGACTGTTGAGAGATGCTGAAGCCTCCAATTGTAATTGTAGATTTGTCAACTCCTCCTTCCATTCTATCACTTTTGCTTCACATATTTTACAGCTCTACTGTTTGCTACATATTAATGTAGGGTCTTTTTGGTGGATTGATCCTTTTATCATTATATAATGTCCCTCTCTGTCTCTGGTAATATCCTCTGCTCTGAAGTTTACTTTATCTGATGCTTTTGTGGGTAGTATGGGGCCACATTTTCCCCTGCGATATTGCTGGAGTGGAGCATTTATTGTCTGAATGTTTTTGGTCATGCTAAGCTGGTCCTTTTCTAGACATTTGGCTAGAGAGAACATACTTCTGCTGGGGCTTCTTTTTTTGGCTGTGCCATTGGTATTTCTGTGTCTCTGGTTTTCAGCTCCAAATTTGAGATATAAAGCAAAGAGAAAACCCAGGGAACACACCACTGTGTCATTCTTCAGGTCCTAAAGTCTCTAGCTGGTCTACTTTCTTCTCCCCAGTTTTTAAGAATCTTATTACCTTATATGTAATGTCCAGGACTTTTATTTGTGCTTAGTAGGAGGAATAGGGAAAAGAGCCTTTTACCCACATTCCCAGAAGATGTCTGAAGCGTTCTATTTCTAATATGCATACTTAAACTTATATTTTCTATCAATATATAGAGTTAATCATAGGCTATAGTTTCCTCCTGAACTTGCTGTGGGGAAAAACTCCCAACCAAACTCTCCATAGGAAAAGTCTCTAGGTAGAGGAATTATGTGTGACTTTCCCTTTATTTCCTTTTTCTGTGTTTTCTACACTTTCTACAATTAGCATGTATCATTATAAATTATATTTGGAAGCTCGATGTTCTATGTGCCTTATGTTACTATTGTGAAGTAAAACCATATCCATTTCTACATCACTTCTACTGCAAAATAGAATTTTCTAGGCCTTCTTTTTGCTTATAGTGCTAAACAATTAAAACTGCAGGTTCTATCTGAAAAATGCATCTTCATAACTAATAAAAGAAGTCTCAGAAAGAGATGTCCCCTCTCTCCTGGATCAACAGAGGGAGCATTATCCTTCTGCCTAATAAAGCTGGCTCAAAGAATCCAATTTGATACATTGTTAAACTGAAGACTTTGATAAGAATATCAAAAGATCTGAAATGCATAATTTTATTTGGTTATCTTATTTCATAATTTGTTACTTGGGCGATAATGTAATTGACATCTCTGTATTCCTGCACAGAATACTTATAAAATTGCTCTGTCTTAGAAGAGGCAGTTATTGACACTTTCACTTTCTCAGTCATGTGTCGGGGGGAAAGAAGCCTATGGTTCTGCTAGATAGTCTCCTTCAACAAAGACATTGAGAGACTTATTTCAATTAATTAACAAATTACATTAATAAGTCCATGTTGGGCTGAAAGCTGAAGGCTGTGCTCTGTGCTGACAGGCCCCAATAAAGCAGCAAAGAGAAGGCAGATAGACCATCATTTTGGGCACCAGCAAGAGCCTGCTTGCTTCTGTGCTGTACCTCTTGCCAGCTCAGAATAACTCTGTTTTGCTGAATCAATCTGCAGAGCCATCACAAAGAGACTAAGGGACTTCCCTGGTGTTGCAGTGGTTAAGAATCTGCCTGCCAATTCAGAGGACACGGGTTCAAGCCCTGGTCCGGGAAGACCCCACATGCTGTGGAGCAACTAAGCCTGTGCACCACAACTACTGAGCCTGTGCTCTAGAGCCAGTGAGCCACAACTACTGAAGCCTGCGTGCCTAGAACCCATGTTCTGCAACAAGAGAAGCCACTGTAATGAGAAGCCTGTGCACCGTAACAAAGAGTAGCCCCCTTTTGCCACAACTAGAGAAAGCCCACGCACAGCAACAAGGACACAACGCAGCCAAAAATAAACAAATAACAAAGAGAGTAAGAAAAAATGCATACAAATATATTGTTTAATCCTCTGTGGTCCAAGAACCTCAAGCAGTTTCACTTTCTCAAGGAGAAAGAGCCCAGGGCACTATCCTCTGAAATACTCTTAATTCTTTTATTTGCTGCCAGCAATCAGGTTAAAGGAATAGTTCCGAGCACTATCTTCCAGGAATATGTGAGTTTTCTTTATGAAAATGAGGTCCACCTGGCAGCAACGTGAGTTTCCTCATACTTCTAGTCTCCTGGAGGTAAGGAATTGGCTTTATTTGGGAACAGGGAACTGCTTCCTGGAAGAGAAACAATAGCGTGAGAGGTCTCGTGCATCGGGGAGCTCAGAGTATCTTTGTACATGCTTTCTGAATGTGTGTTCTAAAACTCTAATTGTGGACTTCCCTGGTGGTGCAGTGGTTAAGAATCCGCCTCCCAATGCAGGGGACACGGATTTGATTCCTGGTCCGGGAAGATCCCACGTGCCGTGGAACAACTAAGCCCATGTGCCACAACTACTGAGCCTGCGCTCTAGAGCCCGCGAGCCACAACTACTGAGCCCACGTGCCACAACTACTGAAGCTCCCACACCTAGAGCCCGTGCTCCACAACAAGAGAAGCCACCGCAATAAGAAGCCTGCCTACTGCAACGAAGAGTAGCCCCTGCTCGCCGCAACTACAGAAAGCCCGTGTGCAGCAACGAAGACCCAACACAACCAAAAATAAATAGATAAATGATTTAAAAAAAAAATCCCCCCTCTAATTGTAGGTGAAACAGGCATCCAAAGAGGGGTATGTCAATTCATATCTGGCATGTCTGGAGATGTCCAGCTTCTACCTGAGCAACCTGAAACTGGACCTGAGTGTATTCTTTCTTTTTTCCTCCCCCTTCCTCCCTTTTTCCCTCCCTCCCTCTCTCTCTCATTTCTCCCCTCCCTTCCTTTGTTCCTTCTTTCTCTTGGAAGAAATATAAAAACAAGCTAAGTCAAGATGTGAGGAGTAACTTAGTGTACTGCAATACCTTTTCAAATCTTAGGAATAAGACAGGTGGCACCACTATAGATCCTATAGCTTTGCAAATAGTCATCCAAGCACTCTATAGCTACAGTGTCGCTATAGATAGTAAAAGGACAATAAAACTTTATGCCAATAAATTTGATAACTTAGACAAAATGGACAAATTCCTGGATGTACAAAAACTATCCAAGTTTATTCAAGGAGAAATAGATAACCTCAATAGCCCTATATCTATTAAAGAAATTGAAATTATTATCAAAACTTTCCCACATAAAAACCTCGAGTTTCAGATGGCTTCACTGGTGAATTCTAACAAACATTTAAGGAATAAATAATACTAATTTTACACAAAGTCTTCCAGAAAATAAGAGGAAAGAACACTTCTCAACTCAGACATCCAGGCAAAGACATTATAAGAAAAGAAACCTAGAGACCAATATTTCTCATGATCATAGATGCAAAAAATGTTAAACCAAATTTTAGCAAGCCCAACAGTATAGAAAAGGACAGGATATCTTGACCAATGCAAGGTTGGTTTTATATTTGAAAAGCAATTAATGTAATTTACTGTATTAATAGAGCAAAAAAAATCATCATTTCAATAGATGCAGAAAAATCATTTGATAGAATTCAACACCCATTAATTGTTTTTTAAAAATAATAAGTGGGAACAGAAGGAAACTTCCTTAACCCGATAAAGGGCATATATAAAAAACTTACATCTAACGTCATTAATAGTGAAAGACTGCATCTTTTCTCCCCAAGATCAGAAACAAGGTGAAGATGTCTGCTCTTACTACTCTGATTCAGCATAGTCCTGGAAGTTCTAGCTAGTGAAATAAGGCAATAAAAGAAACAATTTAAATGCACAGATGGAAAGGAAGAAATAAAATTTTCCGTATTTGAAAATGACGCAATGGTCTATATAGAAAATCCCAAAGAATCTATATTTTAAAACTCCTATAACTAATGAGTGAGTTCAGCAAGGTTACAAAGTCAACATACAAAACCGTTTAGTATTTCTATACAACAACAATGAACAATCAGAAATTTATTTTTTGAAGTACCATTTACAATAGCATGAAGAATATGCCATATTTAGGGATACATTTGACAAAAGATGTGCAAGATATATATATACTAAAAACTGCTAAGAGGAATTCAGGAAGACTTAAATGGAGAGCATGCTGTGTTCGTGGATCAGAAGACTTGGAATTGTTAAGATGTCAATTCTCTCCACATTGATCTATGGAATCAAAGTCCCAGCAGGCTTTTTTTAAGAAATAAATTTATTTATTTTTGGCCATGTTGGGTCTTCGTTGCTGCGCGCAGGCTTTCTGTAGTTGCCGCGAGCAGGGGCTACTCTTCGTTACGGTGCATGGGCTTCTCATTGAGGTGGCTTCTCTTGTTGCAGAGCACGGGCTCTGGGCGTGTGAGCTTCAGTAGTTGTGGCTCGTGGGCTTAGTTGCTCTGTGGCATGTGGGATTCCTGGACCAGGGCTCGAACCTGCGTTCCCTGAGTTGGCAGGCGGATTCTTAACCACTGCGCCACCAGGGAAGTGCCCCCTTTTTTTTTTAAGTTGACATGCTGTTTTAAAATTTTATATGGAAGTGCAACAATGTTTGTATGGAAATGCAAAATTTATATGCAATAGCTTTTGAAAGTTTGAAAAAAAGAACAAAGTTAAAGAGAGTGCAGACATACAATCACAAACATATGGCCAATTTATTTTTGATAAAGATGCCAAGGCAATTCAATGAGGAAAGTATAATCTTTTCAACAAATGGTGCTGGAACAATTGATAGCCATATGTAAAAATTAAACCTCAACCCTCATTTCACAGTATAAATAAAAAAATTACTTAAAATGGATCCTATATCTAAATGTAAGCACTAAGCCTATAAAACTAGAAGAAAACAGCAAAAACTCTTAATGACCTTAGGTTTGGCAGAGATTTATTAAATATGATTAAAAAAACAATATATAAAAGAAAAAATTATTCTATAAAAGAGAAACTGATAAATTGGACTTTATAAAAATTTTAAATGTCTGCTTTTCAAAAGACAGTGAGTGGTGATCATTGTAGCACATAGAAATATCAACTCACTATGTTGTGCACCTGGAACTAACATAGTGTTGTAGGTCAATTATACTTCAATAATAAATTTTAAAAAAAGAAAAAGAAAAAAGAAAAGAAATACTGGACCTCACACACACAAACCCCACAAACACACATACACAAATTATTTGGATGATACCCCTCCAAAAAGAAAGACAATGATAAGAAAATAAAATGACAAGTCAGATTGGGAGAAAATATTTCTAAAACATATTGCCTGATGAAGGACATATATCTAGAATAAAAAAAGCCCAAACTCTTACAACTCAATAATAAGAAAACAAACAACCCAACTTTAAAACATGGGCAAAAGATTTGAATTAGTGCTTCATTAAAGAATATATACAGTTAGACAGGAAAAAAAAAGGAGAATATATACAGTTAATAAATAAATACATGAAAAGATGCTCCACATCATTAGTACATGGATGTTTATAGCAGCTTTATTAATAATTGCCAATCCTTGGAAGCAACCAAGATGTCCTTCAGTAGGTGAATAGAAAAATAAACTGTGGTATATCTAGACAGTGGAATCTTTTTTTTTTAAGTTTTATTTATTAAAATTAATTATTTTATTTATTTTTGGCTGTGTCCAGTCTTAGTTGCGGCACATGGGATCTTTGTGGAGGGAGGCATGTGGGATCTTTCATTGAGGAGCGCGGGCTCTTCGTTGTGGCGCGTGGGTTTCTCTCTATTTGTGTCGTGCGGGTTTTCTCTTCTCTAGTTGTGGCGTGCAGGCTCCAGAGCGGGTGGGCTCTGTAGTTTGCTGCACACGGGCTCTAGTTGAGGCGAGTGAGTTCAGTGGTTGTGGTACGCGGGCTTAATTTCCCTGCAGCATGCGGGATCTTAGTTCCCTGACCGGGGATCGGACCTGTGTCCCCTGCATTGTAAGGCGGATTCTTTACCACTGGACCACCAGGGAAGTCCCTGGAATCTTATTTCGGGCTAAAAAGAAATCAGCTATCAAGCCATGAAAAGAAATGGAGGAAACAAGTGCATATTGCTAAGTGAAAGAAGCCAATCTGAAAGGGCTACACAGTGTATGATTTCAACTATATGGCATTCTGGAAGAGGCAAAACTATGGAGACAGTAAAAAGATTAGTGATTTCCAGGGGTTGGAGAAGTAGATGGATGAATAGGCAGAGCACAGAGGATTTGTAGGGCAGTGAAAATACTCTGTATGGTACTATAATTATGGATACATTTGTCTAAACCCATAGAATGTACAAACCCAAGAATGCACCCTAATGTAAACTGTGGACTTTGGGTGATTATGATGTACTAGGTTTATCAGTTTTAACAAAGATACCAGTTCTGGTGGGAGCTGGCAATAAAGAGGGAGGCTGTGCATGTGTGCGGGCAGGAGGGATGTGGGAACTCTCTGTACCTTCCCCTCAGTTTTGCAGTGAATCTAAAACTACTCTTAAAAAATAGTTTTCAAACATGAAACACACACACACACGCACCCACACACATGCACACACACATCTGACCTGACGTGTGCCAGAAAAGGAATTAAGAACTTTTTGTCCCCACCAAAAGGCTAATAAAGAAATTCACAGAAAAAAGAGAAGAAAGTAAGTTTCAGAACAATAAATACAATATTATTCAATTTACTAAAGTTTATAGTGCAAAATTATATCTATTACAACTGTAAAATAAAGGGAGTGATACTTTACTGTACACCAGAAAATGAACATAACGTTGTAAATCAACTATACTTCAATTTTTAAAGTAAATAAATAAAATTTAAAAAGCAAAAATAAATAAAATAAAAATAAAATAAAGGGAGTGATAAATGCAAGATCAGGATTGTGGTTGATTGTCACAGGGAAGGAAGAGGATGAAATCAGAAGAGACCCACACAGTACTTCAAGGATAATGGTAATACTCTATTTCCTCAACTGGGCGAGGGTGCAAAAGTCTGCATTGCATCATTATTCTTTATACCTCCACATCTTTTATAAATATCTTTTATCTACCCAATTAAAAATAAAGAAAAAATAAACATCAGCCCACTTGTGACAAGCCAGGAGCAGTTGGGGATGATATCAAAGGTCTAATTGGTATTGGGATGGGATGAGGACGGGGACTTGCCCCATTGCCCTGTGAAAATTCTGGGGTGATCTTGATGGCAGAGCTAACTCAAGAAACTGAGGTTGGACTCCATAAGCATGTAACAGACCCAATGTTGCTCTTTTCCAAGTGAATCACATCTGTTCTAAATAGCTCATGGATCAGGCTTCAAGTGAGTAAAATTTTCTAGATGCTTAGTAGAAATTACAGTGTAAAGAACATGATAGTTTCATCCCGTATGTTCAGAGACCTTCTTGCTTTCCATTTTGAGAGTAGGATCCTGTGAGAGTTGATGCAGACGGTACGTATAGATGAGGGCCTCTATTCAGGTACGACTCAATGGTAAGGACAGTTAAGGAGAAGGGGTGGCATGAGAAGGAAAAGATTTCTGGGGTTAGTTTGCAAGCCCCTTAAAGACCTAATTCTGAGAGTCTATATTTTAGGGAGTGCTAGGGGTGGAGGTCCATCTGAACACATTTCATTTTCTTAATTTTCATTAGGTCTGGCCTAGACTTCTCTTCCTCTTCTGAGGCTGCTGGTTCTTTCACATCACATCACATCACCTGCAAGGCTTACTGCCTCACTGCCTCCCCCCACAACCATATTCACCCCCTACTCCAACCAGATTCCCCGCGGCCACCTGCACAAAAACACTTGTCTCTCAGATAATGGAAAATTTATTCTAAATTCTTATTTTAGATTGAGAAGTATCCGCTCTCTCATGCCTCCGTTGCTAATATGTCTGTTCTGACGTGTGGTTTTTGCACAGTTGAAGGGTCATGCTGGCCCTCCTTCTGCCTTCAGGCAGGACTGCCTTCCCCCATTTATGATGGCTCATTTCATCTCCAAGTAACCAGCTGAGGGCCTGGTGGGTATTATGATGGGGAGGGGAGAGGAGTGTGGTCCCTGTGAAAAAAGGCATGGGCCCTGCCATTGAGGAGACCTCAGTCAAACAGCAAACGTTCAGAGGCAGGGACAATGGTTCCCATAAGGCACCCTGGAACTGAAGATAGATGCTGTGGCCTCCATATTGCCCCTATTCCTGACTCTCCTCAGGTTTCTCAAGCTATCGGATGTCTTCTGTCTCTAATTTCTTCAGGATCAGTGGTTTGTACTTTGGCCATGCGCCTGAGGCCTGGGCTTACTGCTAGGTCCTCTGGAAATTGACTTTCTTTTTCCCCCCTCTGCTCTTTCCCAGGGGACTCTCTCTGCCTTGTACTCAGATTTCCACTGAGACTGAAAAGCCTTAGTCATACTCTAGAAACAGAGAGTTGAGGCATGAGTCTAGAAAACTTTATGTACAGATTTGTGTGGACTTTTGGGGGGGCTTCCCTGGTGGCGCAGTGGTTGAGAATCTGCCTGCCAATGCAGGGGACACGGGTTCGAGACCTGGTCTGGGAAGATCCCATGTGCCGCGGAGCGACTGGGCCCGTGAGCCACAACTACTGAGCCTGCGCGTCTGGAGCCTGTGCTCCGCAACAAGAAAGGCCGCGATAGTGAGAGGCCCACGCATCGCGATGAAGAGTGGCCCCCGCTTGCCGCAACTAGAGAAAGCCCTCGCACAGAAACGAAGACCCAACACAGCCATAAATAAATAAATAAACAAATACTTAAAAAAAAAAAAAAAAAAGAGCCCAGGGCTTAGGTGGGAACACCTGAATTAAAAAAAAAAAAAAAATTTGTGTGGGCTTTGGATGGTAGGATTATACCAGGGGACTAATCTGATATCTAATTTGGTGCCATTACCCATCTTCTTCCCCGTTCTGTCCTGCTCCAGTCTGGTTACTAGAAACATGCAAGGCTTGGAGCAGGACAGGGCAGGACGCTTGAATTCTCACCATTGCTCTCCCTGTGACTTTCTGGGTAGGCTTCAAGCAATGTCCTGCCTCCCGTCCCCAGTTATTTCGTCAGTGAAATGGATGATGGTTGCACTGACCTTTCCCAGAGTTTGTGAAGGCTGGTGGGATATCAGACAATTGTGTGCTTTGGCAGGTCTCTGAACTCTATGGGGGAGTTTTTGAACAAGTGAGAGGGCTATCGTTTCATCCACAACCCTAAGGGTGCTGTTGATGCTGGAACCAACCTGGTCAATCTGAAGGATGAAAGCTGATTGCAAAGCTGAAAATAGGCCCCAGGGACTTGCCTGGTGGTCCAGTGGTTAAGAATCCACCTTCCAATGCAGGGGATGCAGGGTCTGTCCCCTGGTGAGGGAACTAAGATCCCCCATGCCTCGGGGCAACTAAGCCCGTGCATCGCAACTACTGAGCCCACGCACTCTGGATACTGTGCGCTGACTAGCGAGAAGCCCGCGCACCACAACTGAGACCCGACACAGCCAAAAATAAATAAATAAATAAATAAATTTTAAAAATAGGTCCCATATGAAAGGAGATCAGACAGTTAGATTTACTTCCCCTTTTCTAATTTGAGAGGTATCGTGTTGAAGAAAATCAGTGTGTTAGAAGCTTCAGGAGGCCTAAACACAGTCACCATGAAGCTGGGCTGTGTCCTCATGGCTGGGGCCTTCTACTTTTCTCCTGCTACGCTCTGGGCAGCCCAGATGCTACTGGGTAAGTAAAATCTTTGAATGTGTGGAAATGGAGATATTCCTGACTTTGGGGAAAAGACTCAAAGGAAAGAAGCTTGGACTAACTTCAGCCCTCCAAAGAAGCCGTGTTCAGGTGGGATAAGAAGGATAGTATAAGAAAGTTTGGTGCGCAGGACTGAACGGCTCTTTCTGAATATAAAAATCTTCAAACTTTTTCCATCCTAAAAGTCCCCTTGACTATGATGTCTTCTTTAGCTACAATCTCAGTTCTTTTCTTCCTTTTCTCAGATGAATTTCTTGAAAGAGTAGTCTGAACTTGCTTTCTCCACTTCCCCACTTTTCACTCACTCCTCAATGCTTGCAGTCTGGCTTCCACTGGAGTCAGTTTTGGTCAGGGTGCTATGACCTTTATATTGACACTGCACATTTTAAAAATCTTATCCTGCTGGACTTCTCTGTATTGGGCACTGTTGATCACTTATTCTTCCTCGGCAATCTCTACTCCCCTGGCTTCTCCCTGTACTCCATGTATCTCTCTTGGTCCCTTTGGTAGCTTCTCTTCTCTTTCTCTTTTTTTTAAAAAATTTTTATTTTATTTATTGATTTATTTATTTATTTTTAAAATTAATTAATTTATTTATTTTTGGCTGTGTTGGGTCTTCGTTTCTGTGCAAGGGTTTTCTCTAGTTACGGCAAGCGGGGGCCACTCTTCATTGCGGTGCACGGGCCTCTCACTATCACGGCCTCTCTTGTTGTGGAGCACAGGCTCCAGACGTGCAGGCTCAGTAGTTGTGGTGCACGGGCTTAGCTGCTCCGCAGCATGTGGGATCTTCCCAGACCAGGGCTCGAACCCGTGTCCCCTGCATTGGCAGGCAGATTCTCAACCACTGCGCCACCAGGGAAGCCCCTATTTATTTATTTTAAATTAATTAATTAATTTAATTTTTTTTTTGGCTGCATTGGGTCTTCATTGCTGCGCATGGGCTTTCTCTAGCTGTGGCGAGTGGGGGCTACTCTTCATTCTGGCGCACGGGTTTCTCATTGCGGTGGTTTCTCTTGTTGTGAAGTGTGGGCTCTAGGTGCACAGGCTTCAGTAGTTGTGGCATGCAGGCTCAGTAGTTGTGGCTCGCGGGTCTAGAGTGCAGGCTCAGTAGTTGTGGCACACAGGTCTCGTTGCTCCGCGGCATGTAGGATCTTCCTGGGCCAGGGCTTGAACACATGTCCCCTGCATTGGCAGGCAGATTCTTAACCAATGCGCCACCAGGGAAGTCCCTCTTTCTCTTAAAGACTGGTGTTTTCTACAGTTGCATCCTTGCCTCCCTACTTTTTAATTTACAGTCTCCTTAGTGAGCTATTTGTCTGTATAATTTTTACCACTACGACTCTACAATTAAGAGTTCTAAATCATATCTCCAACCCTAATCATGCCTTTGAGTTTCACATTCAAACATCAAGCTTTGCACAAGACATAGCTACCTGTATGTTTCAAGGTATCTCAGCACAATATGACCAGAGCTCTGTCCTCTTGGTCCCTCCCTCTCCTAATTTCATCTTTTTTTGTTTTTTTTGGCCGTGCCGCACTGCTTGCGGGCTTGTGGGATCTCAGTTCCCTGACCAGGGATTGAACTCTGGGCCATGGCAGTGAAAGCCCAGAATCCTAACCACTAGGCCACAAGGGAATTCTCCTAATTTCATCTTTCACTATTTCTGATCTCAGTTAATGGTATCCACCCAGATATCCTGGTCAAAAACTTGGGAGACAACCTAGATTCCTCCTTCTCCTTCATCCTCTACACATGATCAATTATCAAGTTTGGCAATGTCTACCTTCTAAGTTGGTCTTAGAGCCAGTCTCTTCCCTGAAACATAACTAACGGTATCCTAGGACAAGCCCTCATCATTTCTGTCTGGGACTAGTCCAACAACTTCCTAACTAATCTTCATATCTCAGCCTTGTGTCATTGAAATAAATTCTGCACTCTGCAGCCAGAGTGATTTCTAAAATTCAAGTCTGCTAGCCTAAGCTCCTTATCATGGCGTTAAGGGTCCACCACAACTTGGTCTCTTTTAAAACTTTTCAGCCTCTTCTCTCACCCTTTGAGCCTTGCAATTTATTCTCTAATAAATCCCAACTTGCTTATATTCACACACCAGACTCTTACCTATCTCCAAAGTTTTGCTCATACTGCTACCTCTGCCTGAAATGAGCTCTCCCCATTACTCCCTATTCCTCTCTCACTTACAAACTTCTGGGCATCCTTAAAGACTCAGCTTAGGTGGCGTCTTTACCAGGAAATCTTCCTTGAACCCTCCTCTCTGCTTTGATGGCTGCCTGTGATAATTCTTTCATATTACTTTCTTCCTCATGCTGAAACAATCTCTTCACATGCCTGTGCATCCACTGAACTGAGAGTTATTTGTAGTCAGGGACAATGCCTTTTTGTTTGTTTTTTAACTTTCTCTTATTTATCTTTGAATTCTCAGCACCTGCTTTATCCCTGCACAATAGTTGTTTTATTGAATTGTTTTATTGAACTCATAGAGACAGGACTGGGTGACTGTATTAAGATACAGCAGTAGTATTGTTGTGAGAACTCTAGACATGGAATCAGATGCTCTGTTTTCAAGCCCCTCTTCTTTTATTTACCAGCTCTATGCCACTTTGAAAAAGTCACTTTTCATATTTCTGAATTTGGTTTTCCTATCCATAAAATGAGAATAATAATAACTACCACATAGTTTACTGAGTGAAAGTGCCTGATAGCCCAACAGTATTTTATTTTAGAAAAAGACAGGAGGCTGAGTCTAGTTGAGTGACAGTGGAGGAACTGAAAATGGGTAGCAGAGTGGCGAAGGGAGCTGAGAGAGGATCTAAAGAAAGCACTTGGTACTGATGTAATGAGAATTAGGAAGTAGAGAGGGGCCTTGCCAAGGGAAGTTACAAGGTCAAAGAAGAGTCCTGGGCCTTTGGAAGTGGAAGGGAACAAAAGCAAGTAGGATAGGAAAGGACAGAGTGGAGAACTGAGCACATGTTAATGACCATGGAGCCAGAAGAGGAGGAGAGGCGTTACGAGGGACACGAAGTAGTCATGGAGATGGGAGAAATTTACCTTGCCTTGGTCAACCATGGAACTAAGAGAGAGGTTGAGGAGACATGTGGTGAGAAATCTGTAACTCTATTCAACCCCAAGCAAAGAAAGAATTGTTCCATAGTTACCAGTACAGACTGGGAGTAGAGGTTCAGGTGTAGAGAGAAAGACACAGGATGGACTCTACCATTGCCAGGGAAAGTTCAAGGGACAGAGGATGTTAAGGTAGAGATGGTTGAAAAAGGAAGACCTGAAAGGGGGAGCAAGGAAGAAGATACTAAAAGCTAGTTTGTAGATAACATATTCAAGGATGAAGAACCAAGTGAATTTGGGGAAATGAAAATTTGGAAGAAAGCCCCCAAGGACGGTCTGAAGACTAAAGTAGATCACGTCTGAACAATGAAGTAAAAAGAACACTGATTTTGGACTCAGACATACCTGAGTTTCTTGCTCCGCTCCCTACTTTCTTTTTAAATTTGGGGTAAATGAATTGACTTTTCTAAACCTGTTTCATTTAAGATTTATAAAATGGAAGTGAAATCACATACCTAGAAATCTTGCAAGATTTGTGTGATAAGGTGTGAACGTGCCTGGCAGTGTCTGGTATGTGGTAAACACCCAACAAATGTTAGAATCTGATCATCTCCCTTTCCCTCCTGTCCTGTGTCTGCCTGCCCTGGCGTCCTCGTTGTCTTTGGCCTCTGGTTTCCTGCACCTGCAGCTGGATGTCATGCTGGTGAGTTCACCATTCTCTCCCCCGTACCCCTTCTTCAAACCACAGTCCATTCACTGACAGCACCTGGAAGCCAGCGAATCAAGTCAGCTGTATCCCTCTGGGAGATCCATATGGGTCTCTTGGAAAAAATGTTTTGATGTCTTCCTATTCTACTCTAAAAAATATAATTCCCTGAGGAGAGGGAGGAACACTTGTGGAAAGCAATTTCCTGTCCTCTTTCCCAATCACAGCATCAGTTTCTGGTTCTTCTCGGACCACGCCCTCCTCAGCTGCCAGTTTTGAGGCGCTCCAGTGCGAAGGACCTGTCAGCACCCAGGAGAGCAGTTGCCACCCTGAGGATGACTTGACGGACCCAAGAGAAGTTGACTTCCAGGTCAAGGGCTACACTTTCAGCGCACCCTTCCATCTAGTTGTGTCCTACGGTGAGGTCCCAGGAAGGACTGACCAGTGCAGGCCAGGTCTTTCTCCCATTTCCCAAAGCTCTCCTTTCAGCCCCACAGCCCACTCAGGAAGGTGCCCCCTGAAACTGGCCATGGGATGAGATATCATCTGCCCCATCTTCAGCCCAAGAAGCCAGGGTGCCCTCTGTGCTAGGCCCTAGAGAAGTTGTTCCATACTCCCAACCAGTGGTGAAAGTTACCCGGCCCCTCAGAGAAAGATTAGAGGGGTCTGTTGTGGGCAGCACTGAGGGAGCTCCCAAGGAAGGCAGTGGGTCACACTCAGCCCTTGCTTTGGACCGCAGACTGGCTGATCCTCCAAAGTCCAACCTGGCCTATATTTGAAGGAGACCCTCTGGTTCTGCGCTGTCAGGCCTGGCAAGACTGGCCACTGACCCAGGTCACCTTTTACCAAGATGGCTCAGCCCTGGGTCCCCCTGGACCTAACAAGGAATTCTCCATCGCCGTGGTGCAAAAGGAAGACAGCGGGCATTACCACTGCAGTGCTATCTTCAGGAGCCCTGGTCCTGGGAGCCCAGAAACAGCATCTCCCGTGGCTATCACAGTTCAAGGTAAGAGCTAGAGGCAGTGTCATTGTGGCAGAGGCAGGTGGGGAGAGACAGAGGGACCAAAAATGTCTTTCATTAGAGATGGTAAGGTCACTGAAGGGTTAAGGAGTAGGTTGCTGGCAAATGTCCAAGTTGGGCTTCAAAAGGGGCAGCATCTTAGCATTGCCTTTTCAAGTCATTTAGCCCAACTCCAAGTTCAGCATGTTTCCTGCTGCTTTGTCCTACAGTTCTATGCTTCCCAATGTTCACTGACTGGGCATCTGGATTACAGTCAGATTTGCCCATCTCTAGATCTTTTCTAGTCCTGTCTATTGAAGAGAGATAGGACTTGAAAGGTTCAAATGGAACTTTTCTAAGAGAGCTCCTTCCCGATAGAAATAGGGGAAGGAAAGTGTGACTGGGGTTCTTTGCCTGTCATGGGTCCACCTGAATGTAGGATGGCTGAGCTCTTCTTTCTCACCTATCTCTCCCCCAGAACTGTTTCGAGCCCCGGTTCTCAGAGCCACACCCTCAGCTGAGCCCCAAGAGGGAAGCCCGGTAACCCTGAGCTGTCAGACAAAGCTGCCCCTGCAGAGGTCGGCTGTCCGCCTCCTCTTCTCCTTCTACAAGGACAGCAGGACAGTGCGCAGCAGGGGCCCTTCCTCAGAATTCCAGATCCCCACTGCTTCGGAGGCACACTCTGGGTCCTACTGGTGTGAAGCAGCCACTGAGGACAACCAAGTTTGGAAACAGAGCCCCAAGCTGGAGATCAGGGTGCAGGGTGAGTTAGTGTGTATATGTCTGGTGTGTGTGAAAAGGCAGGGGAAGGGGGGGAATAGGACAATTGGGTTTTTGAGCTAAGATTCAGTGTAAGCAGGTTAAGAAAGGACACATGGGAGGCAGGAACAATAAGCCAGAGTCCCTAGTGATGGAAGAAAGCACAAATAGGAAACTTCTCCCTCAGACTGTGGTGTATACCTCATCAAACGAAGACCTGAGCCAACTCCACAGCTGCTTCCCCATAGACTTTACACTCCCTACATGACCTCTGGGCATTTGTAGGAATATAGTATCTAGTGTGAGGACGAAGTAGTCTGGAGTTTCTATTCATTTCTGGGAGTCCCCATTAACAAGGCTGCATTTGACCTGAAATATACCCAGAGGAGGTGTCCAGGGTAGTGAGGGTGCTTGAGTCATGTCATAAGGTGAATAATGGGAGGAATGCTCATTCTGAA
This sequence comes from Balaenoptera physalus, assembly GCF_965194825.1. NCBI lineage: Eukaryota > Metazoa > Chordata > Mammalia > Artiodactyla > Balaenopteridae > Balaenoptera > Balaenoptera physalus. Next base: position 78,052,647 of record NC_138882.1, on the reverse strand, counting down.
GAGGAGGTGACTCGAGGGGCCAGCAGAGGTGTCCTCAAAACACTGAAAGCTGGCACAAGGATAAGGAATTACACTAATGTCATATACAATACGAGGTTGACCTAGGGCCAGTTACCACATGCATGTTGCAAGGAATTAGATTGAAAGAGGAAGAACTGGCTAATATCCATAGCCCTCTAATGATGAGGCCTCATTGTGGAAGATTTTCAAGCAGAAGTAACTATACTTCACATTCAAATTTGGACCAGAGTCCTCAAGATTTTGATGCCATTGGGCCCCACAGCTGTTTTCAGAGAATAAGAAAGACTGACCAGGAAGATGAGGGTAGGGCCAGAGTCAGACTTCACTCTGTGTCTGTGTCTCCTATCCCATAATCCAGGTCCCTCCAGCTCTGCTGCACCCCCCACCTTGAATCCAGCTCCTCAGAAATCAGCTGCTCCAGAAACTGCTTCTACGGAGGCCCCTGGGCCTCTGCCTCCACGGCCCACCCCTTCTTCTAAGGACCTGGGCTCCTCTTCTCCTCTGCAGTTCCCAGATCCCCATCTGCATCACCAGATGGGTGTTCTACTCAAACAAATGCAGGATATGAGGGTCATCCTTGGCCACCTGGTCATGGAGCTGAGGGACTTGTCGAGCCACCTGAAGCTCAAGACCACAAAGGGTCCTGCCAAATATGAGTAAACAATTCACCTGCCGTGTTGCTCAACTACCCCCAATAAATCCAACTCTTTCTATTTTTCCTCTTTCTGTTCCATACCTAAGCATAAGTAGTTTTACAAGTTGCCCAGTGTTTTGTTAGAGTAACAGGGATAAGTGAGTATAAATAAATGTGTACAAAGTGATAATTGGAGTTTAGCTATAATTGTATATTCTCCCTTAACATGACAACATATTCCTGCTCTATCTAGACCAGGAGTTGCCTTCTGTTGCCCAGACCAGAATCTGGTGATTGAAAGAGAAGCAATGAGATGATAGATTTAATGCAGCAATCTCAACCAAGGGCAATCCCTCCCCACCCTAGGGGACATTTGGCAACGTCTGGAGAAAGTTTTGATTGTTACATTGCGGGGGGTGGTGTGCTACTGGCGTCTAGTGAGTAGAAGCCAGGGATGCTGCTAAACATCCTATAACACACAGAACAGCCTTCCACAGCAAAGGATTATCTGGTCCAAAATGTCAATAGTGCTGAGGTTGGGAAACCCCAGGCTAAAGGAGGTGTTGGACTCTGGAATGGACCTTTTCTTCTTCTACTTACTCTCTCCTCCTAGCCTTATTCAGCAAATATTAACTATGTGCTGGTATTTTGTTGGCCTCTGCTACATACCCAAGTTGATGCTATGTTAAGTATACCCATAAGACAGTGTCTCTGTCTATAGAAAGTTTACAATTTGGGATGGAGGGGCAGTAATGCTCCTACCCATTAAACAATTAAAGCAGGGTATATAAAAATTCCCCATGGGATCCTACTGGACTCAGAAACATGTGATCGAGTAGAACAATGCCAGAGCAGCAATTATTTGTTTTAATCCATCTCTGAAATATTTTTCTTTAAAAATATACATAAATCTATTTTGGTACCATAGTAATACTTTTTTTTTAATGCTTGGACTGTTATTGTACATTCTCAGCCAATGAGAGCTAGCCTGCCAGATTCTACAGTAACCTTTGGTCAGTGAGTTAGCACACCATTTTATGACCTCAGCCAAAGAGCATTCTACCATGTTTCTCCTAAATTATGTGGTATGAGGTTATCCAGTGTACTTTTTCTTTGTGCCATTTATTCTGTGTGTAGTTTGGACCCACAGTGATCTACAAAATATGTACATGTGATCGTTCCAGACATGCCACAAAGAAATAAAGGAATAGAATCATGCTGGATGTTAAAATTCGAATCTTATGGTGGTTCCTAGCTCCCTCTAAAATGCCAGTTTTACGGTGGCTCCTAACACCTTCAAGTGGAAAGATCAGAAAGCAACTGGAAATTGGTAAAAGTCCACAAATATCACTGCAGCATGAGAGGATCGATTAACAACTGTATGAATGGGAGTTGCAAGAAATGATGACCAGATATGTCATTTGGTGGATGACCAAAGTGGAAGCTCAACTGCCAGTGGACTATGCTGGACCTCCAAAGATACTATGTTATAACCATTCTACATGGAATTGATTTCAGCTAATGGTACCATGTTCATGAACGCATCCTGCAAGCTCATGCTAAATAAGGAGGTCATGTACAGACAATAAAAGCGAACCGAGATCAAGGAAGGAAGAAATGGGTGCAGCTGGCTAAGTGTCTCACTTCTGTACTCCTCATCCATGTGTCTGTGTGGACCTCTATCGTCACACTGCATTTTAATTTTTTACTACCTTATTTCTGCTCACTAGAGGGTGAGCTCTTTGAGAGCTCCTTGAGCTCTCTGTTCCACATTGACTCATTGATGTCTAGTTTAATGAGGCATATTTAAACTCTCAGTAAATTTTGTTTCATTGAATTGAATTGGGTCAGCATAATAAGGGAAGGCATCGTGAAGAAGATGGGAATTAAGCTGAACCTTAAAGGATGAGTGGTATGTCTGGCATCAGCAAAATCTCCAGATTCTCCCCAGGGGACCCAGATTAGGTCAGGAACTTGGAAGCCTCAGGGAGAGAATCTGCTATCATCAGGGATGAGGAAGGCAAGAGCATAACTGAAAGAAAGAGAGAGAGAGAGAGTGAGAGCGCTTTTATCTGTCTCTACCTGTCCTGGGGAAGTTGGAGAGGGGGTGGGAAAGAGGAATTGTTATACTAGATTGGGTTTATGGCCTGTGCAGTTTAGGATTCTGTAACCCACAGAAGTCCTAATGCAGCTACACTGGATGTTATCTCTGAAATAAACATTAGATACAAAGCACATCTATTATCTTGTAAAGGCGAATACTTGCATACCCTATAACCCAGAATTCCATGCCTGGGTATATATGCCGAGTACATGTATACCAGAAGACAAGTACAATAATGTTCATAATAGCACTATTTGTAAAATCAAAACTTTGGAGTCAATTCAGTTGTCCAACGGAAAAATGGGTAAGTTGTGCTATCTTCACAGAACAGAATACTATACAACAGTAGAATAAATGAACCATAGCTACAATGCAGCAACATAAAAGAATATCAGGAATATTAACATTCAGTGAAAAAAGCAAGTCCCAGAAGACACCATATGGTTTGATGCCCTTTATACAAGGGAATATATTGTTTAACCATTCACTCATACATATGATAAACCTTTTTAAAAAGGCACAAAAATGGAAACACCAAGGTCAGGATAGTAGTTACCTCTGCGGGGCTAATGGGAGAAACCATCGGGGAGGAGCACATAGGTAGATATAAATTATTAATTTTTTTTAATTAAAAAAAATTATTTATTTTATTTATTTATTTTTGGCTGCATTGGGTTTTCGTTGCTGCACGCAGGCTTTTTTAGTTGCGGCGAGCAGGGGCTACTCTTTGTTGCGGTGCGCTGGCCTCTCATTGAGTGGCTTCTCTTGTTGTGGAGCACAGGCTCTAGGCGTGTGGGCTTCAGTAGTTGTGGCTCGTGGGCTCTCGAGTGCAGGCTCAGTAGTTGTGGCACACAGGCTTAGTTGTTCTGCGGCATGTGGGATCTTCTCGGACCAGGGCTCGAACCCGTGTTCCCTGCATTGGCAGGCGGATTCTTAACCACTGTGCCACCAGGGAAACCCTAACTTATTAATTTTTAAAATCTTCTCAGAGTAGGAATTTAGGCCTCCTTAAATATATATATATTTCTCTAAATCATCTTCAAATTCCTTTATATTTTCTGCCATTGTCTTTTCTTAGAGGTAATAAGAAGCCAAGTTTATTACCTACAGTATGAAGTAGTTCTTTCCTTTACTGATCCCCAAGTAACCCCAACTTACTAAAGACTGCCCCCAGTATACCCTTAGTATTGCTGGATTTGGTGAACATTTTTTTGTTTGACCTTAAAGGCATGACTGTAGATGTTTCACACATTTTCCCAGCCAGACAAGACAGCTAATTTTTGTCAGTACAGAAGCACCTTCATTTAATTTGACATTTATGTGCAAAGTACTGTGCAAGGTTCTAAAAGAAAAAAAGAAGACAAATTTAATATGATCTCTGCTCTCAAAGGAGAGTTCAATGGAAGCTTATGAAGAAAATCCCATCTCATAGATTTGTAGTTGCATTTTAAGAGCCTTTTCATATAATTGTGGATATTCTTCTTTGATGCTTCCTGAAAACTCGACAAGGGGTAGTTTCTTAAACAGGAGTTGCATTATGGAATCTGAAACCATAGCAGCAAGCATTTCTTACTCTGTTACATTAAAATTCATTCGTCCTTCTTGTACTTTAAACAGATCTTTCACCCATGCATGGGTCGGTTGAAAATATTTGTTCACAAAGTTACACAGATCTTTCAAATGTTGATACCGTCTCACTATATACAGTATTTTAAAAATCGAATTTAATATCACCACCAATATCATCAGAAAAGTCTTTAATTACTGGGAAGCTGTCAAGCTCATGATCATGAATACAAATTTTTCCAAAATTCTAATTTTCATTTGAAAGCTTGAATTTCATCATTGGCAATAATTACTGTCAGATGTTTTCCTTGAAGTGACAGACTCACTTTGTTCACTTTTGAGAAAATGTCTGAGAAATACACAAGTCTGAATGACCATAGTTTTTTAGTCATTCTTTCAATTAAAAATGATATTCCAAGAAAAAGAGTAGCTTGTTCTGGTTCAGCTCCGAACTCAATTGTGTAACAGCTTTCAATGAAGACAGGCTTTGTATTTCAGTACAGAAGTGCATACTTCCTATTTCATCACACAGAATATTAAAACTATGTATATTTTGAGTTCAATATTTAATAAAATTAATTTTAAAAATTATTTCATCAAGGTTTTGTTTTGGTTTTGGTTTCTTACTGTGAGTACATAACATAATGGTGAAAAATACAGTTTGGTGCCACTGCCTTAAATTGTGCTTTGGAGTTAGCAGTTTTATCCCCTGTTGCTTTATGCCATCAATGCAAGTGTCAACCTAGTGAAAAAGGCAAATAACCTCTTAGTATTATTATATACATAGTTTTGACTTTGCAGGCCCCTTAAAGGGTCATTAGAACCCCCAGGTATCTACAGACCAAAGTGAGAATTATTGAACTAGATCATTCTTAAAGCCCAGCCTGACACTACTCTTAGAAATCCCAATATTTATGCATTTCTGAAGAGAAGAACCCATTTATTTTTCTATTCCTAAATCAGTTCTCTAGGTATAATAAAATAATTTTGACCTCAACTTCAGGTCAATCATTTTAAAGCTTTTAACTGGATGCTTTTTAAAAGTCTAAGTTGTTTATATTACATGTTTCTTTATTCCTTTGTACATCTATGAGAAGAAGCAGCAGCTTCTGCACAGCAATGGAAATAATCAACAGAGTGAAATGGGAGAAAATATTTGCAAACTCTGTATCTGATAAGGGGTTAACATCCAAAATATATAAGAAACTCAAACAACTTAATAGCAAACAAACCAATAACCGGATTAAAAAATGGGCAAAGAATCTGAATAGACATTTCCCAAAAAATGACATACAGATGGCCAATGGGTATATATTATAAAAAGGTGCTCTATGTCACTAATCATCAGGGAAATGCAAATTAAAACCACAATAAGATATCACCCCACACCTGTCAGAATGGCTGTTATCAAAAAGACAAAAGATAACAAGTGTTGGCAAGGCTGTGGAAAAAACGGAACACTTGTGCACTGTTGGTGGGAATGCAAATTGGTGCAGCCACTATGGAAAACAGTATGGAGATTACTCAAAAAATTAAAAATAGAACTGCCTTATGAACAGTAATCCCACTTCTGGATATATATCTAAAGGAAGTGAAATCAGTATCTCAAAGAGACATCTGCATTCCCATGTTCATTGCAGCATTATTTACAATAGCCAAGATGTGAACACAACCTAAATGTCAACAAATGAATGGATAAAGAAAATGTGATATATGTGTATATATATTATATTATATACACTATATATTGTATGTATTATATATATCTATTATACACACAATGGAATATTATTCAGCCATAAAAAAAAGAAAATCCTGCCATTCACAACAATATGGATGAACTTGGAAGACATTATGCCGAGTGAAATAAGCCAGACACAGAAAGACAAATATTGCATGATCTCATTATGTGTGGAATCTGACATAGCCAAACTTGTAGAAGCAAAGAGTAGCATGGTGGTTGTCAGGGGCTGGGGGAGAGAGAGAGAGAGAAAGTTGAGTATGAGGAATTGACTCGCGAGATTATGGAGGCTGAGAAGTCCCATGATCTGCCATCTGCAAACTGGAGACCTAGGAGAGGATAATTCAGTCTGAATCCGAAGGCCTGAGAACCAGGGGAGTCAATGATGTAAATCCCAGTTCAAGGGCCAGAGAAGATGAGGTGAGATGTCTCAGCTCAGTCGTCGAGGAAGGAAAAAAAAAAAAAAGAGGTAAATTCCTCTAAACCCTGGCTTTTGTTCTAAAAGAGAAAATAATATCTAAAACACAATACATTTATGTAAATTAATAATACAAAATATTTCTCAAGCGTAAGTATGTGCATGTATAAAGGATTGTAAACATTATACAGTGGGTGCTCATGTGGGGGAGAGAATGGTAATGTGAATGAAGGTAAAAAATCATAATAAAATGAGAGGAGACTTGAAAAGACTAGTGATGACAGTCTGCCGTGAGCACGAGACACAGAGCAGATTTTAGAGTGAGACAGATTTCTATTCAAATTCCAGTTCTATCACCACAGTTTCCACACATGTAAAATGGAGATAATAATAATCCTTCCTTAGAGGGCCCTCGTGGGGATTAAATAAAGTAACATCTGTGAAGCACTTGGCGTGGTGCAGGCGACATGCTCACGGCTGCAGCACTCACTGAAAGTAAGCTGGTGTCATCATCAATAGCAACAGCAGCAATATCCCATTATCATCACTGAAAACATCTTGTTCCTCAGAATTCTTATCAGATGACGGCATATCTTGTCCAGAAATTATGTCATGATAGGCTTCAAACAATTGCTCAGCTAACAAATGATAACTGTTAAATTTCTCTGCATAGTAAAGGCGTGAAGAATTAGAAATTCTGCAGGGAAAAGTCCTGGATGGAGAAAAAGATCCAATTTGGGAAAAATTTAGAAGAAAGCCTAGAATACAGAAGTGTGGGTGGGACATTCTTCAAACCAAAATTTGAGCACTGTATGATATGAACCCTATGGGTGATTCTAGAAATTTTCAGGGAAGATCGGACACCTCACAAATTTTGAGTGTAATCAAATCTCTTATGGAGGGACTTCCCAGGTGGTCCAGTGGTTAAGACTCCGTGCTCCCAATGCTGAGGGCCCGGGTTGATCCCTGGTCAGGGAACTAGATCCCACGTGCTGCAACTAAAAAGATCCTGCAAACCACAACTCAAAAAAAAAAAAAAAAAAAAGATCCTGCGTGCTGCAACCAAGACCCGGCGCAGCCAAATAAATAAATAAATATTTTTTTAAAAACCCAGCTCAACTGCCTAAATACATGAATCACCTTCAAAGACTTAAAAAAAAAAAAGTTTCTTATGGAATCAGGTGAAGAGGCTGAGATCTGTCTTCTGAGTGATAAGAAGCCAAAACAGAGTCGGCTTGTGTAGACTAAGGGACAGCTGATGGGTGCATTACATTCTTATCATAGAGGTGGTGACCTCGTGCAGAGGTCAGACCTTGGGGGCGGGTTGTAGATGATGTGGGAAGGCCCACACAGGCCCCGGATGAGGCATCAGGCAGGAGGTGGGGAAGCTGGGGGCACTGCCTAGCCTGGACCCTCCCAAAGCAGGCAGTTACAATCTCTGTTCCCGGTATCTAGTTCTCTCCCTCCCCCACTCCTGAGCACCTTATCAATTACCTCCCTACTGTTCAGACCCATATGACTCTATCTCTCTTTTATCAAAACATGCTCTCAAAACAGGATCCGAAGTGACCAGCTTAATTTAAAGGACCAATCACATTTCCCTAAGGGGCACCTGCATTTCAACAAGGACTAGCACATTAAGAGAAACTATGAGGGAATTCTCCGAGGGAAGCTTCGGGCATCAGCAAGGAAGAGGGGAAGGGACTGTCTTTAAGAGAGCTGACAGGGTCTGAAAATCGATCTCCTTCCTGCCAGAGCTCCAAGGGAAGGAGATGCCCCAGTATTAAACAGCCACGGGTGAGGACAGAAGACGGTCCAAGGAGACATACTATCAGGTTGGAAAATTCATTAAGTATTTACAGGAGAATTCAGGTTCCCCATTGCTCAGGGTATGATCACATGGCTTGGAAAGCACAAGCAGTAGAGTTGGGAGAACGGTTCTGAGAAGCTTCTAAGGGGCTGATGCAGTGACTTCTCTAACACAGGTAAGAACTATTAGAACTGGGGCATGGTTGGGGACAGAGAGAAGGAAGGAAGGCACAAGTGAGTGGAGATGCTATAGGGTGAGATCATTGAGATGGGTAGGAAAGAAGAGTTTTCTAATTTCTGAAGGTTTAAGGTTCCAGGAAGGGAGAAAGGGGAAACATAACATTTCTATTCTTGACTGTCACACTGTAAGACAGTGACAGAGAAGGTGGTTGGTGAGTCATGCTTTTCTGTCTATTCACCCATGGGAGGATGTGAACTCTGGGTGCACGCAATCCAGTGTCAACCTCACTAGGCCTCACGCCTATGTCTGTCACCAGGAAGTGAGCAGAATAAACGTCCTGGGTGGACCTCAAGGACATGAAGATGTCTTTCTCAATTGAGGCTTATGGAGCCTGCTGGAGGATGGGGAGGAGGTGGGATGGGAGTGGGATGTTTAGGGGAGCCTGAAGGTGGCAGGGTCACCTGCCAGAGTCTGGGGTTCTGTGTGGCTTTCGTGGGCTGCAAAGGGCACAGACTCTGCTCAGCAGGCCTTCTCTACAGGAGTTGGGGCTGGCCTGAGATGTGAGGCGGCTTCAGGGGTTGTAGGTGGGACGATGTTTGGTGCCTGGGACACCTGAGAGTTGACACGTATCCAGCCTGTCTCCTGCTCTCTCCAGCCCACCGTCTTCAGGAATTAGAAATGGGTGGGAGAAGCAGCAGTGTCTCCGAGTACTCAGTGGTCAGCACTGGCCATCTTCTCTCTCTCTCTTCCCCCATCCCATGCCGGTGCATCTCCATTGGTCTGCAGCTGCTGCTGGCAGATCCATCATGTGGGAACTGACAGCCCTCCTGCTCCTGGGTGAGTCCTCTGTGAGGTAACAGCGGCACAAGGACTTTGGGTGTGGGGAAGAGTGGGGGCCAGGGTATTTCTGTGTGTGTGTGTGTGTGTGTGTGTGTGTGTGTGTGTGTGTGTTGAGGGAATATTCAATCCTCGATTCGTTACCTATTTTTGGAGAGGAAAAGAGGAAGGGGCTTGCTGAGAGCTGAGAGAAATAAAGGCAGAAGAAAAACAGGTCTTGAGACTTGTTGAATCTTTCCTATGGTCAAGAGAGTCCCTTTCTTTCCTCTCATCTCCAACATCCTCCTTCTTCTTGCTTCTTTATTTCTTGTTTTGCAGTTCCAAGCAGTGGGCAAGCTGGTGAGTCTTACACATCCCTCATCCAAATTTTCTACAACTTCCACTCCAACCATCCTAAGTGACCTGCTTGGGTACTCCCCACGTCTTAGCTGCTCTGGGGTAGTGACTCTTCTCATGGCTCCTCAGTCCCAGTGACTCAGTTTGCCTGCAGGCACTGGCACTTAGAAATGGTGCTGACCAAGGGACTAGTTTGTAGCCCCATGAGGTCTCTCCTCTCGCAGGGATGGGTCCTGGAAGCTAGCGTTTTCTGAGATTTCCCAACCTCAGACCTCATCTTTGGGCACCTCACCGTGATTCTCTTTTTCACATTGCCCCCTCCCATACCCCACCCTCCCAGCTACTCTGGAGAAGCCCATATTGTCTCTACACCCACCCTGGACCACAATCTTCAAGGGGGAAAGGGTAACCCTGCGGTGTGATGGGTACCACCCTCTGCTCCTGGAGCTCCGACCCAGCAGCACTCTCTGGTATTTGGGCCACCTACTCCTGCCCTCTCACAAGAAGAGCATCGAGGTGCAGACACCAGGGGTGTATCGATGCCAGACACGGGGAGCACCTGTCAGTGACCCCATCCACCTCTCTGTATCCAATGGTGAGTGTTTGAGCATGGGGGAAGGGCAGCACACATATCCTCTGGTAGTGGTGGCCCTCCTGTGGGGGAGGACACTGGGCCACTCCCATTGGGGCAGGAAGGAGGGGGTTATATTGAGTCTCTGGGGGCAGGCAGGGACCTGCTTGGCACTATATGAGAGATGCAGTAAGCCTTGCGTGGCCCCAAAAGTTCCCTTACCATCCTGCCACAATGGACACTAAATAAACATTTCTGTTCATTTAGTAGCTCAGAAGAGAAGAGGCTCCAAGGACCTGGTATACTGAATAGAGAACTTCTGAGGAGGGGGGTTGGGTAGGGAGAGAAAGGGCAAAGCAAAGCAGGAAAAGTGAGGGTCCCTGGGCAGGCTGCGTGCAGCTGGGGGAATTACTCCTGCTTGAACAGTGTGATGCTTCTCTGTGCCTCCCATCACTAAAATACGGCCAATGATAGTATCTATTTCTTTGGTTGTTGTGAAGATTAAAAATGAATTATGATAGGTTTTCAAAGAAAAAAGCAGATGAAGAAAGCACTTCAGCAAAATTTTATTATAGACATGTACACATGTGTACATAAGAGTCAATTAAACTAATTCCCTGGGGGATAAAAGGATTGCCAAACAGGATAAGAGAAATAACAGTAATTTGTTCATTAGGGCACAGGATTGGCTACTTTGCAGGGAATATTATGTCATTTTAGCCTGGTAGGTTATATTTTGTATTCAGAATTTAAAGATCATCACTCAGTGTTCAGATTAGCACTTATACTTCACATCCATACTCTGTGGTTTCTTGTTTGGAAATTGATAGCGAGTACAGATAAGATATTGAATATGATAGACAGTAGTCACTGCTTGCAGAACTGTGAGTAGCACAGAGATTGTGGCTATCACCTGTGGAATTCTTTCTCGATGTAAAACACCTAAAGTGGCATCTAGCGGACACTAGGGCTATGTAAGTGTTGGCTATGATGATGATGGTGATCAGGTAAATAAGGGTGCTGGGGGAAGTGCCTAAGGCTGGGGGTGGGGTCAGGTAAGTTTTCTCAAGGAGACAGGATCTAAGCCCAGATCTGCTGGATAAGTAGGCCTCAACTACAGCAGGTGAAGGGGTCTTCTTGGCAGGTACAAAGCCTCTGGGCTCAGAGCAGGGCCAGTTCTCCCAGCAGTCCAGTACGTATGGACTTAGTCTGCATTAGGAATGGAAAGTGGAGAGAGAAAAGGAGACATGGGGCAGGGGAGAATCCTGAGATGGTGCTGAAAAGGTAGGCAGGGGCCAGGTCAGGAAGGCCCTGATACCATCCTAAGGAGTTTAAACTGGATTCTGATGGGCATTACTCTTTGAGGCTGGAACCAAGTCTCAGGCATCTTTGTCTTCTTAGTACCTAATAAAAGGCTGGCCTTCCCCTTTCCTTCCCACTCACCTTCTGATGCTTCTTGTTCTGAGGCTCCTGGGGTGCCCAGTAAGGGGGGAGGGAGTTGGTGAGGAGAAAGGGGGAGGAGGGGGGAGCAGGGAGGCGGAGAAGTGTGGGAGGCCCCAAGGGCTGGACTTTCTCTTGGAGTCTGTCTGTGCTGACTGTCGTAGACTGGCTGATCCTGCAAGTACCCTATGCTGCGGTGTTCGAGGGCGAGCCGCTGGTCATGCGCTGCCGCGGTTGGTACGACAAGGTCGTCTACAAACTTCACTACTACCACGATGGCCAACCCGTGCGCTACTTCCACTCCAGCGCCAACTACACGGTGCCCCAGGCGCGCGCCAGCGACAGCGGGCGCTACCAGTGCTCCGGCACCATGCGCATCCCGGTGGAGAGCGCGCCCATGTTCTCCGCCAAGGTGGCCGTGACCGTGCAAGGTGGGGGAGACTTGGGGCCGGGGAGGGAGGCAAACGAGCTCTGGGAAATTCTGGGACAGAAACCAGGCGGGGAAAGGAGGGGCGGAGGTTACAGTAGCTGGCACATGGCGGATTTCTCTGCGGGACCAAGTACACATTCTCCTCTCCTCCTCCTCAGTGAAGTCGCACTTGATCTGTAGCCTGCGTGGGGGCAGGTGTCCCTTCTCCCCGATACACATCCGGCTTCTTACTCCGGGTAGAGGCCCCCATATTGGGGGCAGCTCTCTCCGCAGCCCCAGCCAGAAAGACAGCGGCAGTAGATGGGATCACTGTGGGACTGGGGCGAGGGAACTGCTCCTGAGCGTCTTGCGAAGCAGGCGCAGCGACCCCCTTCTAGGTTGGAGAACCCGAGCTGGGTGTCAGTCGGGAGGTGACACGAAGCGTCATACCTGGTCCCGCCTCCTTTCAAGCTCTCCCCTCCCTCGTGGACTCGTTCCCCACATTTCAAAGACTTTCCTCCCTCCACGTGTACACACAGCCTCCTCCCAGGTCGGCTACGGGCCCTTGTGGGAAACCGGGAGAGGGGTCGTGGGACCGTGGACCAGCCGGTTCCCTGGGACCCCTGCGCCGGCCTAAAGTGCATCCTTAGCCACTGGGCCTCCTCTCCGCAGAGCTGTTCCAGGCGCCGGTGCTGAGGGTGATGGGCCGGGTGGAGACTCGCGGCGCGGCCCTCGGCGGAGTGGTCTTGCGGTGCGAGACGCTCCTGCACTCTCAGAAGCGCGACACGCCGCTGCAGTTCGCCTTCTACAAGTACAGTCGCGCCGTACGCCGCTTCGACTGGGGCGCCGAGTACACCGTCCCCGAGCCCGAGGTCGAGGAGCTGGAATCGCACTGGTGCGAGGCTGCTACCGCCACCCGCAGCGTCCGGAAACGCAGCCCTTGGCTGCAGCTTCCGGGGCGGGGTGAGTGACTGCCCTTTCGGAAGCCCACCCGGGCGGGTAGCCCCGCCTCCGCCCCTCCGGAACGCCTGTCTCCCCAGCCCCGCCCCTTCTCCCCGCGCCTTCCATCTCCATCCCCCATCTCCGCCCGCCTACCCCTTCCTTTCCTCCCCTCCACCTCTGTTCCCACCCTCCTCACTCCCCTTACTCTTCTCCCCGGCCCGGCGCTTCTCTCCCACCCCCACCACCCCCATCCCTTGCCCCCTCCTCACCCCGCAGGCCTTGGGAGAAGGATTTCAGCCGTGCGGTTCTCTTTGTGTTGCGTTCACAGGTTCTCCCCTGGACGTGGCGTCCGCCACCGTCCCGGTCCCACAGGCCGCGGCTTTGGCGCCCGGTAACAAGCCGCTTTCCTTCAGAAAGCCCCCGCTGTCCAGATCGGTCCTGTCGGTCACCTCCGTCCCTAACACCCCCTCAGCCGGGCTGCTGTTCCCCGCGGGCGGAGGCCCCACTGCTGGGCCACCGACCTGCGCTCCGCTGACCCCCTTGGAACAAACCACTGGAGCCCTAAAACCCGACGTGGACCTTCTGCTCCGAGAAATGCAGCTGCTCAAAGGCCTTCTCAGCCGGGTGGTCCTGGAATTAAAGGAGCCACAGGCCTTCCCAGAGCCCAGGGACACACTCGAGACCCCCGCTTCCCACTTTGCTGTGAGTCAGGGAACCCCTGAGACCGCTGCTGTGGAGAGCTGAGGGAGGGGGTGGCTACTGCCCCCTCTCCAGGCGTATCCATCCCTGGTCTCTCCTGCTTCCCATCACGTGGAGACCCTACAAAGCCGTCTCTGTTTGCATCCCTCTGTCTTACTGTGGCTTATAAAGTGTGGTGGCTGCCATGTCAGTCTAACACAGCACATCCTTGTAACCACAAGGCCTTCCCTCTGATGGCTTCCTTCCCCTCACAGATTTCAGTATTTCTGATGAGTGTATACCCTCAAAGTCCTGGGCTAGTTTTAGAGAGGGAAGGGGACTTGTGTGGGCCTCCATTCCAGGTTACAAAGGTCAGCATACTGTTAGACTCACCCAGATGCACCTCCTGCACCAACATAGCTAGACAGGCTGATGAGCTCTGGTGGCAGCAGGCAGGCCATGCTCACTTTAGCCTAACTAAACAAGAGGTACTATTAGCATCAAGAAATCTCTTTGAAGAAAGTTTAAGACAAATTCTCAAAATTGCTGAATTCTAGTTTTTAGCAGGTTCTTACCGCCCTAAGAGCCATTCCAACGCTAACATACAATTCAGTTTTTATAAGTCCCTCATCTGCCTACTAAAACTATTGGTTTTCTGCAAGTCTGGTGTGAATTATTCCCAGGAGGTTTATTTCTCATCGGGTCCTTACCCTTCATCAGTTAACCTTTACTGCTAAGGCTTAGAACTGATAACAACTCAACCCTCCCATCCTTCTACTTGATACATATTCAGTCACAATGCAATTTCCCATTTCTTTTTGAACAATTAACCAGAATAACATCAACATCCTTCATCCTTTTCTTCTTAGTATTATCTTCACCATGTTATTACTGCAAAGTCACTGAAATTATAAAAAAGAGAGAGGCAGGTGGGTACACACATAAATTACAGTGCAATGTGATAAGTGCTCTATGAAACACTGGGAATTCAGAGGAGGAAACTGAATCTTGAAGGAAGAGCAAGATTTCACCAAGTAGAGATGTGAAAAGATTGAGGGGCAGGGCATGCAGGCTGAGGGTGCAAAGGCAAAGAGACATAAAAGACCATGGTGTGTTTGTAGAGCTGCAAATAATTGAAAGTAGTTGGAGAATTATGTGTATTTATGCATGTGTGTGTGGGGGGGTGTGTTTTAGGGAGAAGGTGGCAGGAGATGAACATGGGGAAGTAGAAAGGGATCAGAACATGAAAGTCTTGTTAAGAGGTTCTTTAACCTGCTGGATATTTGGGACGGATATTTGGAAGCATTCCTTATTGAGGGCATCAATAAGACTTACTGGAGGAGAAGCTTATTTAAAATTACAAAAGAGCAATCAAATAAACTGATCTCAGTGGACACTTGCTTAACCCTGAGGAGGTATGTCCAGGCCCTATAATCCAGTACTGGGGTTCTGGTTTACAAGGGTCTTTGTGGTTCTGATTTCCAGCTTTCTAATGCAGGCTTAGCTCACTTCTCAGAACTCTCCCCCAGCAAACCTTCCCTGGCTAACCCCACTCTACTCCTGTGGCCCCTGAAGTTTCTGCCATCCCTGATCTAGATAAGAAGTGACTAGCATTAGTATCAAGAGTCTAGGTAATCAAAGAATCGAGTCATTGAAAAAAAATCAGTTGATATGTATAACTGATTCACTTTGCTGCACGGCAGAAATTAACACAACATTGTAAAGCAACTATACACCAATAAAAATTAATTTTAAAAACTCAGTTGATCATTTTTTAAGAGAGCAAAAGAGTGAAATAGCCATTCAAAAGAGAGTTTTATCTCTTCAGTATCTCCTCATTCACACCTTTTTAGCAGCCACAATGTCTTTCTTCCTGTCCTGCCACATACCTCCATTTAGGGCTAGGGATATGGGGAGTGGGGAAGAACAAGAACTTATGGGTTAGAATGATGTGTGTGTGGCGGGGGAAAGAGTGAATTTTATGCCCTCTAGTCTCCACTGTCTTTAAGCCCCCCAGCTCTCGTTGATCTTCCCCTACAATGTTAATGATCTCCCGGGAAGACCTGCACTAAGGAAATATCAAGAGATATCAGACAGGCAGCTTACTGGCCATGCTCCTCTGGGGAAAAAAAAAAAGTCCTCATCCAGCTTCTGTTTCAGGTTCCAGCATGCATTTAGGGAAACACTGGGCTAGCCCAGGCTGCCTAAGGAGAATCTCAGGCTCATTCCCAAGCAGCAAGGGTAGCAACAAAATGCTGGAGAAGCCTGGGGAGGAAGCTGCTTCTCTTTGGTTCTCTGATCACTTCTGTGTCTCAGACTCAGACCTCGACCCTAAACCTGTGGGAGTCCATACCAGATACCAGGCAAGGAACCCAAATGTCCTCCACCAGAGAGCAGAAAGGGTTCTGGCAAGTTTCATTTGGATCTCAGCTTTACTCTCTCATTCTGTCCTCCCTGAGTCTAAGTTTCTTATCTGGACTTAACTCTATGGAAAGAAGGAACTCAACTCTTTGGGTTCTACACTTATGACTTTTTCCCTAAAAGAGTGAATCAAATCCTCTAGGTTAAAGTCCAAACTCCCTATCATGACATATAGAGCAGTCACACTGACCACTTGCTCTTTCCCCAGCACACCACCCTCTTTCATGCCTCTGTGCCTTTACATATACTTTGGCCTCAACCTCTATTGGTGGGGAGTGGGCTGCACACGCCTTCTGAGCTCAAGATCTCTCATTTGTCAAAAGAGGGAAATAAGAGTACCCTTACAGAGAGAGACAGACAAATGAACAGACTTTTTCATTACTAGAGGTTTTAAGACATGGGATGCTAAGGTGCTTAAAAGCACAGAGGAGGGGCACTAAGCTCAGCGTGGAGGTTCACAAATCACTTACCAGAGAGATGACATTTGCCAGTTCCTACTGATGAGCTCTTAGATGATTTTTAAACTTTTGCTGTTTTTTTTTTTTTAATTTATTTTTGGCTGTGTTGGGTCTTCATTTCTGTGCGAGGGCTTTCTCTAGTTGCGGCAAGCGGGGGCCACTCTTCATCGCGGTGCGCGGTCTTCTCACTATCGCGGCCTTTCTTGTTGCGGAGCACAGGCTCCAGACGTGCAGGCTCAGTAGTTGTGGCTCACGGGCCCAGTTGCTCCGTGGCATGTGGGATCCTCCCAGAGCAGGGCTCGAACCCGTGTCCCCTGCATTGGCAGGCAGACTCTCAACCACTGCGCCACCAGGGAAGCCCACTTTTGCTGTTTTAAATTATGCTGCAATTAATATCCTTACACCTATATCTTTATGCACATATTTGAGCATATCTGTGGGATAAACTCCTAGACTTAAGTAGAATTGCTGAATCCAGGAATGTGAGTCTTTTTTAATTTTAATAGATATTTTCAAATTATCCATGAGAGAGCTTGTTTCTCTTACCCTAGTCAGGATAGCACATCATCATACTTATATACTTCTTAATTAGACCCAGAGATCCTCTTGACTCTTTATCTGCCATTGAATTCCCCCAGTTGGATCTCGGTAACATTACTAACCTTGTGTTGTGCAACAGCCCAGCAGTATAGTCCTTCCAGAGTCAATATCCCTGTTTGTAATCCTAACCCATCCGTCTTCTGAATTCTTGTTAGCTGGTCTGCAGTTAACTAAGAGAAATGTACTCCTGTCTATATTTCCTTATTAAATGAGAACTTTCTGCCAAGTAGAGCTCTTATTCCAAGCCATGTCATCCTGGTTCTTCACCAAATTCCCAACATGTACTACACTTTGCCCATATTGGTTTAGTTTATTCCCCAGGCATTACACCTGCAAAGATAATTGGTTTCAATGCTTGACATTCTAATTATAACGAGGCCTCATATAACTGTACATCCCTGATTCAGCTAACATCTGAGGCTGAAGAATTGGTATAGTACACGTTAGCCTTTTTCAGTTCAAAGGAGCCAATCTCATTACAGTGATGTGGGAAATGACCACTCTCCCCTTTCTTTACAGTTAATATGCTCTTAATGTAGCGTGTTAAGTTGTAATAGCCAAGCTAATTAGCTTTGGACCTAGAGGTGACAGAGTATAGAAATTAAGAACCCTGGCTAAGCAGTTAATAGACTTGGGTTCAAACATCACTTTTACTGCTTACCAGCTGTATAGCCTTGGGCAAGATACTCTGTCTCTGAAGTTGTGTTTCCTCATCTGCAAGGCATAATTATAATAGTATCTTCCTTACAGAACTGCTAGAAGGATTAAAAGAGATTATGCAAGTAACAGACTTGGTAGAAGCAGTAAATTGTTATTATGACTGTAATTCACTGAATCTAAAATGACGTTGACAGTAGGTTGCACCATTAAAGAGAACACTAAGAAAGGAAATTGTTGCCAAGTAGCCACATGATGTCTTTTAGGCTTAATTAGAAACAGAAAATTAAAAAATCAGAATCACTCTAAATATTCATAAAAAAGGACACTATAAGGGAAATAAATTGGGTAAGGTATTCCTAAAACTATTTCACTTTCAGAGTCTGACTTTTCTGAAACACTTTTCCACTCAGATTTAGCCAAGTCTGTGTTTTCCCATTCTTGTAACATACTCTTTCCTGTGAAGAGCATTAGTAACGCAGCGTTTCTTAAAAGAAGGCTTAACAAGAGTAACAGTTACCGTTGCCAGACTTTTAGGCTGGTTTTGCAATTATCTGGAGTTAGCTTATTTTTGACTTCTACTTCAGGAATGTTGCTAAACATGTCTGCGTCACCACTCACTCCACTTCTCCTCACAACCTATGAATATTTCACCTTCATCTCTAGAAATTTCTCCCAATATGCTCACACCCATTCTTAAATTTTGATGCCAGTACTTTAATGTTCATGCTTGCTTTAAGCAATGAAAACTATGACAAGACAACAATTATAAGATGCATCGTGGTTTCAAAGATGTTAAATGTAGTTTGAAAAAAATTATTTCTTAGAATTAATAGAAGACAAAATGCACCCTAAAAGCAAATCTAGGAGAGCAAATTTTAAAATGTCTAGAAAAAAAGTTACATATGACACTACATGTAGCCTGAGACTAAAGGTGGACTTCTTTTGAGTTGAAGTGGAGGTTCT
This sequence comes from Balaenoptera physalus, assembly GCF_965194825.1. Taxonomy (NCBI): domain Eukaryota; kingdom Metazoa; phylum Chordata; class Mammalia; order Artiodactyla; family Balaenopteridae; genus Balaenoptera; species Balaenoptera physalus. The sequence goes on along the minus strand of NC_138882.1, from coordinate 78,033,858 downwards.
CAAAAATCTGAAAGGAATTTAAAGCCTGTTTAGTTCAACCAAGAAACCACTTATTGAGACCTTCTAAACTTCTCCTGCCATGTGGTCCTTATTACCTCCCAAGGACAGCCCACTCTATCTCAGGATAGCTCGGGTAATTAGAAAATTCTTCCTATGGATAATGAGCAAAATGATTTTGTTATAGCTTCTACTCACTGTGCCTCCTAGGGTTACACAGAGCAGATCTAATTCCTGGTCCTCTTGTCAGGCCTTTAGATGTTTAAAGACACTGCTTAGGTTATGCTTAGTTTTCTTAAAGATACTTTGTTTCAGTGTTTTCAACTGTTCCTAATTTTGAGTTCCTGCTCCATCCTGGCTTTTCTTTTTTTTTTTTTAATATTCAGAGTTCTTTTTTTTTTCTTTTTTAATTTATTTATTTAATTTATTTATTTTTGGCTGCGTTAGGTCTTCATTGCTGCGCGGGCTTCCTCTAGTTGCGGCAAGTGGGGGCTACTCTTCGTTGCCGTGCGTGGGTGCGCGGGCTTCTCATTGCGGTGGCTTCTTTTGTTGTGGAATACGGACTCTAGGCGCACAGGCTCAGTAGTTGTGGCGCACAGGCTTAGTTGCTGCGCGGCATGTGGGATCTTCCCGGACCAGGGCTCGAACCCGTGTCCCATGCATTGGCGGGCGGATTCCCAACCACTGTGTCACCAGGAAGTCCCCATCCTGGCTCTTCTGAGCACATCTCCAATTTCTCTATATTTGGTTTAAAATGTGGGACCCACAACAGAATGCCGTTTCTCAGGTGGGTGTGTCCGGGGAGAATGAGGCAGGAAGGCAGAATTTTATTTTTATTTTTTACAGTTAAGCAATTGCACTTGTGACAGGATGTCAAAAGTGATATTTCATGATACAAGAGACATGGAATTCTGAAGCCGGATCATCATACCCAGAATTTACAAAGGAAATGGTTAAGGATCTGTTCCCTGACTTTTGGACTCTGAAATCACATCAAGCAGATAAAAAGGGGTCAGAGTATGGAGGAGAGAGAAGGTCTGTGAAGGTTTCTTTGCCATGTGAATAGTCTTCATCACAATTCTTACTCACAGTGGGGAGTTCTGGAAAGCTTACCCTCTCCTCATCAAGCCTAATAAGGGAGATGCCCATGGACTCACCCAGAGATGTCTGAAATGTGTTGCCCACAGTAGGGAGACACAGGGAACTAAGCCTGACTCACCCCTGAGAAAGCTCAGGTGAATTGTGGCTGTAGGATGGAAGAGCCTGTTTTGGGATTCTGCACTACAGAAGTTGCTGGGGCAAAGCCACGTGTGTATGTATTTCCATAGTCCATGAAAGACAGAGAGCTGGCATGGGTTCCCGTACAATAAGGAGGGAAAAAAAGCTGGAGGTGAATCTAGATTCTTAGGGGTTGAGGAAAGAGGTGCAAGTGCACTCCTGGAAGAAAAATGCATCTGCCTTGAATAGAGGAGAGCAGTCCCCCCAAACAAACACCTCTAAAAAGTCCTCAGAAGTGCCCATGAGAGAAAGAATTGGCCAGTCACCTCCAAGCTGAGAGAGCAGGAAGTTATTTGCCCAGCCAAAGAACTTTCTACTTCCTTATCTCTCCTCCCTACCTTCCCTATTGTCTCCTACTTTGGCCTAGGTGAGGTGAAAAGGAAACAGACGCTAAGGAGAAAGGGAGGAGGTATGGAGAGAGAAAGAGAGAGAGAGAGAAACCAGTCAAGCTCCTTTCGCAAGTCAGGAGCTAAACTGAGTAAGTAGGAGGACAAAGAGTTAACTCTGAATTACGATTGAAGGTCTGATTAAAATCTAGGACTGGGCACTCTAATTCATAAATTGAAACTATGCTTGTGACCTAAAGTTGTTAAAAGACTATCCATTATCAAGAGAAGCACAAAAAGCAGGGATTGGCTCAAAATTTAATGTGCACATGAATCACCCCGGGCTCTTCTGCAAGTGCAGATTGTGATTCAGTGGGTCTGGGGTGGGGCCTGAGAATCTGCATTTCTAACAAGTTCCCAATTGATGCCAGTGCTGGCATCTTGGGTCACACTTTGAGAAGCAAGGGGAGCAGGGGATTACCCCACTGAATGAGTTTTAAATGGATTATAGAAGATTAAAAAAGCTGCATTTGGGGGAATTCTCTGGTGGTCCAGTGGTTAGGACTTCCACTGCAGGGGGCCCAGGTTCAATCCCTGGTCAGGGAAATGAGATGTCATGTGGCAAGGCCAAAAAATTTTTTTTTAAAAGGTGCATTTTCAATGTTCATTTCAGCACTATTTACAATAGCCAGGACATGGAAACAACCTAAGTGTCCATCGACAGATGAATGGATAAAGAAGATGTGGCACATATATACAATGGAATATTACTCAGCCATAAAAAGAAATGAAATTGAGTTATTTGTAGAGAGGTGGATGGACCTAGAGTCTGTCATACAGAGTGAAGTAAGTCAGAAAGAGAAAAACAAATACCGTATGCTAACACATATATATGGAATTTTTAAACAAATGGTTCTGAAGAACCTAGGGACAGGAAAGGAATAAAGATGCAGATGTAGAGAATGGTCTTGAGGACACGGGGAGGTGGGGAGGGGAAGCTGGGATGAAGTGAGAGAGTGGCATTGACATATATACACTACCAAATGTAAAATAGATAGCTAGTGGGAAGCAGCTGCATAGCACAGGGAGATCACCTCAGTGCTTTGTGACCACCTAGAGGGGTGGGATAGGGAGGGTGGGAGGGAGACGCAAGAGGGAGGGGATATGGGGATATATGTATATGTATAGCTGATTCCCTTTGTTATAAAGCAGAAACTAACACAACACTGTAAAGCAATTATACTCCAACAGAGATGTTAAAAAAAAAAAAGGTGCATTTTGATCACGCCATGAATTGTGCTTTCAACGTATCCCGTCTGCTATAGTCCAAGAAATGGATGCTCAGGGTCCTGCCTCTCATCTCAGCACCACAGAGCTAGTGCCTGGACACTGGGATCGCTGCTATTGCTACTGCAGAAAAAACCAACAGCTTCCTCAAACTGGTTCCGGAAGCTGCACAAGTATAGCCTCTGCCTCACTTTCACCTTCCATATGTTGTCCAAGGGCTTCTGAGTGGCCAGACCTAAGTTACACCCTGTACCTAGCTGCAAGGGAGTCTCAGTCCCTTTTAGCTTTCCAGGCTCTGCAGTTCAGAAAGGCACTTGAGAAGGTAATGAAGTGGATGTTCACCCCACCTCCACAGACGATAAAGGGGTGAGTCCTACCTAGGCTTTTACTGCTGTAAAGGACCTAGAGATTTAGTCCAATTTGTTAATTTTAGAGATCAGGAGATGGAGACGCAGAGACTAAATGACTCGTGAGTGGTGAGGGTAGAAATAGAGCTCAGGTCTTTTGACAAGGAGTTCAGTGTAACCTAAAGAATAACTACTCTCCCAGGAGGCAAGTGATATTGTCCAGCCTCATTAAGCTTATTGCTTGCAAACCCACCCAAGGCACTGTTTTCATCTAAGGCATACCTCTTCGACCCCCAATTTATATTTATGTAGTTCATTTGGGGGACCAAAGTACAGAATCTTATATTTATCTTTTTTGAATTTTGTCTTTGTTAGCCTAATAAGACAGTTTTGGATCCCAATGTAGTCCCTCTCAGCTGTAACACATGCAGATTAGTAAGCATGTCTTCTGCACTGTAATCCAAATCACTATAAAAAAAAAAGTAGAATCAAACAGATTAAAGAAATTTAGATGATGGCTCTATCTCACTAGAAATTTCTCTCACGATTGCCATGGATCCATTTTTCTGTCTTTGGGTACAATTGTTTAACCAATTACCAACCTATTCAATTGCTCTAATATCCAGTCTATATTTCTCACCCTTATCTACAAGGAGATCTGTCTAAAAGACTGGAGAAGTATGGATTCAGTGGGTGAGCATTTCCCCTAATCTGCCTGTCTAGTCATTGTCAGAAAAAGAACAGGCTATCAGGGCAAGAATATCCTTGGGAAGCTCATGCTGGCCCCTAGCGGATGCTTCTCTTCTCCTCCACCTCCTCACACCTCCCCCTTCACAACCCCCCCCCCCTTCCTCTTCTTCTTCCCTTTCCCCTCTCCCTCCTCTCCTTCCTCAGTTGAGGTAAGGTAATTGACACATAACATTACACTAGTTTCAGGTCTGTAAGTAACGATTCAATATTTGTATACGTTGCAAAATGATCATCACAATAAGTCTAGTTAAAATCCTTCACCATACATAGTTACACAATTTATTTTTGGTGCTGAGAACTTTTAAGATCTACTCTCTTAGCAACTTTCAAACAGTATTATTAACTAGAGTCACCATGCTTTCTATAGTTGATAATATTAGAGCTAATATAGCTGCTTCTTTTTATAAGTACTTACAAGACATTCCTGCATTAACCTGCATCATTTTGGATTAGAGGCAACCAGTAATGGTTTGACAGCCTAAAGGTATAGAAGCAGATGGGGCTCATCCACTTAGTACCTCACTATCCACTTTCCGTTTAGTGACCCCACTAAGGGATTCTGAGACCCTCCGTGAAAGGGGCTGTGGAAAGGTGAGGCCTGTGCAGGACATGTAGTAGGTCCTTCCCTCCACAAGGGCTGCAACTCTGCGTGGCTGCTATTAGGACTGGACGTGGCTGGTGGGACTGAACACATGTCCCAGGATCGCTTGTGAAGTCTCAAAACAAATCGTTCATTTTCAGACATATTGGGCATATACTTAATGAAACATTCTCAAGTGTCTTGGCGCTCATATCCCTGTGCCCTCCCCCTCACTGATCCCTGTCTTTCCACCACCTTTCCAGCCCTTTCTCCCTCATCTCTCTCTCCTTCACCTGTGGGAAAGACCCAACTCAAATGCCACCTTCCCAGAGAATTTTTCCCAGTTTCCTCCAGCCAAAATAAGTTACTATTTTTTTTTTCCTGTCTGAGCCCCCAAGCATTTTGTTTGTACTGTCAGTTTAACACATGATTTGGGTATTCGCACCCCTGTCTGCAGAGTGGAAACTTGAGTCTAAGGGCGTCATCTTATTCCATGCTGCATCCCCACTTTGGGACCATATAAAAATGCTTCTATTGAACATCCAAATCTAGTTTTCTTCTCTTTATTTGGGCAGTTTTGTCCTGCCAGCTTGAACGTTTATAAATGGCCTATCTCTGTTTTCAGTTCTCATGGCTGGTGTTGAGCAATTATTGGTAGCCGTGGGCAAAGAAATACATCTTGAAAAATATGAGACAGTGGATATGAAACACACTTAGAAGCAGCAGCAGAGTATATTTGGTAGTAAGGAGGGGCAAGGAACAACATTTTAAAGGATTTAGAAATATTCTGTGGACTGACCAAAAGTTTATAGGATTTCCGATTTTTATAGTTTAAAATCATTTAGGGAATGTTAGAGCAGGCATTACTAGCCTTGCCTTTTTGGGGTGGGGCCACTGAAATGCAGAGGGCTTAACTGGTTTGGCCACGTTATATAATTAATACATGATGGAACCGAAACTTAAGTCTAGGACTTGTGCATGCAAGTCCAGAACTCTTTCCATTACAACACACTTGACTACATTTAGACTGCAAGAGAGCTCCAAAAGTTGTGACATTGGGAAGGGGCAACTGTGGCCATTCTCTGTATTTTGTTTGTCTGGGGAAGAATGGAGGGAGAGGAGTTCTGCAAAATGTAACCCAGCAAACCTCTGACACGCAACAGGGAACATCTGTGGTCTCCTTTGCTCTACTCATCTGACTCTTTGTTTACCACTTTCTCCTTGAGTCAAAAAAGGAACTGAGAGCATGACCCAGATATCACCAGCCAGTTCCTGCCCCAGTATTTCTCATATGGATAATCCTACAATGTGATGAGTTTGTAAATACTGGGGGTGGGTGGGGGACGCAGTTGGGAATAAGGCAGGAGGAGTTGTTGGATCAGTTGACCAAGTTGTCCTTACATAACGAGGGGGCTTCAACTCTATTCAGTCATCTCTGGTCCCAGGGTTTGTGGAGCTGAAATTACTCCCTCAGAATCTTGACAATAGATGCCCTTCTAGGGAAGGAGGACACATCTTTACCAAGACACAGACTCTACATTAGTAAGTGGACTTCAGGGTGTGGTTGTAGCTGGATGGGTAGTTAGGATCCACTTTCTGCTAAATCTCATGACCATTGAATTCCTGGACTGATCACGCTCAGCAATTTATCTCTGCTCAACAGCTTCCTCAAGACAAGCCATCTGCAGCCATTTCTCCCTCACCACAGCTCAGCCTCTCCTGCCTGGAATCCTCTCCGAGCTGCTTCTGATGCAATGGTTCAGCTTGGAATTTCTTTCTCCCACTAATAACACATGTTGATAAGTTAATTATTGTTAGAGCTCTGTAATATGGCTATAATTACTCCTATTTTGCAGGTGAAGAAACTGAGGCTTAAAGAAATCATATAACTTTCTACAGGCATACAATCACATATTGGTAGGTAATAGGGTCAGAAGCAGTTTGGGATTCAGACTTGGGTTTTCTCTGGCTTCAGACTGTGCCCCTCAAAGACGGTACCAAATCTGAACTCATCACTTTGAAAGTATACACCTTCTACTCATGAACACAGAAAAAGTAATAGAATTATGTTGTTATCACCCATTTATATTTTTCTTCAACATTTTGATTTGGGGATCTTAAAGTACATTTCATGTGTATCTTCATAACTGTCCTAGATCTTAAGTCCCATTAAGAACGTAATTGGCAAACATTTACTGATAATTCATTGGGTGTAGGAGGGCCCAGGCAACATGCTGGAGATAGAAAGAGGAACTTGTCTTTGGACCATGATGGGGAGGCAATGGGGCAGAAGAGGGGAAGTTTCCCTGCTCATTGCTCAGCACAGATACACACTAACAGCAAATATTTTTAAAGATGAAACCGATGAATCATACTTGTGACTGTGCTCTAGAAGAAAACCAAAGAACGGGAAGGCTGGGTGATGTGTATTCTCGTTTGATTAGGCCACGTTACATAGAATGGGTGGGTGTCTTCTTAAAATGCAAGCCACACCATACTAGACTGTCTCTTAGAATTTTTGCCTAATTCATGCTTATCAATGACGTGGGCTTGCTCGTAATAAAATGAACTGATACACCGTGCACGTGTGTGTGCGCGCACACGTGCACCTACCAGTGCTAGGACATAGAGCCTCTTCTCTTCTCCTTGACAGGAAGCAACCCAGCCGCCCCTCTAAAGACGAATTTCCTTCCGTGGGCCTAACATCCTGCTTTTTTGCACGTTGACATATTTATTTTCCCCTGTTTCAAGGGAGGTACAGAAAATGTATCTTGCCAAAGGGCACATGGTGCCAACTAGTGGCTAGGAGTAAAAATACAGAAGCTGGTAAATACACTTCAGCCTCAGGAATTGAGGCGTTATTATTCCCCCTGATACAGATATTCACTGAGCCGGGCTTTGTGGGTATTCAACAACAATTCAGAAGGGTCTCTTACTCCCATCCTTGAAGGAACTTATATTCATTTTAGGGAGTTGAGGAAGAAAAGCTCATTTCCAACAGAAAACTAATAAAGCTGAGGGAATGATTAGGATATCTTAATAAAATGTCCAGGAAATTAACCCTTAATTATTTTTCCCCCCATTTTTCCAGAATGTCAATATCTATGATTGTTAACAGTGAATAACTTTAATAATACCTGTTGAAAAAAGATTAAAACTATATAGAAAGAAATGTATAAAGCCTATCATGTAAGTCTCCTCATGCCAGCTCCCAGAATAACCACTGTTAACAGTTATATATATATATATATATATATATATATATATATATATATATACATACATACATATATATATACACATATATATGCTCAGACATGCTTTCTATTTGTAAACCATCTTAAAAATTTTTATAATATAGCTAGCATCAACCACTTCTTTGTTATCTTTTTAAATAGTTGCCTAGTATTTTATTGAATGGATAAAACAACTTCTTAAACCACTCCATTACTTGCATTTATTTAGATGTTTCTAGTTTTTCACTATACTAGACAATGGATGCTGTGTCAGGGGTCACCAGGCTCCTTCAGGCTTGCTGAGTCACTGGAAGGATTTGCAGAACTCAGAAGAGCAGTTATACAAAGTTATGGCTTATTCCAGTGAAAGAATACAGATTCAAATCAGCAAAGAGAAAAGGTACATGGGTGAAGTCCAAGAGAAGCCAGGTGCAAGCTTCCAGATACCCCGTCCTAGTGGAGTCACAGAGGCATTTGCTTCTTTCTCCCAGTGATGATGTGTGACAACACACTTGAAGTATGGCCAAACAAGAAGCTCACCCAAACTTGGTATCCAGGGGTTTTATTGGGGGCCAGTCACATAGGCATGCAGCTCCTGCATGACTGAGCGTAACTACTCAATCTCCAGCCTCCCAGAGGTCAAACTGATACACCATGGCCCAGGGCTTCAGGCATTCAAAAACACTTTTATCAGTCAGGTTATTCTGGGGGCTCAGAGATCGTCTCCCAGGAGCTGGTCAAGGGCAGTCCTCCTGAAGACAGACTTCTCTTTGGAATGTGCTGGGAGAATTAAGCAAGTGCCTCACCTCCCTCCTTTCTGCCTGACAAATTTCCATTCATCTTACAAGACCCAGATCAAGCATCACTTCCTCTGGGAAGCTATCCTTGATTACTCCCTTTCCATTAGGGTTAGATGCCCAGCTCCCACATGCTACCTTAGTAATCTGCCCTTACTTCTATCAGAACAATAATTGGGCTATTTACTTATCTTTTATTCCAGCTTTTCTCTAAGTTCCTCGAGGGCAAAGACTCTTATTCATTTTGTAGCCTCGGCATCTACTGTAGTGCCCGACACATAGTAGACGTTTCCAGGATTGTAAAGTGAGAAAGGTTGAGTTGATTCAACTGGGGGCTCAGAAGACCGCTAACATGACTCTCCAGGCAAAAACACTAAGTGAGCCCTTGAGGTAAACCCTTTGGGATGGGGAAGGAAATGGCATTGAGAGGGAAGTAGTGTCTCTTCTGGTACTCCTTTCCCTTCCATTTCTAACATTCAAAAGATGGAGTAACCAGCACCATTAGCCCAAATTCTGTGGGGGATACAAAGATGAAAAAGCAAAGTCCTTACCCTGAAGAGGTTCACAGCTTGTGGTGGGAATAAGGGAAAATAACATTCTTCCTCTATCCCTGCAGGCTGCCTACTTAAGTGTTCCCAAGCAGAAGCATTTGCTGCTTCCTCCGTCTGACTTGGATGGGGCTCAAGTGTCCCTGCCCCGAATCTCAATCTCTCTGAAAATTATAAAGTTATATATGAGAAAGACAAAAGCAGGCCCTGGTATCCAGGAACTGGCCTGGAACTATGAGGTAGATCTTCCTTAGTGTTGCTACAGCTGGCCGGGCACTCACAGTTAGGTGTTTTACCCCTCCTGCTGAATATAAACAATTTCACAGGACATCAACCCCAGACAAGGCAACACTGAGCTCATGATGAAGAAAGACAAAAACAAGACCACCATGAAATTCCCTGCCCACGTGGGAATCCTCACTCTGGGCCCGTACTCTAACAGCAATAAAAACCCCAAGCCAGTTTTCTGTCTCTGCTTTCTCAATTCATTTTTGGACCTACTTGTGAGTCACCCTGCTATCTCCAGAAAGCCTCATTATGTGAGTAATAAATCTTTTTATGCCCTTAAAACAAAAACAAGACCACCGTAATCATGTCTGAACACAGATAAAACATGAACATTGTCCAACTTCAAAATGCCAAATATACCTCTATTTTAGCTCAAATGACTAACTGCTACTTAAAAAAAAATTATGATGAAAAAATACGTACAATTTACCCTTTTAATCATTTTTAAGTGTACAACTCAGTGGTGTTAACTGTATTTACATTTTTTGTGTATCAGATCTAGAGAACTTTTTCATCTTGCAAAACGGAAACTCTATACCCATTGAACAACAATTCTTCAATTCTCCCTCCCCCCAGCCCCTGGCAACCACCATTCTATTCTGTTTCTATGAGTTCAGTTTTTTTAGATACCACATATAAGTGATATCATACAGTATTTGTCTTCCTCTCTCCAACTTATTTCACTCAGCGTAATGCCCTCAAGTTCCATCCAAGTTGTCACAAATGGCAGGATTTCCTACTTTCTCATGGCTGAATAATACTTAGATGTGATATATAAATCACATCTTCTTTACCATTTATCCACAGGTGGACATTTAGGACATTTCCATATCTTGGCTGTTGTGAATAACATGAGGGTACAGATATCTCTTTAAGATTCTGATTTCATTTCCTTTAGACATATATCCAGAAACGGGATTGCTGGATTATATGGTAGTTCTATTTTTTAACTTTTTTGGGAATCTCCATACTGTTTCCATAGTGGCTGTACCAATTTATTACCACCAATATTGCACAAGGGTTCCCTATTCTCCACATTCTCACCAACATGTTATCTCTTGTCTTTTTAAAAATTGCCATACCAACAAGTGTGGGGTGATATCTCACCATGGTTTTGATTTGTTTTGATATTTCCCTGCTGATTAGTAATACTGAGGATCTTTTCATGTACCTGTGGGCCATTTGTATGTATTCTTTGGGAAGAAGTCTCTATTCAGTTCCTCTGCACATTTTCTAATTTTTTTTTTTTTTTTTTGCAGTTGAGTTGTGTGAGTCCCTTATATATTTTGAATATTAACCCCTTATGCGATCTCTGGTTTGCAAGTATTTTCTCCCATTCTACAGAGGTTTGATTGCTTTTTACTTTGTTGATTGCTTCCTTTGTTATGCAGAAGCTTTTTAGTCTGACATAGTCCCACTTATTGCTTTTGGTGTCATAACCAAAAAGTTGTTGCCCAGACCATTGTGTGGTCTTGGTACCCTTGCTGAAGATCATTTGAGCATCTATGTGAGGGTTTATTTCTGGGCTCTCTATTCTGTTCCATTGCTCCATGTTTCGGTCTTTATGCCAGTACCATGACTGACTGCCACTTCTTGACCAATTACAGCTTTAGGGTCTCTCTAGCCTTCCCTCCCTTAGGTAAGATTTATTAAGATACCCAGTCATAGAATCACCCCCACTTCCTGACAGCATCCAATCCAGAGCAAAGTCCTGCTTCTTTAGACGCTTAGTTCCTTAGACCCTTAGCCCAAACTCATCTAATACAAGCTCAAATCCTGTAATAGGATCTTCCTAACACTCTCTTACTTAGATTTCCCAAAATTCTCCGGTTCATGGTTGAGTAATAAACCCAATTTACTTAACTACAGGTGGATTCTTGGTGGTCTTTGGCTGGAGGGCACTGACACACAAAACCATGGGATTAATATCTTCAAATATATAGAACAGTATACATCAACAAGAAAAGGATTCACATACCAATAAAAAACGGGACAAAAAGAAAAAAAAAAGGAAAAATAGTCACAAGAGAAGAACTACAAACAAATGGCTTCATAAGCATTGAAAAAAATGTTTTATTTCAAATGCATAAAATTATGCTGCTGATTCAGTTGATGGGACCATCATTTCAGTTTGAGTCCATTTTCTGCTCCTGCAGAAAATCCAGAAAATCTCAACACTAAGAGCCTGAGAAGCCCTGTATTAGCGTTAGTTTATCCTCTCCCACCAAGTAGCCGGGTGGCCGGGTAGAGACAAGGGTCCAGAAGTGGTTCTCAACGAGGTTTAGTTCCGCCCCAGCCGCAGTTACGTCACCTTCCCCCAGTAAATCCACATTCCCGCGGTCGACGTGGTCCCCCGAGGGAGCGGCGGCGCAACTCAGGCCGGCTGGTCCTAGATGAAGGACGTTCTAGCCGACCCCCTACTCGATGGTAGGGCCCGCCGCAGTCCGGCCTCCGGGTGCCGCCATGTTGGAGCCTCAGTACGGGAGCCATGGCTGCGAGCCAACGACCGGCAGCCGGACCCGGGCCAGCTCCGCTGAGCACATGCTGGAGGTGCGGCCGGGGCTGTTCCTGGGTGGAGCTGCGGCAGTCGCGGAGCCGGACCACCTGAGGGAGGCGGGCATCACGGCCGTGCTGACGGTGGACTCGGAGGAGCCCGACTTCAACACGGGGGCTGGGGTCGAGGGTCTACGGAGTCTCTTCGTGCCAGCGCTGGACAAACCCGAGACCGACCTGCTTAGCCATCTGGACCGGTGCGTGGCCTTCCTCGGCCAGGCCCGCGCCGAGGGCCGCGCGGTGCTGGTGCATTGGTGAGTGGCCGGGTCCGTGGGGAGAGCAACCCCGCCACGCTTCCAGCCTGCCCCCCTCACCCTTCTCCCAGGCCCCAGAAGAGGACGAAGGGGCTGTCAGCCACTAGAACCTTCTCCTCCCTCTCGCACAGGCTTGTGTCTGAGAGAGGATCGGGCAGGAGGCGGGCCCCTGATGGCGTACAGGCTTTCATTCATTCAGTTTGTGTTGGTTCATTCTGCAGCCGCTGAGTTTTGTTTCGGAGGTAGGAGGAATCTTCAGGTAAATGACAAAGTCCCTGCACCTACAGAGTTTAAATCTGTTCACGAGAAGCCAGACACATACCCAGATTATTGTAATGCAGACTAGGATGCGAGATGTGTAGTAAGAGATTAACAAAGGTTAAGGTTATTCAAACTTCAGAGGAAGAGGAGATTATTTTCATTGCTTTTGTTTGAGGCGTGGTGGCTGATGTAAGGGGAAGTTTGGGGAGAGAAAAATTGGTTAGGACGTAAAGGATCCCTAAGCCATTCCTAGGGGAAAGATGGCGTAGGTGATAGCAATGGCAAAAAGAGTGTAATAACGATAGTTTACATTTATTGAGCCAGCACTTTTACTGCCAGCATTTGTTCTAAATATTACATAAAGGACATAAGGTAGTGATAAAAGGGAAAGAAGTCTGGGATCAGATCTCCAGGGCCCTTAAGCCAGCAAAGGAGTTTAGATTTTTTTCTGAAGCCATTATAAAATGTTAAAAAAAATTAGTGTAATTATTTTTGAATAGGTAATACCTTCATATGGTTCAGAATTCAAAATGAATAAGGAAATAAGGGAATAATTCTTTTGTACAGCCGTAGTAATTCAGAGGCAAAAGGTTTATTTGAGTAGAAGAAGCAGACAAGAAGTGGACCTGAACTTTACCGTTAATGGGGGGCTGGGTTTTTTTGGGTTTTTTAAATTGTTGCTATTTGATATTTTAAAGGTTTCTTTTTCAGTCACGCAGGGGTCAGTCGAAGTGTGGCTGTAATGACTGCTTTTATGATGAAGACTGACCAACTTACCTTTGAAAAAGCCTATGAAAACCTTAAGACTATCAAACCAGAGGCTAAGTGAGTTTTTTGTCATAGTAATAATTCTGCTTTTGTGACGTGATTTTATTTATTTAAAGAAAAATTAACTCTATGTTTGTTTGTCCTTGCAGGATGAATGAGGGGTTTGAGTGGCAACTGAAATTATACCAGGCAATGGGATGTGAAGTAGATACCTCTAGTGCAGTTTATAAACAGTATCGTTTACAAAAGGTTACAGAGAAGTATCCAGGTGAGTAATAATTGGTAGTATGTGTTCAGTCCTTTCCAGATGCTGTTTTACTCTGACACCAAATGTTTCAGGTGCATTATCTCTTTTTCCAGCAATCCCTTGAGATAGGTACTTTTATTTCCTTTTGAAACCATGGTTTAGCAAGAAATAGCTTGTTCAGGGTCACAAGGTTTGTAAGTGGCTGGCTTGAATTTGAACTCAGGCAATCTGTGCCTGGAACCCAAGGGCTTGATCACTGTGCCCTCCTACCTCATCCTGATTTCTCAACAATGGACAATTTTTTTTTTTTTTAATTTCTGAAGTTAGCACTACTTGCCTGAATTTGACATTAGCTGAATTTTGTCTGAAAATGCAGAGTTGATTTTGACAAATGGATACATTTTGTGTCATGTAGAATTGCAGAACTTACCTCAAGAACTCTTTGCTGTTGACCCATCCGCCATTACACAAGGATTGAAAGATGGGGTTCTCTACAAATGTAGAAAATGCAGGTAAAATATTTTGTATCCTCTGGAGATTTTATTTTGTCTCAGAATAGCTGAAATAGCTGAAAAATACTGAAAGTTTCAGTTTCTTAAAATCTTGTAGGAGGAATTTGTTTAATTGAATAATACAGAAATTTCATATTCAAATCTGGTTTCAAGAAGAATATGAATTCTTAAAAGTAAAAGTAATGTGGTTACTTGAGGTTATTGAAAATTAAAGTAGCATAATCAATGTTATATTAATTTGCCCCCTAAGAAATACTGCACATTTAATCTATTTTTTCATCCTTTTGCAAGTCATTAATGTTTTTGTTTGTTTGGGGGTTGCAGGCGATCTTTATTTCGAAGTTCTAGCATTTTGGATCATAATGAAGGAAGTGGTCCTATAGCCTTTGCCCACAAGAGAATGACACCATCCCTCATGCTTACTACAGGGAGTCAGGCTCAATGTACATCTTATTTCATTGAACCTGTGCAGTGGATGGAATCCACTTTGTTGGGAGTGATGGATGGACAGGTGAGAACACATTTTACTTTCTACGGTTTTATGTCATCTATATTTTGTTCCTTTCATTTTAAACCATATTTTAACTAGCATTTTACTCCATCTTAACTGCTTTCTTTCTAAAGTTTAATATCTTTCTAATGTAGACAAGACTTTATCAAAGATAAATTAGTCAAATAAAAACCAGCTGACGTAAAATAGTGAACCACTTTTGGTGGAAAGCTGTTGGTCTAAGTTAATTAATTCCTTTTAAGGCTATTGTTTGTATTTTTTCAAATTAAGACTAACAAACTAATTAGAATATATTTAACAAAACTTGAACTTTGTAAGAAGTAGGGCAAATCACGGATTTTAAAATTAGATTTTAAATTTCTTCTTAATCTTCCTTTTTTTCTCTTTTGGCTCCGTGTATTTGTTTTCTTGATCTTTCAGTTTTGTATGTTTGTTATGAGATTCTTTTTCATTTCCTGTTAATTCTAAAGAATGCAGCTCATATGAGCATCCTGTGACAGCCACAATTCTTTAGGTTTACATGATATTAATCTAAAGATATTCTAAATCTAAGATGTAATGATGTTTAAAGTTTGTATAAGTTTGTATGGTGAGTATTTTATGAAACCTTTTCACTGTATTATTTCATTTGAAGAATACAATAACTTTATAAAATCGAGCACATATATATTCACATTTTATATGTGAGGAAACTTAGTTTGCATTAGTTAGTGTCTTGCCTAGAAAGAGGTACCCTATATTCAAACCCACGGTTTCAGATAATGCTGCTTTATTGAGATATAATTCACTTACCATATAATTTACCCATTGAAAGTGTACAATTCAGTGGTTTTTAGTATATTCACAGAGGTTTTTGCAACTATCACCATTTTTATCGCTACCAAATATACCTTGTACAGCAGTCACTTCCCATTCTTGATGATATTATTTGTTGAAGTCCACTTTATCTGTTTTTTTCTTTTGTGGCTTGTGCTTTTGCCTTGCTGCTTTTGTTTATTGTTTTTTTGGACGCGCCTTGCAGCTTGTGGGATCCTAGTTCCCCAACCAGGGATTGAACCTGGGCCCTCGGCAGTGGCAGTGTGGAGTCTTAACCACTGGACTGCCAGGGAATTCCCTTGCTGCTTTTATTTAACCCGGAAAACACACAAGATAAAGGTGCTTTTGTGAAATATTCTAGATCACATTTGTGCATACTTCTTTGTACACTTATTTGAATTTTCTTATAGAATATATACCTAAAAGTGGAATTCCTGGCTTGAGGAGTGTCTACATTTTAAATATTACTGATAGTCTGGGCTGACATTAACAATGCCCATACAAATTTGCCTTTCACTAGTGTTGAATGCATGTGCTCATTTCCCCATACCCTTGACATAATGGCTATTGTAAAATTGGTAAGGTTTTGTCAATCTGTCAGTCTGTGAGATGAAAAATGTTAATCCTAAAATGTTTTAATTTGAATCTCCATGACTACTACTGAGACCAACATCTTTATATACTTATGAGCCATTTATATTTTCTTTTACAGTAAATTTCCTTCATGTCCTTGGCCCATTTTTCTGTGAGTTTTGTCTTTTTCTAATGGATTTTTAGGAGTTCTTTATATAGTCTAGAGTTTCGTGTAGTATATTGCAGATATTTTCTCCAGTCTGTTGCTTATCTCAGATTTGTGATACATTTTTTTCTTCAGTTTTTTGAGATATAATTGACATACAGCACTGTATAAGTTGAAGGTATACAGCATAAATGACATACATATATTGTGAATGTGGGTTTTTTAAATTGTAGTAAAATATTCATAACATAAATTTACCATTTTAACTATTTTTAAGTGTATAATTCAGTAGCATTGAGAACATTCACATTGTTGTGCAACTGTCACCACCATCTTCCCCAACTGAAATGCCATACCCATTAAACACTAATTCCCCATACCACCCCCGCCAGGCCCTGGCAACCACCATTCTACTTTCTGTCTTTATGAATTTGACTACTCCAGGTACCTCATAAAGTGGAATTGCACATATATTTGTCCTTTTGTGACTGGCTTATTGCACTTGGCATAATGTCCTCAAGGTTCATCCATGTTATAGCATGTATCAGAGTTCCCTTCCTTTTTAGTGCTGAATAATATTCCATTTTATGTATAGGCTACCACATTTTGTTTATCCGTTCATCTATCCACGGACATTTGGGTTGCTTCTTCCCTTTGGGTATTGTGAATAATGCTGCTATGAACATGGGTATACAAATATCTGTTTGAGTCCCTGCTTTTACCTCTTTTGGGTATATACCTAGAAGTGGAATTACTGGATCATACAGTAACTCTATGTTTAATTGTTTTGAGGAATGTGGTATATTTTGTCAAACTAAAATTTACGATATTTATGTAATCAATTCTAGTTCCTGAGTTTTATGCCCAGACTTTCTATATAGCTCGTCGATGATTTAAAAGTCAACACATGTGCCACAGTCACAGAACAGTCACATAACCTTCTGTTTCACATCTCAACCTTCACCTTTCTCCCTTAATGCTAGAATTAATCTATTCCTTCTCTAAACTCCCAGAGTACAACATACTTCTTACACAATTATTGTAGTCTACTATCTATTACAGTAAATTGCCATTACATCTCACTGATAAGGTCAACTCCTTGAAGGTATGAGCCATGTCTTACCTGTTTTTATATCATATATTACCAAAGATAATTATTTGTTTTGTATAAAAGTGAATGAATGAAGTAACACATTTATTTTATTTCAGCTTCTTTGCCCCAAATGCAATGCCAAGTTGGGTTCTTTCAACTGGTATGGTGAACAGTGCTCATGTGGTAGATGGATAACACCTGCTTTTCAAATACATAAGAACAGAGTGGATGAAATGAAAATGCTGCCAGTTTGGGGATCACAAACAAGAAAAATATAAACTTGCGACATTTGATAACTTGCTGATGATATGTGCTACCCTTGCTTATTGTCATTCATGGCAGATTGTTTCGTTTTTAGGCCATTAACATTTCATTTGAAATATGAGAAGATAAAAATCACTTGATGTGACTTAGAAACTATACTTTGTCAGCTTCTTACACTATTTAAGTAGAATGGAAATCAAAACTTTTTAATCATGTAAATTACACTTTATTTGATATTAAGATCTTCTATAACCCAGATACTTTCTTTATTTCATATATATTTAAAAGTTGTGATTTTTGGAATGTTAGTTATGTAATCTTAAGGTCTAGATGGACAAAATTGTGTATAAAAATTAGAAACTCATGTTTAAGTGACATTCTTTTATTTCTAGAAATGTAAAGCAGATTTGTTTGGACATATTTTGACATTTCTCTTTCTCTCTTTTAAGGGACATTAGTAAAGCTACATTAGTCTGGGTTTTTCTTGGAAATGTAGAAGAAAAGGACATCAGTAAAACACTGACTAAAATGTGGTTTTCCTATGATACTTTTTGAAGTAATCTACTTAAAGAAATGTATTAATGTTAGGTATATTTCTAATGATGAAGAAAATTAAATGTGGAGTAACTACATTTCAATCACCTTTTTTAGCCCGATGTGTTGAGTATTGGAAAAGGTAATATGTCCAGATTAGCTTTTTAATGTGATCTCTGGAGACTGGAATTTATTTTACTCATTGATAATAGTTAGAATTATACCTAATTAGATACTTGAACATTTACATGATATCAGAATTAGCTAATAAAGAGAAATATAGTCCATATTCTTAATACGTTTTTCATATTTACACATGTAAGTGTATATGTGCATAAACACCACAAAGGGAGTTATTTTAAATGTGAATCATGATCCTCTTTAAAAGTGTGGGAGTGTTATAGATGATTCTTGAGAATATCTCAGCATAGGACCTGAAGCCTTTGGCAGCTTTCGTATAATAAATTTTTCTTAGGAGAAAAAATTTCTCCATTTCTGTCTTAGCTTTCACAATATCTGTTTACTTCTTTACTTTGTAATGTTATACTCCAGAAAGCTTTTTAAAAACAATTAGGTTGAACCATATGAAATTGCCTCTTTGTAGGTGAAAAGTAATTGAGTAGCAGTAGTTTTGTGTATGGTTCAAGCTAATACCTATCCATAACACTGTGGCATCTATCACAGAGAAAATTACATAGATTTTATTTGAATTTATAATTGTTAATTCAGTAAATATTTACTAAGCACCTTTTATGTACACGATTCTAGGTGATACATTGAACAAACTAGATAAAACCTCTGCCTTGTAATTTATATTCTAGCCAGGAGACATTGACAAAATAGTATCTTTTTTGAAAGATAATTGGTATTTGCCAATGAGGAATGATTTTGGGATACTTGACTTTTCTTTATGTAAATTTTGAAGTTTTGTGAAACATCCACTAAGCAAGATTTTCAGATTTAAAGTCTTTTAATGTTTTATTTTGGGGGTGGGGTAAATCCATTATGCCTTTGTTCTCAACAAAAAAGGAATCCTTTCTTTTTAATATTTAGGGATATCAATGTAAAACATTTGAATTTACACATTTGTTGAAAATAGCAATATTAACCTTCAGAGGCAATGTGGTACAGTGAAAACAGTACTGAAGTAGAAGTCAGAGAGTGGCTCTAATAATTCTGGCTCTACTGATTACCATCTTCCTGGAAGTGAGCAGGTCTTTTGAAAATTGGGAGTCATTTCTCATCTTCACAAAATGGGATTAATATATGTTTTGCTGTCCTGACAGGGTTGTTGAAAGATCATTTGCATTAGCTTTAATTTCTTTTTACATAAAATGGAGATAACAGTAGTATCTGGGTTATTACAAGGATTTTTGTGATACACTGCAGGTAAAGAACTTAGTATAGTGCCTAGCTAGTAGCAGTCAACATTTTCCCTTAAAGGGACTTCCCTGGTGGTCCAGTGGTTAAGAATCCACCTTCCAATGCAGGGGATGTGGGTTCAATCTCTGATTGGGGAACTAAGATCCCACGTGCCATGGAGCAACAAAGCCCGCAGGCTCTGGAGCCCGCGTGCCACAACTACTGAACTCATGCGCTCTAGAGCCCGTGCGCCACAACTAGAGAGAATCCTGCGTGCTGCACCTAAGACCCAACGCAGCCAAATAAACATTTTTTAAAAATCAGCATTCTTAAGAAAAAAAACCTTTCCCTTAAAATAGCTGCAGTTTATTGAGCACTTATGTGCCAGTCACTATCCTAAACACCTTATGTGTATTTGATTTAATCCTCAAAACAGCCGTGAGATAGATCCTATTTTTCCCATTTTACAGGTGAAATTGAGGCTCAAAAAGATTAAATCACTTCCTCAAAGTTACATAGCAAATGAACCTAGATTAGAAGCAAGATTTGGCTTACTCCAAAATCTGAGCTTTTAACCTCTATATTCTAATATTTGGGTTCACTGTTCAGGGTGGTATTTGTCTTAAAGATGTCATACTAAAAATGTCAATCAGATTGTAAAATCTAATAGTACTGATGAAATGCAGTTTTTAAGTAAGCTATAAATTCACTAGTCAGGCATCCCACCAACATTTGCAGGGTACAAATTGAGGCCTACATTCTATTTCTCTTAAAAGTTATAAATAAAGCTACCAAACTATTAAATAAAATGTTTTGTTCTCTTGACAAATATATCTTCATAATGACCTGGAAGACAAGGTTTGAATTTAGAATTCTCTGACTTCATGGAGTTTCATGACAAAATATGGCAATGCAGTGAGAGTTGGCCCCTGACCTACAGACTGCCCCCCTTTTCCCACCCCTGGATTTGTTCATGCGGACCCTGGTGTATATGTACATGTGGACTCCCCACCTCACATTTCTAAGCTCTGTCTACACTCCTGGCATACACTATTGGCACAGTTCTGTCAGAGGCCTGAGCAAGACTTGGAGCTATTTGGGCTAGTTGGTTGTCAGAAGTGTGTCTAGAAAGGGACCATGTGTCGTGGCTGAGCACATCACTTTGGCATCATGGATTCTTAACCTGTGGAAAGAGACATTACCAGATGCCAGAGTAAAGTCCTAGGTATGGATCTAGACATAAAATTCTTTCAAATTTTATTTCTCTGCCAAGGGTTTAAGTTGAAAGCAAATGAATAAATGAAAGAAAAAGTATTTGATAACATTCAACATTTATGAGAGAAAAAAAAAAGGTAACTAGAATGGAAGGAAGCTTCCTTAAACAATGTGCATAAAAAAAAAAAAAACTACAAACAGCACATTTCTTAATGATAATTGAAAATGTTTCCTTGTATTTAAAAAAAAGTCTCCAGAAAAAAATTTTGCAAGAACAAATGAAACAAAAAAACAAAACCAATCAAGCCCCTAGATATCACAATCAGCAGAATCACAAAGTGAGAAATTATACAGGACAAATAAAAAATTCTCTTTTTTTTTGGCTGCGCCGCACGGCAGGATCTTAGTTGCCTAACCAGGGATTGAACCCGGACACCAGCAGTGAGGCAGTGAAAGTGCTCAGCCCTGAAAGGGCAGAGTCCTAACCACTGGACCACCAGGGAATTCCTGCAAGTGACAGATTCTTATCTCTTGTTTGTTTGAAATTTTCCATATTAAATATTACTTTTTTAAATGATGATGTTAAATAAAATAGATTTTTAAATGTTAGTGTTTGCATACAGTAAGTCTACACAGAAAATTCTAGAGGATTTACAGACAAAATATTAGAATTACATAATTCAATAAGGTTTTTGAATACAAAATTGCTCTATAAAAGTCAGTAGTGTTACTATACCCCAGCAATAACTGAATTTTAAAAAAAATTTTTTTAAAGAAAAGGATGTGTAAAATGAAACTATAAAACTATGAAAACTTCACTCAGTAGAGGGAAGGATTTCTTATGCAATATACAAATAGCAGAGATCATTAACAAAAGTTTGATAAATTTGACTATGTTAAAATTAAAACCTAGAGGACAAAAACCCCATAAACAAAGACAAGTGTCAACCTAAGAGAAGGTATTTGCTATATACATACGGGTTAAATGAATAGACTATCTAAAGGTGTACACATCATTGAGAGAAAGAAAATCCAATAGGAAATTTTATAAAAGAGAAGAATGGGCAATTCACAGAAGAGGAAATAAGGTTTAATGAACATGAAAAGATGCACCACCTCTTTAATTTACATTTAATTTAAATGTAAATTATAGTCACACCCTTCACAGGCAAAAAATAAAAGTCTGACTACATCTAGTGTTGGTGAGAATTCATCAATGCTAACAAGAGTGTAAACTGGTATAATTTGGCAAATAGCAGTACTCCTACTGCATGATCCAGCATATATCTTAAAGACATTCTTGCATATATGCACAAGGATAACTCATAGAAGGATATATTTTATATAACAGTAAAAAGTTGAAACAATCCAAATGTTCATCAGTAGGGAAATGAGAAAAGTCTATATTATATATTGTATATATTCAAGGAAATACCATAGAACAGTTAAAACACAGATCATCAAAAAGTAATGTTGAATGAGAAAAGTGACTTGGAGAACATTAGTGCTATAAGTTTATGTAAATTAAAATACCCCAAAACAGCACTAAATGTATGTATCTATACACATATTTAAACATGATAAAAATAAAAAATGGCTTTGAATGATTACCATAAAATTTATAATGGAAGTTGTCTATGTGGAGGGAGGGAAATGAAGCAGAGGAAAATGCAGACCTCAACCTTATCTACAGTGTTTAATTTCTTATGAAATATCTGAAACGAAAATGGAAAAGTTAATATTTGTTAATTCTTGGCAATAAGTACACAAATGCTTGTTTTGTAATTATCTGCACTTGAATAAAAAATAAAAATTTTGAAAATTAAAAAAATGAAAACTTATTGGAGTTCAGTCATGGTGATTTTCTTAAAAAAAGACTAAGTTGTCTGGTGGATACAGAAGACTCTTGCTGGTTTTATTTTCGGTTTTATGCCAATTTTCGAATTTGCAGTTGGGTAAGGATAAAAATCTTATAAATTGCACCTGAAATGAAAACTGATTAGTTAGCTGATGACAGAAGGAATCACCTTTAACGTAAGGGAATTTCGTGATTTTTTTCGGGGTTTGGGTCCCAGGGCTATTTTGTACATTGGGGATTGTGTAATCTGTAGTAATCATCCAGCCACGAGGAGTCTGGAGGATTCTGGGAAGCATTTGTTTTGTTTAGTAACCGAGGGAAAGATTCCACTTAGTCCTAGAGGGATACATGTTCTTTTTTTAAACATCTTTATTGGAGTATAATTGCTTTACAATGTTGTGTTAGTTGCTGCCGTATAACAAAGTGAATCAGCTATATGTATACATATACCCCATATCTCTTCCCTCTTGCATCTCCCTCCCTCTCACCCTCCCTATCCCACCCCTCTAGGTGGACACAAAGCACTGAGCTGATCTCCCTGTGCTATGCAGCTGCTTCCCACTAGTTACCTATTTTACATTTGGTAGTATATATATGTCCATGCCACTCTCTCACTTCGTCCCAGTGTACCCTTCTCCCTCCCTGTGTCCTCACATCCATTCTCTACCTCAGGGTCTTTATTCCTGTCCTGCCCTTAGGTTCTTCAGAACTACTTTTTTTTTTTTTTAGATTCCATATATATGCGTTAGCATACGGTATTTGTTTTTCTCTTTCTGACTTACTTCACTCTGTATGACAGACTCTAGGTCCATCCACCTCACTACAAATAACTCAGTTTCGTTTCTTTTTATGGCTGAGTAATATTCCATTGTATATATGTGCCACTTTATCCATTCATCTGTCAATGGACACTTAGGTTGCTTCCATGTCCTGGCTATTGTAAATAGAGCTGCAATGAATATTGTGGTACCTGACTCTTTGAATTATGGTTTTCTCAAGGTATATGCCCAGTAATGGGATTGCTGGGTCATATGGTAGTTCTATTTTTAGTTTGTTAAGGAACCTCCATACTGTTCTCCATAGTGGCTGTATCAATTTACATTCCCACCAACAGTGCAAGAGGGTTCCCTTTTCTCCACACCCTCCCTAGCATTTATTGTTTGTAGATTTTTGATGATGGCTATTCTGACCAGTGTGAGGTGATACCTCATTGTAGTTTTGATTTGCATTTCTGTAATGATTAGTGATGTTGGGCATCCTTTCATGTGTTTGAGGCAATCAGTATATCCTCTTTGGAGAAATGTCTATTAGGTCTTCTGCCCATTTTTGGATTGGGTTGTTTTTTTGATATTGAGCTGCATGAGCTGCTTGTATATTTTGGAGATTAATCCTTTGTTTAAAATCTGCTTCGTTTGCAAGTATTTTCTCCCATTCTGAGGGTTGTCTTTTCATCTTGTTTATGGTTTCCTTTGCTGTGCAAAAGCTTTTAAGTTTCATTATGTTCCATTTGTTTATTTTTGTTTTTATTTCCATTTCTCTAGGAGGTGGGTCAAAAAGGATCTTGCTGTGATTTATGTCATAGAGTGTTCTGCCTATGTTTTCCTCTAAGAGTTTGATAGTGTCTGGCCTTACATTTAGGTCTTTAATCCATTTTGAGTTTATTTTTGTGTATGGTGTAAGGGAGTTTTCTCATTTCATTCTTTTACATGTAGCTGTCCAGTTTTCCCAGCACCACTTATTGAAGAGACTGTCTTTTCTCCATTGGGGATATGTGTTCTTAAGGTATTTTAAATATTCAACTGCTGAAATGCTTTAAAAAGAAATTCTATTAAGTAGCGTTCTTGAAACTGCTTCGTCAAACTTAGTTAAAATTTTCAGTTAGAGTTTGTGACGTAAGTGGATTTTTCTAAACAAAACCGTTTCTTGAGTTTTAGTAATAAAAAGACTGGGAATTTACCTTATTGTAGGTCTTAGGGTAGCGTAGCTTGGACTTTCACTACTAGGTACCATGCTTTAGAAATGTATGTTTAAGGAGGTGAGTTTGATTTGGGGGAGTTTATCTTTTATATTTACTTTTTAAAATTTGTTTAAATAAACGTAGTCTTTCTAGAAGTACAATTCATAGTATTTTTGCTTATCTCAGGTACTGTGCCAGTGGAGAGGCAGGTCAAACGAATGTGGTAAAAATAATTGTGTGTTTTCCTTCCACACACTTGTGTATACGGAGAAATTTTACATTGATAGTGAGTTATTCGTAAAAATTAAACCAACTTTACTTTCTTAGTCTCTAGTTTTGATCTGATATCTCTACACTGTGGTATTGAGAATGATACTCAGGGGACGAGCCAGTATGTTCAGAACGGATTTTTTTCCCCATTTTTAATGTTATCAATATATCTTATTTAACCGAAGTAGTGATTACCTCTCTTTCTTTTTCCCTAAAACAGCGGGACAGAAAATGCCGAAACCTCCAAAAGGAAAATATTTACTCAGAGATTTGCTTAAAATTAGCTTAGTCTCTGACGTCACTCGCGCAGAAGCAATTTGTCTTCATTCGGCCACCGTCGCGTCAGCGTTACGGAATATTTTGTCCATCTGCCGCCACCGTCCCAGATATTAGTCGCCGAGTTCCAGGGCAGGGGAACGTGTGTTTCGGCGGAGCCGGCTGGCGTTGCCGGCACCATGGAGTCACCTTTTAGTCCGGGACTCCCTCACCGGCCGGATGAAGAGTGGGGTGAGTGGGATCTGAGACTGTACCAGGGGTGGCTTCAGGTTTCTTCCTCCTTACTTCCGCGCATTTGTGGTGACAGGTGTGGACGAACCCTGCCGGGGGAGCAAGGGCCACTCGTTGCTTCCGTCCGTGGTCCTAGTAGAGTCTAGCAGAACCTGTCGGTTTCTGCCCTGGTGACAGCGAGCGTAAAATATTGCCTGATTGGAATTACTATCGTGTTTCACCGTTTCCTCTGGGAAAGTACCAGGTGATGATTTTGTGGGGCGAAAACGACGTCATTAGGAAGCTTAGGGCAGGAAGGCTGTGACCATCAAAAAGGCTGCAAGCTATTTTCTCAGAGTGTGGGATGTGGGAGATGCTTGCCATGGAGTGTACGTGTACGTGTTTGGTTTGTGTGAGAGAATGTGAGTCCTCATCTCGAAACTTCCACTATTGATCGAGGCTGATGCCCATCTTGGCAGAGAAGCAAAGCACCCCAGCACCTGACCTCAGGTCCCTGATTACGTAGACCTAACGCTTATAAACGGATATAATCCCGATTGCTCTCCGGATACAACTATGAATTTTCTTGTTATGGATATTTTGTTTGGCTTTGTGGTCAGGAAGAGTGGCATGGAATGTAGTGGAAATGAGAGTGGAGAAGCTTTATCATCTAAGTGTTTAGAAGAAACTTATATTCCTCCCTTGTTTGCGAGACACAGTACTAATACCGTTCTTGGGCTTCAGTATGAATTTGGGGTTGTATACGTCCTTGAATGTGTCCTGCGGTGAACTTACACCCTTCACTACCTTTAAAATTTGGAGGAAACCCAGACTGACCTTCATTTTTTCCCCCTTGGACCATCGTTCTCAGTAGCAAGAGTGTAATCTCAATTCTATTTGTTGAACTGAAGTCCTCATTTGATTTTCCAAGGGCAGAACTTCTCTTAAATTACATAGTGTTAGAAATTTATTTCAATTCTTGGATAGGTTTTCTATGAGTTGTTGGAAAAACTTTAGACTATCTCTTCCAAATGTATTTTCCCAAGCCAAGTGTAGTCGTAGTAATAGGAACAATTGCCGTTAAGCACTTTATTTGTGTCAGGTGCCCTGCTTAGCTCTTACATCCCAAGCCAAATGTAGTCGTAGTAATAGGAACAATTGCCGGTAAGCACTTTATTAGTGTCAGGTGCCCTGCTTAGCTCTTACGTGCATTATCTTATTTAATCCTCCCAACAGTCCAGTGAGGTATTGTTATTTTACAGATGAGGAAACTGAGGCTGAGAGAGAATGAATGCTCAGAGTCTTATAGCTAGTGAGTGTCAGAAACAGGATCAGTAGCAGGTTTGTCTACCTCCAAAGCCTGTGCACTTAGTCACTATTCTATATTGCTTTTCTAAGTTATTTCTACAGATTTGATTTTTACCAAGATCCCCCCAGTTATTAACAAATCTACTTCAGTATATTGGGTTGTTATGATCTGTTTTTTCAGCTAGTCAACTATTATATTTTCATGATGTTTCTTAAACTATAACTGTGAGGCATTTCCTGATAGCATTATTATGTCTTCTGTTACCCAGGCTGCATTTTCCTGACTAATCTGATCAGTTGACTCCTAGTCTTAATGTTCTTTAACAGAGCATTCAGCTCTTTGTAGTAGGTTCACTGACTCAGCTCAGGTATCTTGCCCTGCCCCTCCCGGAATATGCCCATTTCCCATGGTTTTCCAAGCTTCTCTTTTCAAGCTGTTAACAATCTTTTCTTAGTGGAACACTTTAATTCTGCTTCCTCAGGTGTTCAGTAAGCAGGACAGATTTTGCAGGCACTGGAGTGAAAGGTTACTGTTTGCTAGCATTTCTCAGTAGAATATGGATTCTTTTTCTGGGAGTTGCCATTTTGGGTGTTCAAGTACTTCACTGATTTATTTGACTTTTTTTTTTTTCTATATTAGAAGCTAGCCAGTTAAATTTTTTAAATCAGATTATGTAATTAGTACTTGTGACTCTTAACAACTTTGTATAATTAAAAATGACTTACTCAGGGCTTCCCTGGTGGCGCAGTGGTTAGGAATCCGCCTGCCAATGCAGGGAACACGGGTTCGTGCCCCGGTCCGGGAAGATCCCACATGCCGCGGAGCGGCTAGGCCTGTGAGCCACAACTACTGAGCCTGCGCGTCTGGAGCCTGTGCTCCGCAACGGGAGAGGCCGCGACAGTGAGAGGCCCGCGCACCGCGATGAAGAATGGCCCCCGCTTGCCACAACTAGAGAAAGCCCTCGCACAGAAACGAAGACCCAACACAGCCAAAAATAAATAAATAAATAAATTTATAAAAAAAAAAAAAATGACTTACTCAGAACAGCCTATGATGGGATGTGCATCCCATGTGCATTTTCCCTTTATGTGGGGTGATGAAATTTAGAACGGGCCTATAAACATCTTCTGTAAAGGTCTAGATAGTAAATATTTTAGGCTTCTGTGGTCATGTGGTCTCTGTTCTGACTCCTCAGCTCTGCCAGTTGTAGTACAAAAGCAGCCATAGACAATGTAAACTGAGCATGACTGTGTTCCAAAACAACTTTATTTATGGATGCTGAAATTCTCTTTCATGTAATTGTTTTTAATACTTAATAGAGTGTACTTTTAGTACAGTTTTAGATTTACAGAATAATAGAGGGGATAGTACAGAGTTCCCCCGCCCCCCAAGTTTCCCCTATTGGTAACATCTTGCATTAGAGGAGTACATTTGTTACAATTGATGGGCCAGTATTGATACATTATCATTAACTAAAGTCCATAGTTTATATTGAGATTCACTCTTGTTCATTCTGTGGGTTTTGACAAATGCATAATGTCATGTATCTACCATTACAGTATCATATGGGATAGTTACACTGCCCTAAAAAATCCGCTGTGCTCCACCTATTTGTCTCTGCCTCCCTCCTCCAAAGCCCCAAGAACCACTGTTCTTTTCACTGTCACCTAGTTTTGCCTTTTTCAAAATGTCATATTGTTGGAATGATAGAGTACGTAGCATTTTTAATTTGGCTTCTTTCATTTAGCAAAATGCATTTAAGATCCCTCTATTTTTTTTTTTTTAAGATCCCTCTATTTTTAATGGCCTGATAGCTCATTTCTTTTCAGCACTGAATAATATTCCATGGTATGGATGTACCACAGTGTCTTTTGGGCTCCCATAACAAAATACCTGGGAAGCTTAAACAACAGAAATTTATTTTCTGACAGTTCTGGAGGCTGGAAGTCCAAGTACAGGTGCCAGCATGGTCAGATTCTGGTGAGACTTCTCTTCCTGGCTTAGATGGCCACTTTTTTTGCTGTGTCCTCATGAGGCAGAGGGGTGGAAAGGGAAGGAGGGAGGAAAGGAGGAAGAGGTGGGGGAGAGAGAGAGGTAGGTAGGTAGGTAGACCTATCTCTTAGTCTTATAAGGCCACAGTTCTAGTAGATTAGGGCCCCGCCCTTGTAACCTCGTTTAACCTTGATTACCTCCTAAAGACCACCCTACCTCTGGGTGCAGTCATCTTGGGGGCTTCAATATATAAATTTTAGGGGGGGGACACAATTTGGTCCATAGTACACAGTTTGTTTATCCATTTACCTGTTGAAAAACACCTTGGTTGCTTCTAGGGTCTCAAAACCAGTTAAAGACAGACTGAGGCCAGGAAAGAGGTCCAGGCATGGGGGACAAGAGTGACAGGTTCCGGCTTATAAAGGGCTTACATGCAGTGAAGGGACAGCCACAAACTGTTCTCCAGTGATGGACACTGCACAGAGAATTAAAATTGGTTGCTTTCAAATGTTGGCAGTTATATATAAAGCTGCTATAAATATTCATGTGCAGTTTTTTTTTTTTTTTTTTTTTTTTTGGCTGCGCTGTGGGGCTTGCAGGATCTCAGTTCCCCGACCAGGGATTGAACCCGGGCCATGGCAGTGAAAGCACCGAATCCTAACCACTAGACCACCAGAGAACTCCATTGCAGCTTTTTATGTGGACATAAGTTTTCATATAAATTGGGTAAATACGAAGGAGCATGATTGCTGGATCATACAGTAAGAGTTTGTCCAGTTTTGTAAGAAACTTTCAACCTGTCTTCCAGAGTGGCCGTGCCATTTTGCATTCCCACCAGCAGTGAATGAACATTCCTGTTGCTCCAGTCCTGCCAACATTTGGTGTTGCCAGTGTTTCGGATTATAGCCATCCTGATAGGTGTGTAGTGGTATCTCATTATTTTAGTTTGTAGTTCCCTGATAACATGTGATGTGGAGCATCTTTTCGTACGCTTTATTTTATCTATTTTTTTTAAAGGGAAGGTCTTTTAAAAAATATTTGTTTATTTATGTTTTGGCTACGTCGGGTCTTAGTTGCGGCATGCGGGATATTCGTTGTGGCGTGCAGGCTTCTCTCTCTAGTTGTGGCGCGCAGGCTCTAGAGCATGTGGGCTCTATAGTTGTGGATCTCGTGCTCAGTAGTTGCAGCACGCAGGTTTAGTTGCCCTGCAGCATGTGGGATCTTAGTTCCCTGACCAGGGATTGAACCCATGTACCCTGCATTGGAAGGCAGATTCTTAACCACTGGACCACCAGGGCAGTCCCCATATGCTTTATTTGTCATTTGTATATCTTTCCTTTCCTCTTTCCTTCCTACCTCTCTCATTCCCTCCCTTTCTTTTTCTTACATTTTGCAAAAGCCACTTTTTTTTTTTTTGCCACACATAAGATATATGTACCAAGATCAGAAGCTTCCATCTGCCACTGTGGTTTCTTTGATAAATTCAGTGTCTTCTGTGAAAGTTCTCTGTGCCTTTCTGTGTTGACCAAAACCTGACTCCCCTGATGACACGGTTTTCCCTAAAGTCCTAGTGAATGGTAGCTCTTTTCATTCTCAAAACCTTTTCACCATTAGGGCCTCTGAAAGTGGGTTAGTTATCTTCCTTGTCCTTCATTGCTACTTTTAGATCATTCTCCTTTCATCCTCCCTAAAAACATCCAGGCTTAAATTTCACATTGTCTCACATGCTGTCCTCTACCTCTCCCTGTTACAGTCATCTGCTGATTTCTGGTTCACTCTCCCTCACTTTTTGAAAAAATTTAGTTCCTAGCTTATTGTCACTTTCTTTAACACTCCGTCCATCATGATTCTTGGCTGATTTCAGTATTCTCAGAGAAAATCCTTCAAATACGCTGACCTCTCATTTCCTGGGTCTCCTCTCCACCTTCCACCCTGTCTCAGGCATTTTCTTCCCCAATCATAAACCTAAACCTTGTCGGTACTAGTAACATAATCTCAGTTTCCAACATCCCACTCTGACCATCACCTTCTGTCTTACCAGGTCACTCTCTTTAGTACTCCAATTCCAGTGGTACCTCCAACACTGCTGAGATTCTGCCATCTTTTCACTGTCCCTCATCCCCTTTATGTTATCACTTTCCCCTTATCCAGTTTAAATTCCATGGACAATCTCTGTAATCATTCCCTCACACCCTCAATATCCTTGTCTCTCTCTTGTTTTGTAGTTCTCTCTTTGATCAACTGCAACCTTGGTTAAATCCAACTCTGTCTACTCCATGAATGCACTCAAGTAGCTGAAAGTGGCTAAAAAAGAAAATTCAACCATGCTGATTGGTCTCACTTTAAATTTATGATACTAACCTGAAATAGACCATTAAGTATTACCTGGCTGATCATATTTCCTTGGTCCTGTCACTCTGATGATCGTTTTTATAAAGGTTCTTCTCTCCTCAAACCTCCAACACCTCCTCCTGCATTCTTTGAATCAGAAGAGAACTGCTACAATCTCCTACTACCTCATCTACCCATGTACCAGTATATTTGCCTTCTCTTCGTTGGTGGGAATGCTAGAGCTGATCACTTCTATGTGTGCTTTAGACCCCTCCTTCTTTGTTTGTTACTCACGGGCTTTCTGTAGTTGCGGTGAGCGGGGGCTACTCTTCGTTGTGGTGCGCGGGCTTCTCATTGCGGTGGCTTCCCTTATTGCGGAGCACGGGCTCCAGGTGCGTGGGCTTCAGTAGTTGTGGCTCGCGGGCTCTAGAGCACAGGCTCAGTAGTTGTGGCACACGGGCTTAGTTGCTCCATGGCATGTGGGATCTTCCCAGACCAGGGCTCGAACCCATGTCCTCTGCATTGGCAGGCGGATTCTTAACCACTGCGCCACCAGGGAAGTCCCTAGACGTGCCCCCCCCCCCCCCCCCCATTTATTCAAGAATATTGCTCAAGCTCTTCTTCCTTCTGTTCCCTGAATCTTCATTTCCCTTCCTACATGTAGTTGCTTCTCCTGTCTAGAGTGAAAAAAAAAGAAAAAACCCCAAACCCTCTTTAGATGTTACTTCCCTTTTAGCTTCAACCACATTTCTCTTTTTTATTTCACAGCAGAATTCTTTTTTAAAAAAAGTCCATGTTCACTGACTCCACTTTCTCTTTTTTCACTGTCTCTTGAACACAATGCAGTCAGGCTCCACCACTCCACCAAAGCTGCTCTTTCTAAGGTCACCACTGTTTTCCAATGGCCATTTCTCATCTTACAAGAAGTAAAGGAATAAATAAATGGTCAGAGTGGCAGTCAGGTGGGAAAGCTTGCTGAGCAAACAAAAACTAATAGCTACCATAGTTTACTGCTGTTAGGAGAAATCTATATAGTAGGTAGTGTGGGATTGGTGAAAAAGATATAGAAGTAGGCAATATATTTCAGAGATACTTCATAGGTAACCAATGCCACCACTTTCTTATGGATCCTTCTAAGGTATGCTGTAGTATACAAATGTATTTATCAACCCACTCTCCGTTTTTTTAAGTATTCACAAACCACAGAAAAGTTAAAAGATCAGTACAGCGATCACCTGTATTTCCCTTATCTAGATTTACCAACTGTTAACATCCTGCCATACTCACTTTTTCTCTCAGTATTACCCACACTTCCCTCTTCTTTCATTATCTGAAAGCAGGCTGCAAATAATATGAAACTCCTAAACACTTCACTGTGTATCTCCTAAGAACAAGGAAATATGTATTTTTAAAAAGCATGAATTCATACTAATACCCACAGTTCAAAGCCAGTACCACAGAGTTCTTTCTCACCTTCTTGCATTATATACTTTTATTTCTCTTTTCCTACTGTGTAAATCCTGATTCCCAATAACATCCTATGTTTTTATGGGCTCACTTTAGCTGCTCTGTTGAAAATAGACTGAAAGAGGGTCAAGGGCAGAAGCAGAGAGACCATTTGGAGGCTACTGCATCAATCCAAGTGATTTATGATAGGAGCAGTGGAGATAATGGAAGTGGTTGACTGTGGATATATACACATACACATATGCATATGTATATACCCATGTGTATATACATATATATTTCTTTAAATAAATTTATTAATTTTATTTATTTTATTTTGGGCAGTGTTCGGTTTTTTCTGCGCATGGGCTTTTCTCTAGTTGTGGGGAGCGCGGGCTTCTCATTGCGGTGGCTTCTCTTGTTGTGGAGCACAGGCTCTAGCCGCGGGCTTCAGTAGTTGTGGCACGCGGGCTCAATAGTCGTGGCTCGCGGGCTCTAGAGCGCAGGCTTAGTAGTTGTGGCGCACGGGCTTAGTTGCTCCACGGCATGTGAGATCTTCCCAGACCAGGGCTTGAACCCATGTCCCCTGCATTGGCAGGTGGATTCTTAACCACTGCACCACCAGGGAAGCTCCCCATGTATATTTTTTATTCAAAATTTAAGTTTTGGAATAGTTTCAAACCTACAGAAAAGTTATAAGAACTGTGCAAAGAACTGTTGCATGCCCGTCACACAGATTCCCTGATTGTTAAATTTTGCTGTATTTGCCCCATTTCTCCTTCTTTAGAGAGAGAAAAAGAGAGTGAAATGTGTTGTTAACTCATTACCCTTAAATACTGCAGTGTGTATCCCCTCCTCCCCCAAACAAGGATACTCTCCTATATCACTGTCATACACTCCTTCCAGTCAGGAAATGAACACTGATACAGCGTTACTATCCAATTCACAGATGCCATTCATATTTTGCTGTATGTCTTAATAATGGCTCTTTTTCCTTTCTAGTTTGGGACCTGACCTGCAAACACACATTACTTTTACTTTTCATGTCTCCTTAGAGTTTTTCAACCTGGAATGGTTCCTTCGTCTTTTCCTGTTTCTTGTATCCTTGACAGTCTTAAAGAGTACAGCTCTTCCGTTCTGTAAGATGACTCTAAACCTAGGTCTGTATACTGTTTCCTCATGACCAGAATCAGGCCATGAGTCCGTGGCAGGAATGCTAGAGAAATGATAGAGGCACACTATGTTGACCTGTTCCAAGGTGATGTTCACCTTGATCACATTGTCAAGTTAATATCTGCTGGATTTCTCCACTGTAAAGTCACTATTTCCCCCTTTTACATTTGATTTGTATTAGGCTGGCCAAAAAGTTCCTTCGGGTTTTCTGTAACATCTTACGGAAAAACCTGAACAAACTTTTTGGCTAACCCAGTATTTTGGGGGAGATAATCTGAATGCCATCAATGTCCTATTCCTTACTAAACCTTCACTCACCAGCCCTGGCCTCCATTGATAACTCCAGCTTATATCAACTACCACTCTAATGCCAAATGGTGATTCTCTCTTAACATTCTGTCTACATTTATTAATTGACATTATACTGTAAGAAAAAGCTTTCTCTGTTTCTTTGTTTATTTCATTATGAGCTCACTAATTCCTATTTGATTCAATGGGTTGTAATCTGACTTTATGTTGATGCTCAGATTTTCCGAGAATTGACCAGTAAGAGTCCATTCATATCAGCTCCTTTGTTCTTTTGACATGTTTCCATCATTCTCTGAGGATTTCCTTATTTTCTGGCACAACAAGATTTTCCCAGGCCTATTTTGCACTTTCTCTGCCTAAGCCCTGGAATCAGCTCTTTCTCTAAGGAGCCCTTTAGTGGACTTCCACTTAGTAGAGGATGGTATTCAGTATCCAAGGTCTGGAAACATAGGATTTTTCAGTGCTGGTGGGACGTCTTCGTTACTAGGACCTGTTAGCAGACAGAACTAGGACATACATGTATGTATATGTGTATACACATATACAAACATCTATAATTCTTTCTGTGCATGAATATTTTTAAAAAATGTGTTCATATTAATACTTCTAATTCCAGTGCAACATCTTAGGGTTCTTTTATTCTCTTCCCTTTTCACGTTTCTAAATCCTTTCTCAGACAGTGAGAAACCTAGCTCTAATATATCTTATCATTTGCTCCATCAATTAACACATTTGTTCGGTATTACCACTCTCCTAACCACTCAGGCTGCTTCTTACATCTGCCACTCTGTTCCTCCTCCCACTGCCCCATTTTTTTGGCATCTGAGGCATGCTGCCACCTCCACAAGGCACCTCCCCTCCTGTATCATCCTATTTCCTTGGGTACCAGGCACATTGCCACAGAGGATGACACACAAAACCCCACCACCCTCCTTGCTCTGCTGACATCTCTGTGTTGGGAAGAGTAGGGAAGGAAAGGAAAGATGGAAAGGGAAGGAAGAATGGAAGGGAAAGGTAAGATGCCAGATTACCAATACATACTTTGAAGACAGAGCTGACAGGATTTACTGGTAGATTGAATACAGAGAGTGAGGAAGAGAAGTAAGCAATGACTCCTAAGGTTTTTGACCTGAGGTCCTGGGATAATTGAATTGTCATTAACTGAGATGAGGACGAACCAGTAGGAGGTTTGGTGAGGGATGATTTGAAGCTCAGTTTTGGATGTGTTAAGTTTGAGATGCCTTTTGGATATCCAAGAGGAGAGGTAGAGTACTCACTGTGTACATGCATCTTGAGGTATGGACTGGAGATGTATATTTAGGAATCCTTGGCATATAGATGCTATTTAAAGCCATGAGCTCAGCTGAGATCACAAAGGGAGTAGAATAGATAGAAAAGTTTGCACTAAGCCCAGGGATAATTTCATGTTAAGAAGATGAAGAAGAACCAGTAAGGTAGGGCCATCCAGTGAGGTGGGAGGAAAACCAGGTGAGTATGGTAGTTTGGAAGCCAAGTGAAGAAAATGCTTCAATTAATATGAAAAGATCAACTGTTTCAAATGCTGTTGAGAGTAAGATGAGGACCATGAATTTACCCTTGCATTTAGCAGAGGAGAAGTCATTGGTGACATAATAACTGATGTGTATGCGTGTGTATGTGTTGGTTGGGGGGAGCTTGATTGGAATAGGTTCAAGAAGGAAAGGGAGGAGAGAAATGAGAGGCAGCAGATAAAGAACTCTTTCAAGGAGTTTTAGCCTGTGTATAAGGTACATAGCCACAGTCATCTACTTAAATGGATTTTTTGTTTTGTTTTGTTTTGCTCTGCAGCTGAGTTTAAGGTAGTCCTTTTCTGAGAGTTATATGAGTAACCTTTCATTATCACTACATACAAAAAAATGTGCTATGTACTATTTTGTTTTAGGCTGGTGAAATGTTTCTACCATTGACCAAGTCAATGAGAGACTGGTAGTGTAGTTCTTATATATGTGAAGTAAGGAAATCACCAGAGCAAATTTCAGTGGCATGATAGTAGGGAGTACAAAGGCAGACTTAGATTGGGAAACTCTTCAAAGTGCTTGAAGTTCTGAAAATGTTAAAGAAAATAGACACTTTACAGATTATACAGTAATCAGTCTTCTTTGGCCTTATCAGCACCTTGACCTGTGTTCATATATTTCTCGGTTTATAAGGAAATCTTATTAGGAAATTGGAACATAGTTAGATTTGTTGAAATAAATGAAATGGTTTAGATGAGTGAGTTCTTTATTGTTTGTACCTCTAACTTAAGGCAAGGATGGCAAATACCTGGTACATGTGTTGCCATATTCCTCTCCTGTCATCACTGCTGATCAACCATGTCACTTTTTCTTGTGCTGAACCCAGATGAAGCCTCAGAATTTGTGTTAGTAATGTTCCAGAAAGTCACTATCAGTTAGTGCAAGATGACATGACAGGACATAAAACTTGTTTTTTAATCCCTGGTATAATGATTTCGTTCACAAGATAAAAATTATGTGGAAAACAATACACATGTTAGAAACCAGCTTTGAATTGGTTGTCATTACACTCCTGGAGTTTATCAGTAATAGTAATGGCTAATGAGAAACCCTAATAGAGCTGGCATAAGGATACAGCACTTATTCTTTTGTCAAAACATTGAATTAACAGTAAATATCTATTCTTTTCTTTTGTCCAAAGATTCTACCCTCTTTGCTGAACTTGGCTATGATGACCTGCAATTGGATGCGGCAAATGAAACTTATGTAAGTATTTATTAGAGGAGAAATGCTGAATAATGTGATATTTAATCTTTAATTATTGCAAGAAGATTTCAGGATAACACGTTTAGGCTAGTTATTTAAGTTTAAATAACTTTTAAGATTAAGTATGAAAGTTAGTAGCCATTCTGTTGTCAGTGAATGTAGGATTGTAGAAATTGCATTGGTCTTGGTGTGAGAAGACTTGTATTCTAAGTCTACCTTTGGCCCCGGGGTGGGTAACCTTGGAAGAGTTACATAACTGCCTACCTCTTGGTTTTTACAGATATTTTGCTGCATAAGGGAAACAGTGTGATGTTAAGGAGTATGTGTGTCATGGATCTAGTTAAGAGAATTTACCAACTTCCTTTTTTAAAGTTATGTATCCTTAGTGTTGAAAGCTCTGAAACTTAGAAATGTCCTTATTTTTTGCCTTTGAGTGGTTAGAAGTATGCATAAAAGCTATTATTATAGTACTTTAAGTTCTCAAAAATATTTTAGATTTTTTTTTTTTCTTTTCTGGATTAGTATATGTGAAGCTGTTTGGCCTGAACTCTTACTTTGTCTTATTCTTTAATGGATGAGGTGCTGTTTGTCTTGGGAAGTAGTTCAAGTGAACAGAGTGATTTTATATGCATATCAATCAGGTTGAATATTTATCACTTATTTTTTAAGCCCTTATTAAAAATAAAGCTTGCTCAGTGAGTTTAAGACATTTCTCAAAGAATAATTTAGCAGTTGTTTTACCATGAATCAGTAGAAGGGAATGAAACACATGATATTTTTTAAAATCAGTGCATGAGATTTTAATGGTTTCATTTACACTGTGAGATGCTTTACAATGTTGTCTATTGATTAAATTGGCTTTTAATATTGGCTGGTTGCTTAAGCAACTGGTATTTTTTCATAACCTCCAGAGCCTAACATTGTCAATAAACAATATAGTAAATTTGAAAGATTCAGGGAAATATGAGCCTGATTTTATAACTAACATTCTGTTACCTCAAACAAGTCACTCAGTCTTTCAGTTCCTTAGTTTTTCTGGTATAAAATAAGAGATTGGATTAAATGGTTTCAGAGGGCCCATTCTAGCTTTAAAACTGTCATTCTTCTTTCACATGGCTGTACAAGTTTCCCTTGAGAAGTCATTGAAGCACTAGAGTATATAAGTACCAGTATGTTTTGCTTTACATAAAATGGGTCTGTGAAATTTCCAACCAGATAAAATTCTTATGCTGTAAAATGTATTTGACTTTTTTGGCTGAAGATTGAGTATGAAGCATCCTCGAAGTAGGTCATGCCACTATTGAACATGTTAAAAAGTATTGCTAGCACTCAGGCAAATATCCTTGCTCAATTTACTTAGACTAAGAAAGTTTAAAGATTTTTCGTTGCTGAAAGTATGAGGCTGCTTAATTATTTGATGTCTAGATTCAAATATGAGAACAAAGGAAAGGAGATTGATTTAAAAGGTGGTTCTTTCATAATTTAAGTAGTTTTTTCTTTTTTTTTATGTGAACTTTCACACATTCTCTTTATATAATTTGCAATAATATTTACTCAGTCTAGGGCAGTATGATAAGAAAAGTTTCCCTTCTCTCCTTCTGTTATATTCTCAATAAAAATAAACCACAGAATAGACATTTGAAATGATAATATTCTAGAAATTATTTCCAAATTGTTGTTATTGATAACTAGATTAATCTTTACTTTTTTCCTGAGGCTTGCTTTCTTGCTGTTTTATTATCTGTCACGTTAAGTTAATATTGACTACCTTTTAACTTTGTTGTACTGTTTATATATTAAGTTTACTTCTGTTCTTATCTCTGTAACCTTAAACATTTAAAATAGTTGTGTTACCGTCTTAATCTTAAACTCATATGAGGGCTCTGAAATCATGTGGCAGTTCTTTATTAATATATATGGTATAAGGTGGTCATCCAGATGACCCAGCATATGATTATATTTAAATTAAAAAATTGTCGTCTGAATGAAAAGAAACTAAGAGCCCCTCTAAGAAGTTTACTGACCCCTATTTGAGAAACTTAGTTTTATCTTCTAGGATTAAAAAAAAAATTAGAAATTTTATTTTAGAAATTTGAAAAGTACAGAACAGTAAAAAATATAAAATTACCCATCCTCCTATGGATCTCTTCCTTCTCCCATAAGCATTTTAATATTTGGTATATCTGAAGTTTCAGTTAAAGTCTCTTTATGATTCCTGCATGTCTTTTGGATACATCTATATTCTTTCCCTTGTATATAGAGATGGTATTGTAAATAGGCATATGCTGTGACTTCTTTTCCTTAATGGCAATGGGAAAACTTATTTTGCTGAATCTCCTTTATGACAAAACACATATTTTGTGACTGTCGTATTTTGCGACTGTTGCAATGGGAAAACTTATTTTGCTGAATCTCCTTTATGACAAAACACATATTTTGTGACTGTTGTAAAGGTCTGTTTCCACTGAAAAGAATGAGACCAACTGAATCTTTCAGGTAGATGTTGACTTCAATACCTCCTTCCTAGTTGTTACTACTGTGCTTAAAATAACTAAATTGGTTTATCTCTAAGCTATCCAAGATGTACTTTCAAGATGAACTGATTAACTTAGCAAGTTATTTTTACTAAGTTGGGTAATCACAATTATATTATTTATGGCAAATTGCATCTGTTAGTTTGATTTCTGGATGTATATATTTTAATCTTGTAATATTCTTTTGCTGATTTGAAACCTACAGGAAAATAATTTTGATAATCTTGATTTTGATTTTGATCTGATGCCTTGGGAGACAGGCATTTGGGACATCAACAATCAATTCTGTACAGGTAATGATGTATTTCATTGATAAAAAATTTAAATGGGTCCATATTATTTTGTAGCTTGGTAATAGTCAAAATTAGGTGGGGTTACTGGGCTACTTCTGTAGGCCAAAACTTTCCAGGGACTACATTCTACTTTGGTGTAGCAAGGCATACATAAATTTCTTGCCAAAATAGATATAAAGAATTTCATAGTTATGTGTTAGTCACATAATGAATAAAAAATTTATTATTCAGAAATATTGATTTCAAATTATATGTAATACTCTCTAAGAGATAAACCTATCTGAGAATTAGACAGAATTTAGGGACTCAAAGGGAGGAAGCTTGGGATTATTAGAACCTAGGAACTTAGTGTAGGGATCCCGTGTATACACATCTGAGGAGGAGGCCCTAGCGGGCTAATGCTAGTATCTTTAAGGGGCCTAATGAGGTGGGTTTTAGGTGTGCTGAAAAAAGCTGGAACCTGGAGCAAACTGTCCCTTCTGGGATGAAGCTGATGGGAGGATGAAGAAGTCCCTTCTTCCCTTCTACCCTTTAGCATCCTTCTGGTATCCCCTATTGACAGGACCTAAAAGGAAGCCAGCTGAGACATGTATTAATAATTTGTATCACAGACTATAGAAGGTAGACTTAGAGCTGAGAGACAATGTGTAAATAACCAGCACATTTCCCCATCTAAATTGCAGTCCTCCCCACTGCTGCATTTCCTTTTCCCTTTCATTTTATGTATTTGTATATCTTGCTCAATTCCTGTCTTCCCTCACAGAATAAGAGCTACACAAGGCCAGTGTTCTGGTTCCTACCATTGTGTAACAAACTACCCTAAAACTTAGTGGCTTAAAACAACAACCATTTTATTAGGCTCCCAGAATCTGTGGGTTAGGCATTTGGACAGGATGCACCAGGAATTGCTTGTCTCTGCTCCATGGTATCCAGACCTCATCTGGGAAGATTTGAAGGCTGGGGTAGCTGGACACTGGGGGCTAGAATTACCTTAAGGTTTCTTCACTCACATGTCTGATGCCTGGTCTGGAATGACTTGAAGACTAGGACTGCCAACTTGAGTGCTTACATGTCACCTTTCTATATGGCCCAGCCTTGGGATTCACACAGCATTACTTCCATACTCTGTCGATTGAAGAAGTCATAAGCCCACCTAGATTCAAACAGAGGAGGAAATAGTGGCTACTTCTTGATGGGGAAGTGGCAAGATCACATTATAGATCATGAGATATGGTAGATATTTTGCACCTAACTTTGGAGAACACAATCTGCCACAGAGATTCTTCTCTTCCCCATTCCTACCCTGTTAAAATTTGACACCTAGGAATACCTAGGCTATAGTCGCTCAGCACATTTTAAAAAATACATAGTTCAAAAGATAGGAACATATTAGTGTTTTAATTGTATTGTCAAAAATGCTTTCCACAATAATTCTTTCCTGTTATGTTTTAAAATTATTTTGGGGAGAGTCTATAATTTTGCATATTGCATAATATTCAAAAGATACAAAAAGTCTGTAGAGTAGAAAAGTGTCTCTTTTGGCTCTTGTCCCTCAGCCACCAAGTTCTGCTTCCCAGAGACAACCACTGTTATCGATTTCTTATGTTCATCCTTCAAGAGAGTTAATGCAGATAATAGTATACACATGTGTAATTTATTACACAAATGGAAGCATACTAGATTTACTATTTTCTGCTCTTGAATTTTCACTTGATGATATATTTTGGTGACCTTAGCTTCTATATCATTGAATTTTAAAAGCGGATTTTACCTTCTTTCTTATTCATTTCATTCTGAGTTTATATTGTTCAGTGGGAATATTTTTGCCCCTTGTTTTTCAGTTAAAGATATTAAGGCAGAACCTCAGCCACTTTCTCCAGCCTCCTCAAGTTGTTCAATCTCATCTCCTCAGTCAGTGGACTCTTATTCTTCAACTCAGCATGTTCCTGTAAGTAACCAGTCTTTTACAGTGATTTTGGTTACAATGGAATCTGGAAAATATGTATGTGTGGGAGGCAGTTCACATTTATTAAGTGCTAATATAAGTCCTATTATCTCATTTAATCCTGAGGAAGCTGAATCTTGAGGAAGGGCCTTGAGGGAGCTAGAAAGCTGTTAGACTCTTTGGTTTTGCCCTCCTTCCCTTATGTTCTTGTCTTCATAATTTCATTGTTTCATT
This sequence comes from Balaenoptera physalus, assembly GCF_965194825.1. Taxonomy (NCBI): domain Eukaryota; kingdom Metazoa; phylum Chordata; class Mammalia; order Artiodactyla; family Balaenopteridae; genus Balaenoptera; species Balaenoptera physalus. Next base: position 77,992,396 of record NC_138882.1, on the reverse strand, counting down.
GCACCTTACCAGTACCCAATATTTTTTTTGTTTATTGACTTACTGTCTTTTCTCCCTGCTACCCTCTTTACTCCCCATTAGAATATACATTCTTTGAGGACATGGAAGACTGTAAGATGGTCTGTTTCTGTAACTCCTTAGCCATGTAACCTAGAATGGTCTCCTTAGTTCAGGAAAGCCTAGTACTACCTTTTGAATGAGCTAATAAGGTTTTTTACAAAAGCACCTTAAAAATGCTTCTGCTCTTCATCTAGACGAAAGCGCTGAGGCCAGGAAAAGGAAGTACCAAAGGGCTTAGGTATTTTTTGGTATGGGGAAAGGAAAAAATATAAGAAGAAAAATTCAAATTACTGTTTCAGTGAATTATATCTGCTGTAAATTGAGGTATCTTCATTCTGGCGTAATTTCCATGTAGTCAGTTACTAAATCCTGATGATTCTATCCACTTAGTATCTCTAAGATTCATCTTCTCCACACATGCCGGGCCATCATCACCTCATCTGGATTAAGGCAATAGAATTTTGACTGGTCTCTCTGCCTCCTAACTCCCTAAACCTTTCTTAGCAGAGGAATCTTCAAAGAGAAATTTTTCAAAATCACAAATTTGATTGTGCCAGTTTTTTGCTTAAAACCTTCCCAACCCTTGCAAGGACAAAATTCCAATTGCCAGTGTACTAGGCCCTCCATGTTCTGGCTCCTGTTTACCTTTCCAGTCTTGTTTCTCACTACCCTTCCTGTTCCTACCTTCACACTCCCCTTAGGTTTAACCCTGAGAGCTCCTGTGTGCTCCAGTCATTCAACAACTGTGCCAGGAACTGTGCCAAACACCGTCCGTGGACAAGAGCAGCGAGATCTCTGCTCTTACCGTCTTAGGTTTTTGTACATGCTCTTCCTTCTGCCTGAAATAGCCTCATTTTTTTTCTTCCTTGGAAAAATCCTATTCATCCTTAAGTCCCAGTTCAAACATTACTTTCTCTATGAAGCTTTTCTCTGATTGCCGCTCTTGGCAGTTCTCTGTGGTCCCACAGTTTCTCCAGTGATTTAATTTTAAAAACTTAATTTACTTTTGAAGTCAAAAGTATTAATATATAACAAGGTATATTCACAGAAGCCTGATTTCTATCCTATTCTTTCCTTTCCATCCTTTCTTACACAAAAGGTAGCATACTACATACCCTGCTCTGCACCTTGCTTATTTAACTTAGTGGTATATCCCAGAGGTAACTCCAATTTCAGGATATAGAATCTTTCTCATTCCCTTTTATGGCTGCATAAGTGTTCCATTGTGTGGCTATATTATACTTTATTCAGTGATTTCCTTATTGATGAACATTTGTGTTGTTTTCGGTCTTTTCTGGTAATGCTGTAATAAATAACTATGCACATAAGTCACTTCGTATTTTTGCCAGGAAATCTTCCAACCGGCAGCTATCCTAAAGAGAGATTGCTGAGATCGGGGTGAATACTTTTTTAATGTTACTGTTTATTGCCAGATTTCCCTCCACAGGTTGTACGGTTGTGTATTCTGACCAGCAGTATGTAAGAGGGCCAATTTTCCCTTCATCACTACACAGCATGTTTTGTTTTCTATTTCTTTTATTATAAGTGTGGTTAAACATCTTTTTGTATATTTCATATGTCTAAGGCCTATTTGCATTTCTTTTTATGAACAGTCAGTTCAAATTTTTGTCCACTTTTCTGTTGGATTGTATTGGTCTTTTTCTCTTCAATTTTTAAAGTGCTTTATTACATATTAGGATTATTAGTGTTTCGTTTGTGAAATAAGTTACAAGTGTTTTTTCTCCAATTTGTCATTTGTCTTTAAGCTTTATTTCTGGTGTTTATTTTCTCCGTAGCTGAATTATCAATCTTTTATTGCTTTTTGTTGTTGTTACTCAAAGAAGGGTTTTCACCACTCATAGGTTATAATATTTTTATTCTTGTTTTCTTGCTTATATTAATTTTTTGTTTTGAAAAAGCTTAAACTTATAGAAATATTACAAGTACATTACAAAGAACTTTTTTCTTCCTCAACCATTTGACAGTAAGTTGCCAACTTGATGCCTTGTCACCCCCAAATACTTCAGTGTCTACTTCCTACAAGCAAGGATATGTCTTCTAGTCACAATAAAACCATTAAAATCAGGAAATAAATGTTTATACCGTACTATCATCTAATCTTCAGTTCCCATTTAGATAGCGCCAGTTGTCCCAAAGATGTCCTTTACTGGGCAGAAGGATCTAGTTTAGAATCGCGCATTGCATTTGATTGTCTTGTCTCTTTAATCTCCTTCAGTTGAAACAGTTCCTTCTTCCTTGACTTTCATGACCTTGTCACTTTTGGAGATTAAAGACTAATTATTTTGTAGAATGTCCCTCAGTTGGGTTTGTCTGATGTTTCTTCAGGATGAGATTCAGGTTTTGTGTTTGTGGCAGGAATATCACAGAAGTGATGCTGTGTCTGTCTCATTTACTTTTGATGTGATGGCACACAATTTTCATTTGTCCTGCTACTACTGATGAGGTTCACTTTGTTCATTTGATTAAGGTGGTGTCTGCCAGGCTATTCCACTGTGAAGTTGCGCTTTCTTCCTTTGCCCAAAATAAGTATTTTATGAGGAGGTACTTTAAAGCTATGTAAAATAACCTGTTTCTCATCAGACTTTAAATTTATTCATTTATTTGTTTATATCAGTATGGACTCATGGTTTCCTAGTTTATTCAACAGATTATAACCCATTACTATAATTATTTATTCTGATTCTTATGTTATCCTGGATTTGGCCAGTGCAGGTCCCTTCACACTGACTCCTGTGTTGCTGGGCGTTGACACCTGCATCAAGCTGACCCAATATGAGCAGGGTAATCTGCTCTGACTCCCTGTGCTGGGCTGCCTGCCCCTACCTCCTCTCCTTAGACTCCGATACTCCACCAGCCTGCCTCTCTGCATGGATGCTGGTCTTGCACTGCTCCATCTAGTGGCCTTAGGATCAAATTATTCAGGAAGTAATAGTTTCCAAGTGACTGTTAATACATATTTTTCGTAAGGTTTTATTTTTAATATTTAGATCTCCGATGCATTTGGAGTTATCTTGGTTTATGATGTGAAATACGAATCCAAGTTTTTTGTTTTCCCAAATGGCTATCAGAAGGATTGTTCCAGTACCATTTATTAAATCAATTCTTTTTTTAAAAAATGAATTTATTTTATTTATTTATTTATTTTTGGCTGCGTTGAGTCTTCGTTGCTGCTCACAGGCTTTCTCTAGTTGTGGAGAGTGGGGGCTACTCTTTGTTGCAGTGCGCAGGCTTCTCATTGCGGTGGCTTCTCTTGTTGCGGAGCACGGGCTCTATGCGCACGGTCTTCAGTAGTTGTGGCGTGCAGGCTCAGTAGTTGTGGCTTATGGACTCTAGAGCGCAGGCTCAGTAGTTGTGGCACATGGGCTTAGTTGCTCCGCAGCATGTGGGATCTTCCGGGACCAGGGCTTGAACCCGTGTCCCTTGCATTGGCAGGTGGATTCTTAACCACTGTGCCACCAGGGAAGTCCTTAGCACCATTTAGTAAAAAGCTCATCTTTTTCTCACTGATTTCAGTTTTGTGTACGTATTTTAAATTTATGTAAATGCTATTATATCAGATCTCTTTATTTCTTACTTTTCAAAATTAGCACATTGTTTTTTTAAGATCAAGTCATATTGCTCTGTCTACATCAAAATCTGTTGCATGTAACTGCACAACACTTCACCTACACCACAGTGAACATTGTCAAAAATGTCCCCTTGTGGGCCTGTGAGTTGACCTTAGTATGAAGTGTTAGGTACAAATCTAGTTTTAATTTTCACTATATAAGTGAACCAATTTTCCCAGTTGTATCACCCTTATAATCATTCTGTTAAAGAATATTATATGTCTCTCTGTTTACTCAGATTTTCTTTTATGCTTCTCAGTTAAGTTTCTTCATATAGGTCTTGCACATTCTTTAGAAAATGAATTCCAAGGTATTTATAATTGCTATTACTATTATGAGTGAACTATTTTTAATTATATTTTCTAAGTGATTATTAATACAATATTTTCATAGTGAAAATTTTGTTAGTTGGTTCTTAAATGTGTTCCAAGTAGACAGCATATCACCTTGCAAACAAAGGCACGTCTGTTTCTTCTATTTTAATATTTATTCCTTTTATTTCATTTTCTAGTATAATTATGTTTGCTAGAATTACAGAAAAAGCAATTATTTCTTTCTTGTCCTGACTTTAATGGCAAAGCATTTAGTATTTTACCATTAAGTATGACTTTGGCTATGCAATTATGCATAGCTTTTTTTTTTAATGTTAAGAAAGTGTCCCTCCAGTCCTTATTTTTTAGGACTTTTATGAGGAATCTTTGCTGAATTTTATCAAATACCTTGTAAGCAACTAAGGCCATGAAGATAATCATTTCCTCCTGTGTTATCTCATAGTCTTTGTTTTTTTCCAAATATATTATTGTTATAACATACTCTGTAAGGTTCATACAGCCCTGCTTATGGCTACATGCTGAATAGGTGTTGAGGATGAATGAATGAAACAATTCTCATTCTCACCAGCATTACTGAGAATGACCATTTCTCCCATATACTCTTTCAGGTCATTTTAACTTTTTCTTATCTGATGATTTAAAAAAAAAAAAGATTTTCTTTTAAATTTGCCTTTGGATACCATTTACATTTCCGTTTCAATGAAATGGTGGTTTCTTTACTTCGTCCATTTTTGGCAAATATTTTCTCCCAATATGTATCTTAACTTTGTTTATGTTCTATTTTTTCTTATAAAAAATTTTAATTGTTATTTGTTCAAATCTATTTCTTCTTCCTTTATGGCTTCTGGATTTTTTTTTTTTTATTTATTTTTGGCTGTGTTGGGTCTTCGTGCGAGGGCTTGTCTCTTTGTGGTGAGCGGGGGCCACTCTTCATCGCGGTGCGCAGGCCTCTCTCCAGCACGGTCTCTCGTTGCGGAGCACAGGCTCCAGACGCGCAGGCGCAGCAGTTGTGGCTCACGGGCCTAGTTGCTCTGCGGCACATGGGATCTTCCCAGACCAGGGCTCGAACCCGCGTCCCCTGCGTCGGCAGGCAGACTCTCAACCACTGCGCCATCAGGGAAGCCCGCTTCTGGATTTTCTGATGTAAGGGAGCCTACATCATGCTGAGAGTAAACAAGTATTCTCTTAATTCTTCTTTCAGTAATCTTATAGATCCTTTTGAAGATGGTATGATGTATGTATTTATGTACTTGTGCCCATTCCATTGTTATACATAACATCTTTTTCTCTTGGAATTGGAATGCTACTTTTATCCTATATTAAGCTTCTTTATTCTAACAAAATGAGACAGATCCACTGAATAGTGAAAGACTTTTAGAAAATATTAATATTTATATATCTCTGTATTTTTTTAAAAGATTTATTTATTATTATTATTTTAAAATATTATTTTTGTATATTGCATCAGGCCTTAGTTGTGGCACACGGGGTCTTCATTGAGGCATGCAGGATCTTTCATTGTGGTGCGAGGGCTCTTCGTTGCCACGCCCGGGCTTCTTTCTATTTGTGGCGCACAGGGTCCAGGGTGTGTGGGCTCTGTAGCTGTGGCTCCCAGGTTCCAGAGCGTGTGGGCTCTGTAGTTTGCGGCACACAAGCTCACTAGTTGAGGCGTGTGAGCTCAGGTGTTGTGGCGCGTGGGCTTAGTTGCCCCGCAGCGTGTGGGATCTTAGTTCCTCGTCCAGGGATTGAACCCATGTCCCCTGCTTTGTAAGGCGGATTCTTTACCACTGGACCACCAGGGAAGTCCCTCTGTATTATTAGTTTACCCATTAAATAAAATAAAATAGCCCTGCTCCTTTCAGTGTTTTTCTTTCAAAACATTCGGGACAAAGGCAGTGTTAAGAAATAGAAAAGGATACAAATAGTGAGAATTATTTGCTTTTGAGATTCCTGTAAGACAGAATAAGAGATGGTGGGGAAAAGATATTAGCATTTTAACTGTAACTCTGTAGTGATACTAAATGTTTGTATGACTAGGAAAGTTTGTGGGAGAAAATGTAGAAGCAGATCAGATCAGTGATTCATATCTTTCATATAAGAGGATGAAATAGACATACTTCATTTTTAGTTATTTTTCCTTTAGTATAGCTGGATAATGTTGATTTATCCATCATCGCTTAGTACTTCATATATAGACGTAGTTCTAATATATCACACCTTTGCCTTGAAGTTGTCTTGAAGTGTTTCTCTGTTTATATATGGATCTTGCCTCTCTTTGTAAGCAATTTTCTGCTCAAGGATAGTATTCTTCTGAATGAATTTGTTTGTGTTTTATTTTGCTACAGGAGGAGTTGGATTTGTCTTCTACTTCCCAGATGTCTCCCTTTTCCTTATATGGCGAAAGCTTTAATAGTCCCTCCTCAGCAGAGCCACTGAAGGAAGACAAGCCCATCATAAGTCCTAAGAGCAAAACTGGTATTAATCCATCTCCTAACTTCTGTTATCTCTATTTTAGACTGAGCTTAGGCTCCATTTCTTAAAAGAAAATGTTGGATTCAGTGTATGTTTTTTAAGCTGGCTTGCTGTTTTTAAATTAGTGGACCTGTTTTGTTTGTTGTGGATGATTAATGTGGAGACGAAAGGGAAGAAATAATCTTCTTTGGTTGTTTTTGTCTTTATAGGTGAATGATACTTTAAATAGATTTAGGGCCCCACCATCTTCAGGAGAAATTTCAAAGTTTCAGTTAAAGATATTGAGTGTGAGGGCCATTTGGCTGTGACATTTGTTAACCTTATTCATCTCAATGCTTTATTCAGGGATTTTAGCTATTCTTCTTTACTGGTTCATGTGTCCCTTTGGCAAAGCTGCAGCTTGGTCAAAAAGGAAGACCTCAGACTGAGGACTTTTCTTCAGTCCATTAAGATATAGAGTGGCTATGCTTAAACTTCAGTGAGGGTAGTCAGAGGTCAAGATAATGTTTAGGGAAAGGTGTATAATAGAATCTGCTTTCTAGGATTTGCTTAATTGCCCTTAAACTGATCTGTGGTTTGTTTGGTTTTTCTCCAGAAAATGGACTGACTCCAAAGAAAAAAATTCAGATGAATTCAAAACCTTCAATTCATCCCAAGCCTTTATTACTTCCAGCAGCACCCAAGACTCAAACAAACCCCAGCGTTCCAGCAAAAGCCATCATTATTCAAACACTACCAACACTTATGCCATTGGCGAAGCAGCAACCAATTATCAGTATACATCCTGCACCCACTAAAGGTACCTGAATGGAATCTGAGGCTGTGTATGTTTAATTGGAGGGCACTGAGGCTTGTGTCATATGACTTGTTTTAATTCAGGTTATAATTTTTGAGCACATGCTGTGTGTCAAGAATTGTCCTTGGTTCTGAGGATGTTGTAGAGATGTGGTTCCTATCCTAACAAGGGAGATAGTAGCTATCGAGATTATTTACATCTGATAGTTCTTTTTTCTCACAGTTTTAATTATGAAAACGCCTGTCTCTAAGGCTTGTGGTTTTATATAACCACTTGTAACAAAGAAGAAAATCTGGGAAACTTTCTCGGTGCCATTTTATTCTGAGATTTTTGTGTCCATGAACTTTTTTGTTTTTAAGGAGAAGTCAGTATTTAAAATAATATTGTCCATTTCAGGTCTAATAGGTGTGTTTTGGCAATAGAGTCAGACTCTTAATCTCTGAGGAGGCAGCACTGTTTAGTAACATGATCTTGTATGGGGCATTAAGAAGAAACCTGAAACTCTGTCTTCAAGTAGCTAAGAATGTGTGTTTCTATATTTTGTCCACTAGATGGCCTCCCATAGTTGATTCTACAAGAAGTTTAGGTCTATACTGAAAGAAGTTCAAGTTTGAGGATTTGGTACTATTCAGATATAGGAATCATTTGCACATAGAGATCTCTTGGGAAGATTATTCATCATTGTACTTATACTGATATGTGTACACATGACTAAAGGGAAACTTGCGCAGCGTTCCTTCCCTGGATTTAGCTTGTTGGCACCAAGTAGGACTGGGGTCAATGGGGAATGGGTTGTAAATAAATACCAGTGTTACATTTATGGCTGTATTTCCAGCTGTGGATTGTTAGCTCATTTCTTTGGAGCATGGTTTTAATGAGGGCAAGGTCATAAATTTGATTTCCAGGTACTCTGTTATCTTTATTCTATTCCATGGTCATAGACAATATGACATTGATAAAAAGAACTAGGCGAGAGACTGGATGGATCCGTGAAAATCCACCAATCCCTACCAAAAAAACTCCAACCAAACAAACCTGAAATACCTGCCCTCTTAGGACAGGGTGAAAACTACTGCCTTTTTCATGTGAAAAATAGCAGTCCTGTAGAATGGGTATTCTTGTGGCCTGTGAATGGATGTTAAGTGTTCATAAACCCCTTGAAATAAAATGCAAGATTTAGTGTATGTTATTTGTGGATTTTTCTAGGGATAGTCTCCAAAACTTTCATCAGGATCTCAAAAGGGTCTGTGTTTTCCCAAAGGCTGAGAATCTAAACTTGTGAAGAACTTCACTATAGTTCCCATCAGCTGTTAAAACACATGTATAAAAAGTAAAAGTTTGATATTAATATGACGAGTATGTAAAGCAAGGGGTATTCGTAAGAATTTGCTCTTAGCAGACCATTGGGTATGTTTGAATGATAGAAGTTCCCACCTATAGCAAGAAGAGAAACTTCTCTGAGCAGTTTATCAGTTTTAGAAACCTGAATCATACATTATTCAGAACTTCAGTGCTTTCCCATTATCTGAAGACAGTTTTATTTTGGGGGAGCATATGCTAATATAGGGCACTTGTCTGTTTTTGTAGTACAATCTGGAGAGGTATATTGTAATAACATATAGATTTAAGTGTATAGCTTCCATTTATTTGAAAATGGGGAGGGAAGAAGAAGAGAAATATAGGAAAGGCATTTTACAGTTAATCGATATAAGTATCAGAAGCAAATATTTTGCCATTAAAAAAGAAGTAATTCTTACAGGATTAAGTTCAAATTCTCTGGCTTGGAATGTAAAACCCTTCATGGTTTGACTCCAGTTTAGTTTTCTAACTTTACCTTATAATAACTCTCCTTTCTATAAATCTTTTAGTTCAACTAATCTGGCCATTGTCCCTTAACTTTTCTTTTTTTTCCTCGTTTCTTGACATGCCATTCTATCTGCCTGAAACAGCTTCTGCCTACTTCTACATCTAAGTCCTATACATCCATTAAGACTTGTACGAGTAGTGCAGGTGAGAGATGATGAAAGCCTGGAATATCAATGAAAATGAAGAGCCAGGACAGACAGTAGAGATGTTAAAAAGTGTAGAATCACAGGGCTTGGTAATTAGGTCATGTGAAAGGGGGATGGAGGATAGAGAGGAAGGTATCCTGTCTTGGGCTTTTTGGGTAGATAGTGGTAACAAATCATTGAAATGGAGGATAGAGGTAAAATAACTTGTTCCAGGTCATTCTATTAATGAGCAGTAGAGTCAGAACTTGAGCCCAGGTGGTCTGGCTCAGTCTGTGTAATTAATCACTATAGTCTATTGCCTCTAAAAGAATGCAGAGATGTGGTACTTGATCTCAAGAATTCTATCTAATTGGGGAGTTAACAAATTTATATCAATAGTTAAATAACAGTGACTATGAGAACTAATGAATTGATAATACATGCAGTACCCTTATAGAAGCTATTATTATACATAAAAGGAGGTTAATAGTAATTAATAATAATAAAAATAATTAATACTAGCTAACATTTAAGCTCTTATTACGTGCCAGACACTGTTCTAAGTGCTTAAGTGCATTATCTTATTTAATCCTTACATCAACTCTGTGAGGATGGGTACTATTATTGTCATCTCCATTTTATAGATGAGAAAATTAATACACAGAGAAATTTACTGTCACACAGCCATACTGTTTTAGACAAAGCAGGCATTCATTAAATGTTTGATATAAAGTTTGAAATCTTTGAAGGTAACTGAAAAGGAAGAAACTGACTATCACTATCAGTGAGTCATACATAGTCAAAAGTATCCAGCATTGAAACCAGCTGTGGTCCATTAAGGGGGATTTGTGTGTAATGCCAAAGAGGGTTTTGAGCATGCTGAAATGGATAAACAGCCTTTTGATATGTCCTTTTTAAGTGTTTCCGCACTAGGAACAGTAGTAACTATGTTCAGCTGCTAACTATTTAAGACCCGAAACAGTCCTTTGCACTGCATTTTGTGCGCTGGTGGGCATCTAGCATGTCAGGTTTAGCAAGTCACCTTGAACACATTGTCATGGAAATTTAGTTGTTTCTCCACATTTTGTCTTGAACCCAAACATGCCTAGTATACTTATAGGATCTTTGATTTAGGTGCTCAATAATTTGAGGTTAGTTAGGCACTCTGGGATGAAAGGGCTTGATGTGCATTTTGGGAAAAAAAGGAGGCATCAGTGGCCTGGTAGGACTTGGAGCCACATTTGGTACGCAGACCTTGACTTGACATTGCTCCATCTCCCTCACTCCATGTTGCAGTTCTTTCAGCAACGAGAATGGTGATAACCAGACACTGGATACTACAGACTTGGATTATTTTTCTCAATTAGTTTTAAGAAATATTACAAAGCTATCTGCATATGTTAACTGCTAATATTTTAAATCTGTAACTGGAGCTAGAAGTAGGATCCTTTCTTTGAAATGACTTAATTCTTTATGTTTACCACCTTCTCTGTTCTTTGGAAGAATCCCACAATTCATTGAACATTGTTTAGTTTTTTAGGGTCTTTTTATCATAATTTTTAAACTCAGAAGATATGGAACACTGCTTCTGATAATGCTCTTCTCAAAGTATTGGTTTAAGTCAGTGGTTCTCAACCTGTAGACAGTGGGCCCTGGGATATGTGCGGTTGGAGTAGTAGTAACCTTTGGCTTTTTGCAGGGCATCTGCAAATCCATATTTTCTGTAGACTGAATAAATAATTTGTTTCATATATCTTTGTACTGATGTTTTTAAATTTTGTGGTTATACTTCTGATTACTAAACTCCAAATTCATTTAAAATCATTACTAAATTCTTAACAGCCTTTTCTCATCACGTATTTTCTCAATCCACAAAACTGAAAGGACAGCCATGATCATCTTGGGTGACCATGATACTTTTGCTATTAAAGAAGGGTCCTTATATTCAGGGTGGGAACCCTTGGTTTAAGTTTTACATTCTGATGAGTATGTCTTTTCATAGTACCAGATTGACTGTAATATCTCAATAAGTGTAATTAAAAAACTTAACATTTACTATTTAAATAAATATGCTATTTATAAATTTACTTATAAATTTTCTTTTTTGGCCGCGCTACACGGCTTACGGGATCTTAGTTCCCTGACCAGGGACTGAACCCGGGCCCTCGGCACTGAAAGCGCAGAGTCCTAACTACTGGACTGCCAGGGAATTCCCTGTTAATTATTTTTATTTGAATATTTGGCATAAGCAAATATATATCTGCTTATGAGTCATTTCTGTATTTTATATGTTTTCATCTCATAAAATAAATTATGCCAAGGGAAAATTAGAAGATAAAAATATTTAGTGATCATTTATGCTCAAGTAAATTGTATATATTACAAATCTGTGAAATTATTTTTAGGTCTTTCTTACTAATTTACCTGGGATAAAATGCTATTAATTAAATTCTAGTTTTCTTATGCTTTCTGAGGCCTTCTGAAACATAACGACTTTGATTTTATGCAAGTGATTTTTTTTTAAGCTAAGACAGATGTTCTTAACAAACAGGTGTTCTGAAGCATCATTTTGATTTTTAGTTTTCCTTGATCCTTTGAAATACTGAGCTGAGTTTTACATGGATCATGTTACACTGTCTGAAAGTATAGTATGTTTTTTTTCCTTTAAAGAAGAGTATAAATATACTATATGAAATTTTAGTTGCCAGTTACTTTAGTACCTTTATTTTGCTAAATAGGCTCAAGCAGTTGTGGATGTTAGGTGAGGCTTTCAACACCTTATAAAACTGGCCAGATCTGAAAGCAAACACTCAGCAGGCAAGTAAAAATTTTAATAGACCAGTGTTATGAGTTGTATGAGCCTTCTTTAGGTTAATGATACTAATTTTCCTCAGATTAGTGTAATTTTAAAATAAGGTTAAATGTAAAGATTAAGAAAAGATTTGTAGACCATTTTGGTGGGTAGGGGAGTCAATATTATCTGCAGACTATTTTAAATTACAGGTTTACATTTCCCGTGTTAGCTAAGTGGTTTGAACATTTTTGGTATTTGTAGCCTCAGGTTCTTCCAAGTATTGAGTTACTGAATCTCTGTCATATATTTTTGGTGTTATATGTATTTCTAAATCCCATTAATTTAAAATATATGATTCTATGTTCAGAATAGAAGGTTTGATATTTGTAATATGATAAATACTTTTAGCACTAATAAATTTCAGAGGTTAATACTTAGAGAAATCTATGTATAACTTAGCAAATTTGATATGTGTTAGCTGAAAAAAAGTGTGGAAATACATCGTTAATGATAACTTCAAAGAGAATGAATTTAGTCGGTTTCATTAAAAACACAACAAAAGTCAGTATGAATGTGTGCTGCTATTGATTGTGTTTTAATTGGTGGTTTCAAATCCCTCTGTTTGGTCTTACCTATTATATCTGCAGAAGAGACCTAAATGTTGAATAGCTTCTCCTGCCACAGTAGTTATGCACCCTCTGATTCCTTTTCTTTTTTCTCTACTGCAGGTCAGACCGTGGTGCTCTCTCAACCTACCATGGTACAACTCCAGGCACCTGGAGTTCTGTCCCCTCCTCAACCAGTCCTTGCTGTCGCTGGGGCAACCACACAGCTACCTAATCACGTGGTGAATGTGGTACCAGCCCCAGTGGCAAATAGCCCAGTGAATGGAAAACTTTCTGTGACTAAACCTGTCCTACAAAGTACCATGAGAAGTGTGGGTTCAGATGTAAGTTTTGAAGCTTAGTGCTTTTTTAATGCCTGATTTAAAAAATGAAAACAAAAAAAAGAACGAAACACTTTTTTGTTTTTTAAAATCTGTTATATTGTGTCAAATGTGCTGAAATTGCAGATCCAGTCTTTGGTGGAAAATTAGGGTAAGGCTTATTATGTTAGAATCTAAGTGAAAAGGTTTAAAAAAGTCTGAAGTGGTTTGATGAAAAGAGAAGTATGCATACCTCCCTCTTCTTTAATCCCTTCTTTTGAACCTTTTCATCACATTCCTCCAGACTGTCACCCCCAACTCAATCATACACTAGTATTTTACAGGATTCTTTCATGTTTCCTGATTGAAATGTTTTTGGCAACTCCCCAGATAAGAGTCTGTAGACTGCTTTTTAGGCAGGGTTTATATTTATCTTCTCTCTTGACTTATTGAAGGGTTTTCACCGCTGCATAATGATGACTTGCTATTCTTAGGAATTCTGTTTCTTAATGATTATTTAGTTTTTTCCCATCTTTGCAAAACTTCAAAATTTCTTTTGTAGGGACTTCTTGTAATTTATGGATCACAGAAAGTTTCCTAAGATCTGTCACAATCTAGAACCGGTTATAGTACTTGCCAGCTAACTCTTGCTTTCTTTAAAAGTGATACAAAATACCTCATGTTATGTATTAAATAGTAATTGAACATTATGGTCCTAAAGTTCAATGAAAGTTAAATAATCAGTCTAAAAGTGGGTTCTCTAAAATTGTGATTGGGAAAGCAAAGCCTATAAGTTTTCTTTAAAATAAAAGTGGATATTACTGGTTGTTAATATTGCTACTTCACCTTTTCTTTAGGTATTGCAAAGTACTTTTAAAATCCTGTGAGTTATGTAAGGTTGTTTATCATACTACTGACTGATCTGTCTACTGGAATTATTAACTAGCACGTCGGTAGCCCATTTAGTTGTGAAATTGCTCTACTGTTGCATAAACACAACCAAGTAATCTCCATGAGAAATATTGTAAGGACCCATAACAAAAGAATATTATCTACTGGAAGTAGAACATCGAAGTTCTATAGTAATTCCCACAGTTTACATAGGTATTGAAAACAGTGTGTGCCAAAACATGAAGGAGGAACATTAGTGTCATATGAGAACAGACATGGATAGTACAGGATTAAGCTTGACTATTATGTTAGTTTATTTTGAGGACTAAAAAAGGTAAGCACAGTGCTTATGGCATAATAGGCACTAATGCATAACAGTGCTTATGGCATAATAGGCACTAATGCATAGTGTGTGTTTCAGTTGAAGATGAAATGATATGAAGCTGGAATTTGCTTTAAAATACTCTATGGGGGGCTTCCCTGGTGGCGCAGTGGTTGAGAATCTGCCTGCCAATGCAGGGGACACGGGTTCGAGCCCTGGTCCGGGAAGATCCCATATGCCACGGAGCAACTAAGCCCGTGAGCCACAATTACTGAGCCTGCGCATCTGGAGCCTGTGCTCCGCAACAAGAGAGGCCGCGATAATGAGAGGCCCGCGCACCGCGATGAAGAGTGGCCCCCCACTTGCCGCAACTACAGAAAGCCCTCGCACAGAAACGAAGACCCAACACAGCCATAAATAATAAATAAACTTAAAAAAAAAAAAGTATAAGTATAAAATACTCTATGGGGAGATGATGAGCACAGGATAGAGGAAACATGATTGGCAAAATGTTGGTAATCATTTAAGTTGGGTATGTAATCTTTCTTTCCTTTTGGTGTTTGGTAAATTTTCTACAATAAGTAGATGACCAACAATAACAAAGATTAAAGATATTTCATGATATTTTCAATTAAAAAGTTGTACAACCAATAAAAAAAGAGTACGTTTTTCACAGGAGACTGAGGAAGTTAAGAATGATGAAAGAGGATTTTTTTAAAAAAATTTATTTTATTTATTTATTTATTTATTTATTTTTGGCTGAGTTGGGTTTTTGTTGCTACGTGTGGGCTTTCTCTAGTCGCGGTGAGCGGAGGCTACTCTTCGTTGCGGTTGTGCGGGCTTCTCATTGCGGTGGCTTCTCTTGTTGTGGAGCACAGGCTCTAGGCACGCGGGCTTCAGTAGTTGAGGCATGCGGGCTCTAGAGCACAGGCTCAGTAGTTGTGGCGCACGGGCTTAACTGCTCTGCGGCATGTGGAGTATTCCTGGACCAGGGCTCGAAGCCATGTCCACAGCATTGGCAGGTGGATTCTTAACCACTGCACCACCAGGGAAGCCCTTTCATTTCTTATTTTGTTTATTTTGGGTCCTGTCTCTTTTCTTCTAGGTGAGCCTGGGTAGAGGTTTGTCCATTTTATCTTTTCAAAAAAACAGCTCTTGGTTTTATTGATCTTTTCTGTTGTTTCTTGATCTCTATTTTATTTATTTCCTCTCTGATCTTTATTACTTCCTTCCTTCTGCTGGCTTTGGGTTTTGTTTGTTCTTTTTTTTTTTTTTTAAATTAATTAATTAATTTATTTATTTTTGGCTGTGTTGGGTCTTCGTTTCTGTGCGAGGGCTTTCTCTAGTTGCGGCGAGCGGGGGCCACTCTTCATCGCGGTGCACGGGCCTCTCACTGTCACGGCCTCTCTTGTTGCGGAGCACAGGCTCCAGACGCGCAGGCTCAGTAATTGTGGCTCACGGGCCCAGTTGCTCTGTGGCATGTGGGATCTTCCCGGACCAGGGCTTGAACCCGTGTCCCCTGTATTGGCAGGCGGATTCTCAACCAATGCACCACCAGGGAAGCCCTGTTTGTTCTTTTTTTTCCAATCCTTTAGGTGGCAGGTTAGGTTGTTTATTTGAGATTTTTATTGTTTCTTGAGGAAGGCCTGTATCACTATGAACTTCCCTTTTAGAACTGCATTTGCTACATCCCATGGATTTTGGAAAGCTATATTTTCATTTTCATTTGTCTTGAGGTATTTTCTGATTTCTTCTTTGATTCATTGTTGACCCATTGTTTTTTTAGTAGCATGTTGTTTAGTCTCCATGTGTTTGTTCTTTTCCCATTTTTCTTTCTGTGGTTGATTTCTAGTTTCATACCTTTGTGGTCAGATAAGATGCTTGAAATAATTTCTGTCCTGAAGAAGGATTTTTAAAATGATCCCTTAAAATTTTCTTTTAATACTCTTTAAATTGTGAATTTGAATGTTTCTTCTATAATATTCCCAAATAGAACTTGCAATAGAAAATATTCAAAGTTGTCTTTATGTAATTTGTTTAGACATTTAAAATATGTATTATGAAATATTTTAGACATGAAAAAGGTAATGATTAATTAGATATTTAAAAAATATAAACAGTATATCACAGTTGTTAAAAAATATTAATATATTCTTAGTCTACATTCATAGAATTATGACATTCAATCACTGGACAGTCTAGAGGAACATAGCTAGGATGGGGAGGAGGTCTAGAAACCATGCCATGGGGAGAGGAATGGTTTAAGGGTTGGTATGATTCAGTAAACTGAAGGAGAGAAGACTGAAAGTAGAGCTATCTTCTAGGAAATGAAGGTTGTCATGTGGAAAATAAGATAATTGTTCTGGGTTATTTCAGAGGACTCATCTAGAACAGGTTCAGGTAAGTTATAGAAAAGTTTCTTCTAAGATTCTTTGATATAGGAATTGTATTTAAAAACCAGAAGAGGTCTTTTTTTTTTTCTAGGCTTAATATCTGAATAGTGAGCATCTTAACGTTGGCAGTCATTGTATGTCACTGACCCATTCTGTAATCTCTAAACATTTCAATTAATTATTTGTTGGTCTTTTAGCCAGACATCCTTTAGAAGTTCTTTGGTGTGAAAGACTATGTCTGTTCCGCTTTGCACTCTTAAGAGTGCTCTGTAAATTTGGTGAATAATTTACTGATGTAACTTTGGTGAATAATTCAGTCAACATTGAAGAACTGGGGGATGTGTGAGATGAGAAAGTATAGAACCAACAAGTATTAGCTTTTTTTTAAGCATTATTTATTGACTAGCATTCTTATTACTTTTCAAAATTTAGAGTTGACAGTAATACACAAGAAAGATTCAAGTACTGTGTGTCTGGTGCAAGAGACCTAAAGACGATTAGAATAAAGTTTCTGGTCAACCTGCACGGAGGTTTTTTTGCTTATTTTTCCTTGGCTAGCACATCAGGAAATGAGCCAAGCCTTTTCAGTATGAGTTTTCTGGTAGAGGTTTTGACTTAATGTTTATTTCAAGTAAAGAAACATCAGTCTGTCCTATCTGCTGGCCAAGCTATTCAGGAACCCAGAGTAAATCTGTTCCAGAAGGAGCTGCAGAAACCTTTGATCTTCTCATGTATATAGTCTTCTGTGACCTCAACAGTGCATGTGTTTGTTAGACTCAAGTCCTGTTAAAGTAGGATAAATTTGCGTTAGTATAAATTCCTGGTTTAAAATGGCCAAAATGAAAAATTTTTCATCAAGTGTTTTTTGTGTTTTTAAACCAAAGGTCTGGTGAAAAAGTTGTAATTCAGCACCAAAAAAAAAAAAAAAAAAGTGCATCAGTCTTTTGTGGCTTTGTATTGCTGACATGGCTTCTTTTTTCCTAC
This sequence comes from Balaenoptera physalus, assembly GCF_965194825.1. Taxonomy (NCBI): domain Eukaryota; kingdom Metazoa; phylum Chordata; class Mammalia; order Artiodactyla; family Balaenopteridae; genus Balaenoptera; species Balaenoptera physalus. The sequence goes on along the minus strand of NC_138882.1, from coordinate 77,974,807 downwards.
CTTTTTTGTTCTTTTGTTTGGCTAGTTTCACTCTCTAGAGGCCTGCTACTGCCATAAAGTAGCGTTTTTAGCATACCATATTCTGCAAACTACATTAAGTGCCCCATTTTCTGTTATGAAACAGTTTGCCTGGTTCAAATTATAATCTCACTCTTTCTGCCTTTTGCTGGTAAATCTGTTCTGTTTAACTCTTGGAAAGCTCATCTAAGTTTTCAAGAAATACGGTTGGTTTTTGGCTGTGATCCTGATGGAAAAAATGAACATGGTCTCTTATTTCAGTGTAGACATTCTCTTAAGCAGTTTCTTAGTAAATGGTTATCTTGGAAGTACAAAGATGCCTTCATGGGAGAGCACGCTTATCTTTCTTTAAAGTGCTATCGAATGTGACCAAACATCAAACCAAGGGCTTGGAAACAGCAGTCTGTTTAAATCTGCATTTAGTACTTCCGCCTACCCATTGTAATTCCATAAAGTTCATGAGACATTACGGCCCTGGTTTTAAGGCTGTGGAGCTACATTGTTCTGGTGATTGGGACAACAGAGCAGGAAAAAAAAAGTGGTGAAATTCTATTCTACATGTCGCATAGTGGGTCAAGGTGGAGCAAAAACCCTTAATAGAAATCAGTTGGTGGGAACAATGGAAAGAAAATGATCAGGAACTAGGTCAGAACAAGAAATAACATCAGATAGGAGGCTGATGAAGGGGTACAGGCTATACTGACAGGAGGCCCAGGTCTTCCTCTCAGCCTGTTCACTCTGTTGAACATCTTCCAAACCCTTTATTACTTTGGACCCTCTGTCTAATTCTTTACTTAGTGACCTGACCTCTTCCATCCCAGCCCCTATCCTTTGGAAGTCCCTGCCCTGGGTCACTAGAGCCATCATGACAAGGTAGTTGCTGGGGGGATCCCTTTCCACTGTCCTTCAAGTATCTGAATGGTGTGAAGGGGATTCCGCTAGCATACATACCAAATTAAAACTTAGTATTTCTTTCCTGTGGAGACAGTGTTATACAGTTAAGTTCCAGATTTCAGGTATTGTTAGTATTGTCACCGCTGAGGTAATGTGATACTGGCCCAGATGGGGGCTGTGCACACAGTGTTCCTTTATTGCAGTGGAGGAATGCTGAACTTGGGAATTGACTACCTTTACAGCAAGGAGTAAGCAAGCCTCCTAATTGTCCCGAGGGAGATGTTACCTCATCTCTCAAGGTTTCAACCCTGAGAAATGGCCTAGGTAAAGAGTGGTCAGGGCCTTGTATTCTTGTTGTACCCAGGAGGACATGTAGTAGCACGACTCACAGGGGACCCCCTAAAGGAGTATCTTCCAAGGAAAATATGAATCTAAAATAAACTGTTTACAATGCAAAGCAGTGCAGAGAAACTCTTAGAAAAATGGAGAGTGCCTATGTTCTATTTCAGAAGAACAAAAAGTGTAACTTTTACTGACACTTAAGCTGCTCATTTTATCTGTAACACCCAAGAATAGATACTCTTTGGGTCAAGGTGTGAGCTGAATATCCTTAAATTGTGTGGGTACCTCAGATCTAAGAAGGTAAATAATGAATAGATACTTTTTAGTAACTAAAGTCTTTAACAGAAACATGGAGATCATGATATTTCTTTAGGCTATAAAGTAGAGGAATCCATCAGAACAAATTCAACAGGAAGATTTGGAGATCTGAAAAGCTATCCACATTCTAGTAAAAAAAATCACTTCTGTGTTGACTACTTTTTGGCTTTGCTGCTACCAGGGACTCTGCAAATAAAAGAAAAACATGACTTGTTAAAATATTTGCAGTTCCTTTTTAGATGGAGATTTGGGGCTTCTAAAAATTTATCTTGAATAAAAGACGTTGACAAGTAATCTCATTTGTTTTTACAGTATCTTTGGAATGGGAAGTGAACAGAAGGTTTTTTCTTTTTTTCCCTGATGTGTTGCATTAGGTTAGATTTATTTCGTGGCGACGTTAACATTCTTTATTCTGTATTTTTCAGTGTAGCATCTTGATAAGGTTAATAAATAATTATTTTTAGAGGGGTGCTGATTTATATCAATAAATAATTAAATACTTCTCTCCTTTCTCTGATTTCCCTTCCTGTAACCTGTCCCTGGAGACTCATTCTTAAGGAGACAGTCCTCCCATGCCCTAGATGCTTTCTAGCCATTTTGTTCCCCTGTTCAGAAGCAGTCACTGTTACTAGTTTTTTATGCATTCTTCCTGAGACAGTTCTTTAATATATAAGTATTTGTCTTTTTACCTATTCACCTATTTTATGGAAATGGTAACATACTATAAACACTGTCCTGCACCTTGCTTTTCTCACTTAATACATCTTAGAGATTTTTTTCCACATCAGTACATAAGAAGTTTTCCTATTTTTGTAATAGATGCATGGTAGTCTTACTTCACAGGGGTGCCATAATCATTTAAGAGTTTTGCAGGTTTTTTCTTTGTAAACTTTCCTCCACTGAATAACTTGTTACTTATTTCATTTTGTTCATGAGCAAGTATACCTGTAGGAGAAATTCCTGTAATTGGAGAGTCAGAAGGTAGGTAGTTTTTCACCTTAGGGGTAAACTGTTCTTTTACACAGCTGTAATTTGTTCTTCCACTTTCAGTGCATGAGAGTGACAGTTACAGGGTTTCTTAATGGAACCCATAGATAGGTTTCAGTGTTTACATAAACAAGTTCCCTTTTCTTCGCCTCACTCATTCCTTGCATAATTATTTGTAATACTTTGTGTGCATGTACATTTGTCTGGAAAGAGAGTCCATAGCTTCCTAATGGCCTTTTGAGGTGAATGAAAGTCCTTGGTTGTTTGGTTTTCTAATAGCTTAATTGAGCTAAAATTCATACACCATAGAGTTTGCCCTTTTAAAATGTACTATTTAATGGTTGCTTAGTATATTCCCAGAGTTGTGCTACTATCACTGTGTCTAATTCTGGAATATTTCATCACCCTAAAAAGAAACTCCATTCCCATTAGCAGTCATTCCTCATCCCCCAACCTCCACAGCCCCTGGCAACTACTTACTGATCTGCTCTCTGTATGGAGTTGCCTATTCTGGACATTTCATGTCAATGGAATTATACAGGATGTAGCTGTTGTATATGATGTCTTTCAGTTAGCATATTTTTCAAGGGGCATTCATGTTGTGACATGTATCTTACTTACTCCTTTTTATGGCCAAATAATATTCCATTGTTCCGATATACCACATTTGGACTATCCATTCATCAGTTGATGGACATTTGGATGGTCTCCACTTTTTGGCTGTTATGAATAATGCTGCTTTGAGCATTCATGTACAAGTTTTCATTGTCTTTTAAAAACCATTTTTAGTATATAAAGTGTTTACAAATCAGAAAAATGCAAGTTAATCCAGCAATCAAATGGACAAAATAAGTGAATAGATAATTTACAAAGGAGAATGGCAAATGATTTCAATGAAAGGATCAATAGCTATATAGTCTTAGAAGGTGTATGTTCTCCAGAACATTACTGCTTTACAAATATGTGAAAGAATATTAATTGTTAACAGAAGAGGACTTCTGACTGGTTAAAGGTGGTTAACAAATGATACTCAAGGATTAAACCTGTTATGGTTAAAATTTTCTGTGGCTCTTACCCCCCCCTTGATTATGAGTTCTAAAGGAAAGTTTCTTTTTTCGTTTCCTGTAACTCCTTAGTGTTATGTGTGCACTGCAGCCGTATGTGTGTGTGTGTGTGTGTACATGTGTATTAGACTTTGTATATGGTAATAATTTCAAATTTTAAAAAGTTGCAAAAACAAAAGTAGTGCAGAGAACACCCATGTGCCTTTACCTGGATTCACCTATTGTTAACATTTTACCACATTTGCTTTATTAGTTCATGTTATCTATCTGCCTGTCTATCCATCTATCAATACATACATACTCAAATTTTTTCCTGAACTATTTTAGAGGAACTTACATACCTCATAGTCCTTTACCCCTAAGTATTTCAGTGTGTATTTCCTCAGGATAGGGATATTCTCTTAAATACCTGTAGTACAGACCCATAAATTTATGTTTGTAAAATACTTTATTCAAATGTCAATGTTACAGTTTTATCAGTTCAGTTTTTTTCCCTCCAATACAGGATCCAGTTTAGGGTCAGATATTGCATATAGATGTCATGTCTCTTTAGCTTCTTTTAATCTGGAACATTTCCACAGCCTTTGTCTTTTTGACACCTTTGAGAAATTCATCTCTTTTCTAATATAGTTTTTTTAAAATTAATTAATTAATTAATTAGGCTGCGTTGGGTCTTTGTTGCTGCGCGCGGGCTTTCTCTAGTTGTGGTGAGTGGGGGCTACTCTTTGTTGTGGTGCGTGAGCTTCTTATTGCGGTGGCTTCTTTTGTTGTGGAGCACAGCCTCTAGAGCGCAGGCTCAGTAGTTGTGGCGCATGGGCTTAGTTGCTCTGCGGCATGTGGGATCTTCCCGGACTGGGGCTCAAACCCGTGTCCCCTGCATTGGCAGGCGGATTCTTAACCACTGCGCCACCAGGGAAGTCCCTCTAATATAGTTTTGATAAGTACTTCACATTTATTTTTGCATAGTCCTATTTGATTCTCACAGAATCCTTGTAAAGTAGGCTTTATTCCCATTTTACCATTGAATGAAATCAATTGGTTAAATATTTCAGCCAAGGCCATATTACTTAGATGGCTAATATTGATAAAGTGGTATGTGCCAGATACTTTCTAAGTGCATAAAACCTCCTGTTGGCCTTTTGAGGTGAATGAAAGTCCTGATAAATACAGAATAAGGAGCAGACTGAGCGATCTTGGGAGGAGATTAGATTTTTATTCCTAGGCTCTGTTTTTCTGCTTTTGTAGGAATTAAATGAGATTTCCAGATTTTGTCTGTTTTTGTTTTTGTTTTAGTCTGATATTTAAAATTTGAAATGTGTAAAAATAGGAGATGGAGTGAGGACAGATATTTTCAATATTACTTTAGTTGCGCAGTTTATCAGAGCAGCTGTGAGGCACATTGTTGTTGGAATTAAGAATTTTTGCCTCCTCACCCAGTTTATTCATAGCTGCAGGATGTTTCTTTTTACTGACACTTATGTGTATGGTACATTATAGTTTACAGAGAACCTTCATGTCCATTACTCATTTGATCCTCACCTCAATCATATGACCTGCGATAATGGAGTTAGGATTCAAGCCTAGGCCTTCTCTGAGTCCAGTGCTGTTGTCATTACTCTGTGCTCCATTAATGGGGCTTTACTTTCAAAGCAGCCCTGATGCAGTGCAAACTTCAAATTACCTACATCTTGAAACTTGCTGCTCCCTTTTCTCTCCCTCTGCAAATGTATTCTCTTAATTAAAAAAAAAAAAAATTCAAGCAGATGGTTTTACGTCTTGAGAGACAAAGTATAAAGATGGACCTTATTTGAACAGTCTGGTATCAAATAAAACAGCAAAGTTAATATCATCCATATTTTATGATACAGTAGTCATTATTGTGCTACATGGTAATTAAGCACACATGTTTAACATCAGTGCTAGAACCATTTTGTTTTTGGATTGGATGAGACCTTTAGAGGATTAAAGCGGTGGCTTTAAACATTTTGTCCATAATCCACAGTAAGAAACGTATTTTACATTTCTCTTGACATACACAGTCTAATGAAACAAGAGATAAGCTCTTACTAACTCCCTCTTTTTATTAATGTTTAAATAGACTCTGGGAGAAGAAATGATTTTTCTAAGATCTTCCAATTAATTTATTGCAGTGCTGGGACAAGAATTAAGAACCTCTGACTTCTGGGACTTCCCTGGTGGTCCAGTGGTTAAGAATCTGCGCTCCCAATGCAGGGGGCCCAGGTTCAATCCCTGGTTAGGAAACTAGATCCCACATGCCGCAAGTAAAGATCCCGTATGCTACAACTAAGACCCGGTGCAGCCAAATAAATAAATAAATAAATAAATAATATTTTTTAAAAAAAATGGTCCACATCCGAAGTGAGAGAGTAGCATTGACATATATACACTACCAAATGTAAAATAGATAGCTAGTGGGAAGCAGCCGCATAGCACAGGGAGATCAGCTCAGTGCTTTGTGACCACCTAGAGGGATGGGATGGGGAGGATGGGAGGGAGATGCAGGAGGGAGGAGATATGGAGATATATGTATATATATAGCTGATTCACTTTGTTATACAGCAGAAAGTAACACAACATTGTAAAGCAATTATACTCCAATAAAGATGTTTAAAAAAAAAAAGGTCCTCATCAAAAAAAATCATAAAAAAAAAAACTCCCGACTTCCAGTGTTGTCATTTTTAAAAAAATTTATTTATTTTGTTTTATTTATTTTTGGCTGTGTTGGGTCTTTGTTGCTATGCATGGGCTTTCTCTAGTTGCGGTGGGCGGGGGCTGCTCTTCGTTGCAGTGCACAGGCGTCTCATTGCAGTGGCTTCTCTTGTTGTGGAGCATGGGCTGTAGGCAAGCAGACTTCAGTAGTAGTGGCTCGTGGGCTCAGTAGTTGTGGCTCACAGGCTCTAGAGCGCAGGCTCAGTAGTTGTGGCGCACAGACTTAGTTGCTCCGTGGCATGTGGGATCTTCCCGGACCAAGGCTTGAACCCGTGTCCCCTGCACTGGCAGGCGGATTCTCAACCACTGCACCTCCAGGGAAGCACCCGGTGTTGTCATTTAATGACTAAATTACTATTACTCTTATATAGCTACACCAAGTATTTCTAGGGACATATGAAGCAGAGGAGTCATTAATTGAAGGCACAGGAAACTGCTCTGAGGATCTTTGAAGATCCTGTGCACAGTACTAAGATTCCTCCATTCTTCAGGAGGCTCTGCCCGCAGTGTGGCTTTCCTAAGGGCATCTGGTGGATACTCTTGTCTTTGCCTCTCTACCAGTTGTTCTTTCTTTTCACTCAGAAGATGGGATTGGATAGAGCAGCTTGGACCTACAATCTAGTAGGGATTTTGTCTGTTATCCTTTCTCACTCAGGAAATCATACTACATGCCACAAGGCATTCTTCATTCAGAAATAAAAAAGAGAGAGAGAGAAACGAAAACTTTGGGGTGAAAATTATCTACTTGACTCTGCCAATTTAATGGCTCCTGTTACCAGTAATGAAGAGTCTTTATTTAACTTTTAATGAGTAGGAAAAGATTATACCACACACACACACACAACTTAATAGAGAGTAAATAAAATTCTGGCTTTCTGTCATAAGATTTGAGAAAAGTAGATGTAGTATAAGTAAAGATTTTGTTTTTCTGTTTTAAATAATTTTATGAGAAAAAAAGGAGTGTACTTAAGATTCTTAAGAGAAATCAAATTAAAATATTTAATTTATTTGAATATTTAAAATAAGGTTGCCATAAGTTAAATTTGCCATTGATTTTTGCTGTACATCTTTTTTAGGATGTATTTATAATAAGTATATTTACTATGATATACAATAATATAATAGTTATATAAATTAAAAGAAGTATTTAAGAAAATTTACTCCTTTGCCTTTTAAATCAATTTCAAATAAACAAAGTTTATTCTTTTTTTTATTTAATTGAAAAAAATTTTTGTTTGATATGATGAAGAGGTTAATCAGTGACAGTTTCTGCTTCATACGTCAGTTTAGAGGGAAAGATTCAGCAAAATGAGAATTAGAATTGACAGATGTGCAGTAAGCCAGTGATTGATTCACCTGTATGTTACCAGTACTTGATCTCTCTTGAGCTTGTGTGTGATGTTAGAATGTATTTCTTAGCAGTAAAATATTTTATTTTAATACCTTTAATTTATAGCCATTCAGGACTTTGAAGCTTATTTCTTAGCAACATCACAGAATCAAGGGTCTAAATAGTCTTATTTTATTTGTAAGAAGAACATAATATCTTATAGTGTTTATCAGTCACTAACTTAAAATTAAAAAACATAATGGAAAGAGACTTAGAATTTTGACTCTTAAATTGATCCAGCCTTCAAAAAGTACTAGTCCATTTGTGGAAGTTCTCCCTTTACGAGATTCTTTCTTACAGTCAAATAAATGTTTGTTTGATAATGAAACACCATATTTTATAGTGCAGTGTCACTAAAGGGAGAATATTTTGCTGCCGTGGAGCTTTTTCTTTTTTCTTTTTCCAAGGCACAATGCTTGGTGGAAGAGTTTTCTGAAGGCAGGATGACCAGAAGCAGTGACTGTTAGCTGTTAGCAGTGACTGTTAGTGAACTGCTAGCTGTTCACTCATTTGAGTCATGTTGAATCTTCTCATACGCCCATAAGGGAGATGTGTCAATTGATTAATGGTCCAGAGTATTGATTTTATGTTTGCAGACTGCTAATAGAGGAGAGTAAGCTTCTATTCAAGCAGTTCCGTAAGCCTTCAATTTCAAACAGGCACATAATTAAAGTAACCATACAGCTCACTGAGTTTAGAGTTCCATACTGTGATGCAAGACTTCCTGTTTGGTATTTAAAAGCAGTGTGGAGCTGTTGTGTCAGAAGCACTGGGCTTGGAATCAACAGTCCTAAGTTCTAGCCTTGGCTCTTCTACTCTCTAACAGCATCAAATGATAAGGCTTATTTTTAAAAATCTTGAAAACTGTAAAAATTTCAACAAGAGGAGATTAATTAAATGTATTATGGAACACCAAGATAATTGAACTACTATGCTGCCATTCTCATGGCATGTCAAAGATGATCATGATACACTGTATGTTAAAAAATCAGTTTACGGCACTTCCCTCGTGGCACAGTGGTTGGGAATCTGCCTGCCGGTGCAGGGGACACGGGTTCGAGCCCTGGTCTGGGAGGATCCCACGTGCCGCGGAGCAACTGGGCCCGTGAGCCACAATTGCTGAGCCTGCGCATCTGGAGCCTGTGCTCCGCAACAAGGGGCCGCGATGGTGAGAGGCCCGCGCACCGCGATGAAGAGTGGCCCCCACTTGCCGCGGCTGGAGAAAGCCCTCGCGCAGAAGCGAAGACCCAACACAGCCATAAATAAATAAATAAATAAATAAAAATTGGGGGGAAAAAATCAGTTTACAAAACAGTTATTATAGTGTAATCCTTTTTTTCATATAAAATATCATTCCCCATCAAAAAAACCAAACAGTATGTGTGTGTTTAATCTGAAAATTATGGTTTTTTGCCTAGAATATACAGAATGATTTAAATATTATTTATTTATTTATTTTTAAATTTTTTAATTTTTTAATTAATTAATTATTTATTTATTTTTGGCTGTGTTGGGTCTTCGTTTCTATGCGAGGGCTTTCTCTAGTTGCGGCGAGCGGGGGCCACCCTCCACCGCGGTGCGCGGGCCTCTCACTTCATTGCGGTCGTGGTCTCTCTTGTTGTGGAGCACAAGCTCCAGACGCGCAGGCTCAGCAGTTGTGGCTCACGGGCCCAGTTGCTCCGTGGCATGTGGGATCCTCCCAGACCAGGGCTCGAACCCGTGTCCCCTGCATCGGCAGGCAGATTCTCAACCACTGCGCCACCAGGGAAGCCCTAAATATTATTTATTTAGATAGCTGAAGACAGCTTGCTGAAATGTAAAGTTGGAACTCTGTGTTTGGTGATTCCTGTGGATTTTATATATTTTTACTGTATTTATCCTTTGTATTTGTTGGTAATATTGAGTATTTACTGCATTTTCAGAGCTATTGTATCTTTTTCTATGGGAAGAAATGAATATTTGGCCACAGGTGGTTTTCATTTTTTTAGTATGAGGCATGTGCATTGACAGCCTTTGAAACTTTATGCTGTATAATATGCAGGTGCTTTTATTGTTTACAGAAATCCCTAATCCTTGTTTGAAATTTATTAAATGGTGTGCCATCTGTAAGCCTTCCTAAATTCCGTACATTAATTAGCCTTTAAAGTAAGGTTACCTTTTATCTAACTTTTAGTATAAACTCTTCCATCTGGGAACCTTCTCTTTTATGTGTTTGTTCAGCGTTCTGTGTACTTAAGCACTCTAGTATTAAGTATTAATTATGGACACTGGCATTCTAAGTAACAATGAAGATCACTGAGAGTAACAGTAGTTTGAACAAAGTGGCATTGTCCAGAGAATAGTTTGAAATTGATGAATAATCAATCCATCGTGGCTTTGCCACCTCTGTTTGTGTGTGTGTGTGCGCACGTGTGTGTGTGCGCACGTGTGTGTGTGTCTGTGTGTGTGTTTAGCATTACTGAAGAGTGGGATAGTTATTCCACAGGGACACTTTGTAAATTTTGTAGATGGTTATATAAGTCAGCATTGTTGTGAAGTTTCAGTTAAAAAAGAAAAAAAAAAGGAAAAAATACTCTTCTTGACATCTCATATAATGTTTCTTTTCCTTGTGGATTCTGATTGCTTGGTTAGCTTTGGTATACCTCTGTTTCTAGCAATGTAGTATGGGGTGGGAATTGTGTTGTTATTTCAAAAGAAATCAGTATTAAATTATTTAATTTTATTTACCAATCTGAGTAAGCGTTATTAAACACCCACAGTAAAATGTTTATTTTTTTAAAGTCCTTTACAAAACAGAGAACTCAGTAATTCAGTCATCTGTATTCTTACAATAATAAATTTAATATTATTTGGTGCTTTTTATGGACTTTTGCTACCTCACCATCTCTCCCAAATAAATTAGACTAAAATTAAAACAAATAGGTTCCACACCTTAGTTTAGAAAATATGACAAAAATAATTTTGCTCAGTAAGTTTTGATTATGGTAGCTATTGTGGGTCATATTACATGGTTTTGGTTTCCAGGGTATAAAATCTAGGTGGAGAGAGAGAGAGTCAACATTTTTGAAACAGTTGAGACCATTGGAGTGTCCAGGTGTATCTTCCAAATTATAAGGGCATAAGAAATTCAGACAATATAAAAACTCCGAGTGGTTTATCATATTTAGAGTTCGGATGGTCCTTAATATTAGCTTAGTAGAGGAGACAGCATTCCAAATTGGAACAAACAGTATGAATAAAGGAACGAGTTAGGTGTGTATGAAGATCATGGAGTAGCCTTAAATGTTAAGATTGGAGGGTGTGGTGTGAATAGTTGTGGGGTTAGAGAAGTAGGGGGTGGTCACATTATGGAAGATTTTGAAAGCAAAGGTGGGTAGCTAGAATGCCTGACTAGCTTGCTTTTGCAATGGAATAGCAAGATTAAAATGTTTTTAGGGGAAGGAAGTTATCTTAGAAATGGTAGACAGAAGGAGCCTGAAGCCAATTAAAGTAGTTAGGAGGCTATTGTAGTAGTCTAGAGATGAGTTAATGAGTGCCTGCATTAGGAGAATGGCAGTGGAAACAGAAAGGAATGACTGAGAGACACTTTCACTGGAAGAAACTTGGTCATTAGTATATCCTCAGTACATATTTAGTGAGTAAATGGGAGGTTGAGAGAGGGAGTAAATTTAGACAATGAAAGAAAAATAGGTTACTGGTCACATCTTCCATTATATCCTGAGAAATACTTACCACTGATATAAAATGAATAGATTTAAAAAAAATAGAGGGAGATAATGAGTTCAGTTTGCACATAGTGAATTTCAAGTGATGGTAACTCTACAGGTAGAAGTGGCCTTATAAGTAATTGGATATATGGTTCTGAAAAATAGTCAATTAATTCAGGGCCTGCGATATAGATTGAAGGTGTATGTATATATACATACATATATATGTAGTGTTTCTAAAGGGAAAATTGGAAGATCAATAAATAAGCCTTAGAAAACACCAGAAGAAAACATTTAACAGGTTTTAGAAGGCCTTACTTAATCATTTGATTTCAATTTACTTAGTTTGAGTAGTATTTTTTAAAACAACCAGTAACCTGTGTTTTGAACAATTTGTTTAAAGATAATTGTAAAAATCAGTATATTCTTAACTGATCTGATCCTAAAATCCAAATATTTTGATTCATAACTTTTCCTAGATTGCTGTGCTAAGGAGACAGCAACGTATGATAAAAAATCGAGAGTCAGCTTGTCAGTCCCGCAAGAAGAAGAAAGAATACATGCTAGGGTTAGAGGCAAGGTTAAAGGCTGCCCTTCTGGAGAATGAGAAGCTGAAGAAAGAGAACGGATCCCTGAAGCGGCAGCTGGATGAAGTTGTGTCAGAGGTGAGTGATGGTAGTGATAGAGCCAGGATAATGGGTTAAAGTGTTCTTTTTTTCTGATAAATCAATTGGAAATTTTACATTTTAAATTAAATTGTGTAAAATAATAGTACTAGGGAAGGGCAGGCACAGTAAACCCCAAAACATTTGTAGTAAGGATAAAGTATTGGAAAGAGGAGGTTTTGAATTGTACCTCACAAGCTGTACACAAAAGTTGTCTCCTTTTCCTGGGTTTCTCCTCACTTATTACCATAGCACTCTCTTGTTTTTTTTTTTTTTTTTGACTAAATGAATCACATTGAGGCTCCTAAATAGTCCCACTAGGTCGTCCCTTTTAAAGAAGAAAACAATACAAAATAAAAAATTGTTAATGTTTTCTTGGTCTACATGCCCACTATTATGTTTTCTGTTTTGTTGCCATGCTGGTCCCAACAAGGTTAATCTTCTCCTCAGTTCTGTTGATGAAATCTGCTGCTTTCAGGATTTCCTACTGCATTGCTGTCCTGAACCAAATTGATGCCTCTGCCTACTGAGTGGGGCTTCTTATATTGCTCTTTCTGTCTTTCCTTGAGCGTATGGGAATGTTCCATTATGTTACTGAAAACAATGATTTAATAGGGAGACAAACCACAGAAGTATCTTAGGATTCTTTGAAGATCCATAAAATTATAAAAATTGTTGAATTCTTTCCTTTTGGGTGAGGATGCCTCTGCCACAGTGTGGCTGCTATGTTTCTTCTCTCCTGCTACTCTCCTTTTCTCTCTCTCTGGAAGGTTCTGCTCTAGTCTTTTGAAAAGTACTATTTCCTCACATTTGCGTTTTGTTTTTTTGTTTAAGTATTCACATAACTGGTGAAGAGGAGAGTTGTTGTCTTAGATGTTGCTTTTTGTGAGATGGATGTGTAGTTCAATTGTATTTAATATGGTCCTTTTCTTTAGAACCAGAGGCTTAAAGTTCCCAGTCCAAAGCGAAGAGCTATCTGTGTGATGATAGTTTTGGCATTTGTAATACTGAACTATGGACCCATGAGGTAAGTGTATAGATATTTATTTTGGATACTAATGCTAAAAATTTAAATTCTTGTTATTATTCTAGCTCTAGTCATAAGCTAGGGAAAAATGGATTTGTTTTGTTCTTCTCAAAGACAAGAAGGGAGAAGAAAGATTGGTTCCTCCTCCTTGTTCTTCACCTAGGTCTGGCAGAAAGTTCATGTTTTTCTTTTTTTTTTTTTTAATAAATTTATTTATTTATTTATTTATTTTGGCTATATTGGGTCTTCGTTTCCGTGCGAGGGCTTTCTCTAGTTGCGGCAAGCGGGGGCCACTCTTCATCGCGATGCGCGGGCCTCTCACTGTCACGGCCTCTCCCGTTGCGGAGCACAGGCTCCAGACGCGCAGGCTCAGTAGTTGTGGCTCACGGGCCTCGCCGCTCCGCGGCATGTGGGATCTTCCCGGACCAGGGCACGAACCCGTGTTCCCTGCATTGGCAGGCGGACTCTTAACCACTGCGCCACCAGGGAAGCCCAAGTTCATATTTTTTAATGATGAAAGCCTTAAGTTATTCAACAGATCACTGATGAAGCAAAATAATGAACTGATTAAGAACATGGGCATTGAAATTAGACTGCCTGAGTTCAAATCCTATCTCCTCCACTTAGTAACTTTGTTGTCTTAGGCAAGTTACTTAATCTCTCTATGCCTCAGTTACTTACTTTTAAAATGTGTTTATAAGAATAATATTACCTACCTCAATACTATGATACTTGAGTATCAGAGATTATAAGGCACTTGGGTGGCTTCCTCCCTAGCTATAAAATAAGTAGGTAGAGCAATAATTCTCAGTTTCTTCTTTAGTAGATTTGGAATGGGAATCAGTATAAATATTTTAAGCCTCTAGCTGAACTTGGTTCAGGTTTTCAGCTAAATCACAACTGAGAAATGCTGCTTTTGTGTTGGAGTCATAGAATACTAGAATTCAAAGGGATCTTAGAAATCGTCTTTTTCAGACTCCCACTAACCATGGCACACTCAACACATGAACAAAATTAGCATCCTACGTGTTGGAGAGTCAAGAGTAGTTGGACAGGGGCTGTGCCTTTAAAGATCTCGTGATCCAGCTGGAGGAGAGACATGTAAAAGGATGACTACAGGATAATGTGATGAATGTCATAACATCAGTATGAACAAAGTACTAAAAGAATATAAATGAAAATATGGATTCCTTGAGGAGAAGGTTCATGTCATATTGATAGATGCTCAAAACATTTTTTTGTTGAATGACAGAATGGTAAGGGACATCCCATAGAGGAAGCTGAATCTTAAAGTGTGATGACAGTGTGTCAGGTGGAAAGTATGGGAAAGGCATGCCAAGCAGAGGGAGCAGCTATCTGATAAAAGGCACAATTATGAAATGGCCTGACATTTTCAGGAAAAAAATGAAAAATTCAGTACATTTTTATATATGTGGAAGTGTGTATGAGGAAATATGGCTAGCAGTATAAGTGGGGGCCAGATAATGAAGGGCCTTGTATGCTGCTATATACAGTGCTACTATAAACCAGGCATTCCTGAGTTTTTAGGCAGAGGTTAACAATCAGTTTTGTATCTTAGGAAGATGACTCTGAGGGTGATAGTGAGAATGGATTGGATGGAGGAGAAACTATTGGCAGAGACAGCATTAGGAGGCTGTTGGTGTATTTAAGGTAATAGATGAGAGCCTGAACTTAGACTATGGTGATGGAAAAGATGGACCATCTCAGGGTACATCTCTGAGATAGACTCTGTGGGATTTGATGACGAATACAATGTGGAACATGAGGAAGAAAAGAGAGAAATTAAACATAATTCCAAAATTTCTATCTTGAGGGACTGAATGGTGATGCTGTAATATGAGGTAGCCAACATAGAAAGATGAATAGTTTTATGATGGAAGACAATGGTTTTATTAGTAGTATGGGAAATTTGAGATAGTGACTAGATATTGGGAATTACCATGATAGATAGGTAGACAGACAAACAGAGATGTTAGTGGAATAGCTGAGATTATCCAAGGAGAAAAATAGAGGAAGAAGAGTAATAAGAATCTGAGGGAATCAGCATGAGCAGTAGATTGACTCAGGAAAAGAAACTTAGAGTGAATAGGGTTAGGGACAGAATGAGAAGAGAATGGTTTTCTGAAGCTAAGGATGAAAAGAGTTTCAAGAGGGGCTTGAGCAGTGATATCACATGCTGAGGGCTTGAGAGAGGCAGAACACTGAGACAGGAACATTGAATTTGGTAATTAGCAGGTCAGTAGTAATCTTGGAAAGCAGATTTATTAGGGATAGGAGCGAAATCTATATTAAAATTAGTTGAGAACTGAAAGTTGTAAGTTGAATAATCTCTTTTTTATTAATAAAATTTTTTATTATGAAGATTTTCAAACAGAGAAATTAGAGAGAAATAGTATAATGACCCCCTTTTTCATATGTTTGATGGCCAAACTAGGTCACTCCCATTTTATTCCTATGTAGTTGGTTTCTAAAAAATAAAATATAGATCTCGTATTGGACTTTTGTTATTGTTTGGTGTTAGCACAATTCCCCAGAGCATTTGATATCTCATCATGGAGCCCCAGAGACCTATCTACTTTTTAATTAGTTCACTAAGGCAACTCAGTGAAAAGAAGTCATAATTCTGAGTTGACTTATTTTTGAAAGTTCACACTACATTAGACAAGTTACATAGAATATGCTGAAGAGATACCTGGAGTAAGCATTTGAATTATTAAAAAATTATTTTACTACTTTATTCATTATTTACTCTTGACATTTTACCCATATTTTTCATATTAAAATTATTTTGTCATTTTAATTTTTGTATTTGAGGACTGGGACTTCTTTATTCATGAAGATCTATCTCTTGATTAATAAAGGAGAAAAGAGACATGCTAATCAAAACTTTGTCATCCTGACTTAGGAACTTGAATATAATTAAATTCCTTGAATAAAGTGAATCAGATTACTGTGGAGTGAATATAGAGTCACCAACAGCTCTCAAAATGAAGCGTTTTATACTGGGACCCTCAGTACCAGAGGGGGCTTCATGGGTGTAGGCCATTTGTTAGAACTTCTCCAGCTACACTCATTTCTTCCTTTCAAAGTCTCTTTTATATAATGACTTTTCCACTGACTTTCCTCTGTGACTTTTGCCACAGCCATTGAGGATAACAGAGCCATAGGTTTCAATTATTATCTTATATTTAAATACCAGTTTTTAAAGGTGACCATTAGTAGTTATACCCTGAAGATTCTTCTATTCTAGTATACTATATAATTTAGTTATTTATTTTCTTTATTTCCTTGCAGAGATTTTCATCTCTTTTTTTGTTTTACAGTGCTTAGAACAGTGCCTGGCACATAGTGGTCTCTCAATAAATATTTGTGGTATGAATGAATATGTTCCCCCCTACCCCCACCCCCCATTAGTAGTAAGTTATTTATTTATTTATTTTTTTTTAAGGAATTCCTTTATTTTTTTTTTATTATTTATTTATTTATTTATTTTTGGCTGTGTTGGGTCTTCGTTTCTGTGCAAGGGCTTTCTCTAGTTGCGGCAAGCGGGGGCCACCCCTCATCGCGGTGCACGGGCCTCTCACTATCGCGGCCTCTCGTTGCGGAGCACAAGCTCCAGATGCGCAGGCTCAGTAGCTGTGGCCCACGGGCCCAGTTGCTCCTTGGCATGTGGGATCTTCCCAGACCAGGGCTCGAACCCGTGTCCCCTGCATTAGCAGGCAGACTCGCAACCACTGCGCCACCAGGGAAGCCCAGTAAGTTATTTTTTGATAAGTCTTTAGCTAGTTGTATTTCTCTTTTAAAAGGATTACTTGTAGTCTTGACCAAAAAATCTTTTCTTTTGGTATGAGTTGCTATAAACCTACTTGCATGTATTAAACATGTATCTAGTGTTTATTGACAAGTAACCTGCTTGCCATACTCTGCATATATTTACTAATTCCTATTTTTGTATGTTTATGTACACCATTCCTAAACTGAAAGAACTTCCTTCTGTCTTTCAACTTATGTGTTTTAGTCTCGCCCCACTGACATTCTTGATATTGCTTTATTCAACTGCTTCTCACCAGTTATCAATTTGTTACATTTTCTTCCACTTGTTGAAGTTGTGCTTTGTGCTGTTATTGTTTCTTATGCATATTTTGCCACAGGTATAAGGTCTTAGATCATGTTGTCTAGTTCTTTAATTTTGTCCTGTAGAGACAAGACAGTGTTCATCCCAGAGGAGATACACAGTTATGTGTGTTCATTTGCTATTTCTCAAAAGCTGTGTGCTTTTAGTTCCTCATTTCTTATCTAGGCTATATGAGGTACTCATTATTTATTCAGTCAGACATACAGCAAATATTTTTAGAGGACTATTGTTTACCAGGTACTGAGCAAGGAGCCAGGAATGCAAACGTGAATAAAAGTCTAGTAAGAGAAGCACATATGTAAACAACTGTAGTATGAAAAAGAATTATGTAGATGTTGTATAAAGGTAGGGGCATATTCTTTTTTTTTTAATATATATATATATTTAAAAGTATTTATTTATTTATTTGGTTGCACCGGGTCTTAGTTGCAGCAGGCGGGCTCCTTAGTTGCGGCAGGCGGGCTCCGTAGTTGCGGCGCGTGGGCTCCTTAGTTGTGGCATGCGAACTCTTAGTTGCGGTATGCATGTGGGATCTAGTTCCCTGGCCAGGGATCGAACCCAGACCCACTGCATTGGGAACGCAGAGTCTTATCCACTGCACCACCAGGGAATTCCCAATAGGGGCATATTGTTGAAGGAACATCAGTGACTCTGATGATGGTAGTCACAGAGGCTTTATGGAGTAGCATTTGATGAATGAATAAAGAGAATGGAATTATGCTGCAGGAAGTGAGGATGGTATTGGGGACGTCTTGCTGTGAAAGCCCTCATAAGTCAACAGAGATTTGAAAAATAAGACAGGAACAAAAATTTTTAATGAATTAATGATCTTCACTGATGCTGAGGTGACGGGTGTATCACGGGTTGGGTCTTATTTCCATGAGCAAGTAGATTGATCCATTATGGATGGAGGAGATAATGGTCTCAATTTATTAATAAAGGTTTGTGTTTAAAAAAATTAGATGGACAGTACAAAAAGGAGAATTAAGAATGGGAGAAAGTTTAAATACTTGAAAATACTGAGCAACAACCTAAGGAAATCTGTGTCTGTCTCTGTGTGAAGGCTTTAGGAACAGAAAGCCAAGAAGTAGTGGGAATATTAGGAACTGTTCAGATTTTAAAAACATGTTAAAAGGTTTAGATTGAAGAAAAACAACAAAGAGAAGAGCTAGAAGGAATGAAGAAATATTAAAATGTCTTAACAAGTTGGAATATCTCCAGATACCAAGAAGGAAATAGGAAAGAAACTGGCTATGAAACTCATAAAAAGCAGGAACTATTTCTTCTGGAGAAAATTTGGCACAGTGAAATATCAAAGCTCAGAGAGCAACAATGTTTGAAAGACTGAAATCTATCCCTGAACCAAATGTTGGGAATGGAGATGTTGCATCGTGTATATTATTCAGAAGCATTTCTTAATTGACCTCATTGTTTGCAGTCTTTTCACTGCAAAACCAATGATCTTCTCAGACCTGGGAATCTGCCAGAGGAGCGGGAAATCCCCAGTTGAACCTTATTAGTACCACCTGGAAGATATTTATTGAACAACTTTCACATCCGTGGCCTTGAATATCTATAAAGCAAGCATTATTATGTTTTAATTGGTGCAGAAACTGCATAGGCTTTTAAATAATAGATTGTGAGTTCTAACTCAGCTTTTCTCAGGTACTACAAAACTAAGTCTGGCCAGACAAATAGACATTTTAATCAGAGATTTTGAAAGCATTTTAAATTTAGGAAGCTAAACTCTTTCAGAAGAGATCACATTACCATAGTAGTGTTGTTAATGTTGTTTCAGATGTTCAATGTAGAATTGAACTTTTGTGCCTTACTGGTATGGGTCCAAGTGAGAAAATATATAACACACATTTGCCAAATATAGGTATGCCTTAAGAAACATTTCCTGAAGGCACTTGGTGATGAAATGTAAATACATCTTACATCTAAAGTAAGAGTTTTGTCAAAGTAATGTGTAGCAAAACTGACTAGTTTGGAGAGTTTGGGGTTACTGAATAGTCATCGCACAGAAAAAGAAAATAAACTAAGTAGACTTAAAAGGGTTAATTTTTCTGACCTTATTGATATTGTGTGGATGGTAAAGAAGGCATCTAGCTATTTTTGGCACAGGATTCAAAGAACTGGCCTACTCTGGGTGGTCTATAAAAATAGTAACTCTAGGCAGCAGGGAATGGCTTAACAGGACAAATGTGAATTGGTAGGAAACCCTCTTCTTACTTACTACTCATTGGGGTTGATTCTATGATCATTAGTCGCATTTTATAGTTGTAGAACCTGAAATTTAACCCAGATCTCTTTTTAAGAAATGATCATTGAAAACTCTGCCTTTTCTACTAAACCATAAAGCATTTTTTTTTCCTACCATTCTTCAAGAAACCTTAAGGACTTCTGTTTTTGGCAGTATGGTGGGCTAGAGGTACAGAAAAACTTTGCATTGTAGTACACCGGAAAATGCTGGATTAAAAAACAAATCAAAACTCTTTTATTTCATGGCTGAACTGAGGAAAAGGAAGCACTTCTCAGAGGCGAGAATATTAAGGTAACATAAATCCATAATGGTAAGGTAACATTGGAAGTGGTGCTTGTCCTAGAGTTATTTCCTCATCCTTTTGTCCTAGCATCTGGGAAGAGGAAAGAAAGCTCTGGATCCAAACAAGGTGAGAAGTCACAACTGAAGCCCTCCTACCCCCACCCAAATAAAGCTGGAACTTCCAAAGACTGACATTCTTGGTTGCTAAAAGAGAAAAAAGTAGATTGCCATACCACATAGGGAGAGTGTTGGTAAGTACCTATCTTGGTATTGGCTTTGAGTAGAGTAGAAACAAAGAAAGAATTTTCTCTTTACCGCAAGCCTTAACTCATGCAGTTTGAGCCTGAATTTACACTACTTGTGTGGCCCCCAAAAAAACCAAGACAAAAATTTAGTTTAAGCAGTCCTGTGTTGGTGGTACTGCTAGTCTCCTGGCAGGATCAAATGTAAATCCTTCTCAGAGAAAGGCACTTTAAACAGACATCTAAAAAATTGCCAAAGGTAGGGTTCCAACTGAACATGAATCCACATCCTCTCACCTCCCCCAAATTATTAAACACACCAGGAAACAGGCCACCATGAATAAGAGTTAGAGGAAATAAACTGCAGAATAAAACTCTGAAAGACTACAGATATTTGAATTAACAGACACTAGAGGTAAAATAAATATGTTAAATAAAAGAGGGAATTGAAGTATGACGAAAGAACAAAAGACTGTAAGAATTATTCAGGACATTTTGAAAAAAAATCTGGAAATGTGATAATTAAAAAGTTGACATTAGAAAAACAATGCACAGGTTAAAACAAAAAATTAGGCACATTTGAAGAAAGAAATAGTAAATGGGAAGATGGATCTGAAGAAATTATACAGAATGTAACACAGAGAGACATAGAGATGGAAAACTTGAGAGATATTAAGAGATGCTACCATAACTATGGGGTTACACTACAGTAACTTAGTAATCAAAGTAACATCACTAGTCATGAGACATACTGACATCTTGTACCTCCTGATGTGATGCACTGAAAAGGGCACAACATCACTTCTGTGACGTTCTTGCCAAAATGGCATAACCTGGGTTTTACCAGGAAGAAATATCAGATAAAGCCAGATTGAGGGGGACATTAAAATATTTTTGTAATCTTCAAAAGTGTCAAGATTTTAAGGAAGAAGGAAAATAACCTCAAAGAAGAATTTGAGATATAGAAATGAAGAGCCAACAACAACAAAAATAATAAATGTGAATGAAACTTTTAAAAAAGTTGATGGTATAAAACATTAACAATGTCTAGTTTGTAAGGTTAAAACAAATAAAGATGGAAGTATAGTATTCCCCCCTTACCCTTGGGGGATATATTCCAAGACCACATGGATGCCTTGGAATCATGGATGGTATCAAACCCTATATATACTATGTTTTTTCTATACGTACATACCCATGATAAAGTTTAATTTATAGATTAGTCACAGTAAGAGGTTAACAACAGTAACTAGTAATAAAATAGAACAATTATAACAATATACTGTAATAAAAGTTATGTGAATGTGACCTCTTTCTCTCTCAAAATAGCTTATGGTACAAATTTAATGTCTTTTCCATCTTAACTAAGCACTTACACACTGTGGCCATAACTTCTGCAGCTTGAGATGTGATGACAAAAGTAGTACGAATTTCTTTTTCCTTCTTCACAATTTCATGGATAGAAAATTTGTTCTTACCGTAGATCTTAGCAACCTCAGCATATGATTTTTTTCCTTTCCATATTAAGTAGAGAACTTTACCTTTTCACTTAAAGGAAGCACTTTACGGCTTTGGCATATACAGATTGCCAGCATCACTACTCTTGCACTTTGGGGCCATTATTAAGTAAAATAAGGGTTACTTGAACACAAACACTGCAATACTGATACTGCGACAGTTGACCTAGTAACTGAGATGGCTGCTAAGTGACTAAACCAGTGGGATACACTAAACAAAGGGATGATTGACGTCTTGAAAGGGCGGGACTGAGCAGGACAGTGCGAGACTTCATCATGCTACTCAGAATAGTGCACAATTTAAAATTTATGAATTGTTTACTTCCGGAATTTTTCATTTAATATTTTTAGTATGTGGTTGATCGCAGGTAAATGAAACCGCGGAAAGTGATACCACAGGTAAAGGGGGACTACTATAATTTCTGGACAATAACATCTGATACATTGTGAGGGGTGTGACTGAACTTAAAGCACTCAAAGTTTCTATTGTTTGGGAAGTAGGTAAAGATAATGACTATGTTTAGACTTGTTAAATTAATTGGCATTTTAAAGTTTTGAGAGGTAACATCTAACAAAATATAATTAGAATATATCATTTCAAAATCTATTAGAAGTAGTATTGTGGAATGAGGTGTTCAGATTCAGTCAAAAAGATGGCATGAATAGAGAAATAAAGAAACAGCTAGATTATGAAAGCACAAAATATTGTAGTAGAAATGAATCTAGAATATTATCTGTAATCACAATAAATGGAAATGTACTGAACTGTGCATTTAGAAGGCAAAGATTGTCAGACTGGATGCGGGAGAAAAGCAAAATTCAACTTCATGCTGTTTATAAGAGAAACACCTAAAAGCATAAAGCTACAGAAAAGTAGAAGATCAAAGGATGGAAAAGCAAACAGTAGCTAAAAGAAAGCTGGAGTTACTCTCTTAATATCAGATACATATACTTTAAGGAGAAAAGTATTATTAGACCTAGTCACTACATGCTGATTTAAAAGTATAGTTTATCAGGAAGATATAATAATTCTAAATTAGTATGTTCCTAATAATATAGCTTGGAAACGATAACTGATGGACCTACAGGAGAAAATTGACATTCTGCTGCCATAGTGGGAAATTTTAGCATACCTCTCTCAGTAATTGATAGACCACATAGACAAGAAAATCTGCAAGGATACAGAAGATTTGATTATTGTCATTATTAAATTTGATCTAGTGGCTGTATGTATATATAGCATCTATCAACACATAGTTTTCCAACCATATATGAAAGTGTTAAAAATTAATCTGTACTAGGTCATAAAGGAAATATCAGCAAGTTTCAAAAACTAACATGGACTACATTTACTGTCAGTGCAGTTAAGCTAGAAATCAATAACAAAAAGATGTAGATGAAACTAAGAACTCCAATACTACTAAAAATTAAAAGGCGTAGTTCTAAATAACCCATAGATCAAAGAAGTCATAATGAAATTTGGTTTTAAATTATGGTATTAAAATGCTATTTATCAGACCTTGTAGAAAGTACCATACTGTGTGGGAAAAGCAAATTGCAGAAAAATATGTACAATATGATTACATTTATAGAAAGTTCAAATCAGAAAAACTGTACATTATGAATGCATGTGCATAAATGGTATAGCTATAAAGAAAAGCAAGGGAATTGTTATTACAGATTTCAAGTGGCATTGAGCAAGTTCAGCTCACCCCTAGGCTGGGCTAAGTATTTCTTGGTGTTCCCAAATTATCCTGTATACATATAATAGAATGTATCATATTTTACTAATTATTTGTTGGTGTATCTGTCTTCATCACTATAGACTCCTTTTTCCTTTTTTTTTTTTTTTTTTAATTCTTAGTGGTGCTTACTTTATTGAGATTCCACAGTTTCCCATGGACCATTCTTTTTTTTTTTTGGCCTCACTGAGTAGCTTGTGGGATCTTAGTTCCCTAATGAAGGATCGAACCTGGACCCTGGCAGTGAAAGTGCTGAGTCCTAACCACTGGACTGCCACGGAATTCCCTCCTTTTTTTTTTTTGAGAATAGAAGTTCTGCCTTATTCCTTTTTTTATATATTCTCAGCATCTAGCATAGTGTATGTAGTACATGGTAGACACATGTTGCACTGAATTGCAAAGGTTTTTGTCATGGTGACAGAGAGGGAAGGGCATTCCAGGCAGAGGCAATATTCTGAACAAATGCTTAGAGAGGTGAAAGAAGATGGCTTTTACCCACAGTAAGAAGCAGTCACGGATGGCTAGAGCTTACCTTGCTTTTAGATTGAGCTTGACGTGTTGTAGCTACTTGATAAATATTTGTTGGATGATCGTTGAGTGACTAAATGAATGAATGATTGAATGTTAATGAGCGTAGAATGTATGGTGGGGAATGGTAAACAATTGGGCTGAAAGGGTAGGCTGTGTTCAGGTCACATAGGCCATCATGTTCACTGTAAAGGAGAACAGCATGAAACAGTGACTAGTGCAAGGAAATGTCATAGTGAGCACCAAGTAATGTGGTGTATGTTGTGAGTGTCGTACTGAGAAGAGGGAGATAAATGGAGAGAGTTATTATAAGGAAAGACTTCACAGAGGAAAGTAAAATTAAAGATTTATAAGGAGAGAAGGAGAGAAGGACATTCCAAGGGAAGTGTATGACACATGACAGTAACCAAGGTATAATACAGAAATGGAAGAGAAGTTGTCCCCCCTCTTAAAAGAATAAAAATGGCAAAAAAAAATTTTTTTTGAGTCCTGGGCCTCTTATGACTGGTTCCATTTTCTTTTTTTTTTTAAATTTAATTTAATTTAATTTTTTATACAGCAGGTTCTTATTCGTTATCTATTTTATACATATTAGTGTGTATATGTCAATCCCAATCTACCAATTCATCACACCTCCCCCACTCCCCCCACCCCCCACCGCTTTCCCCCCTTGGTGTCCATACGTTTGTGCTCTACATCTGTGTCTCTATTTCTGCCTTGCAAACTGGTTCATCTGTACCATTTTTCTAGGTTCCACATATATGCGTTAATATACGATATTTGTTTTTCTCTTTCCGACTTACTTCACTCTGTATGACTGGTTCCATTTTCTTTATGTTTTTCTGATTGTACATTTTCTAAGATAACCTTAATTTTCATAGTTGTTCTCTTTATCTCATTACTACTACTTTCTGCACTATAAATGTAGTTTCTTCTAGTCATTTTTCAGACACTAAACCTTCTAACAGACGTTGAAATTGGATAGGGTACAGTATAAATTGTTATTACATTTAAATTTTATGAGGTTGAGAAAGATATTTTCTTTGTTAGGGAGAGGACTTAATCTTTAGAATTTCCTCCTCTTGGGTTCGTACTTCCTTAACGCAGTGGTCAAAGTTCATACCTGATGTTGTTCATACCAAAGGCATGGTTTTTCATTACTTCTCTATGCTGTGTTTCTGTTTGATTTGTAAGTTCTGTTGTTGTTTTAAGTTTGCACTTCATCACTATTTTGACATTAGGTAAGTTTAACTTGCTCCCAGACCCCAAGGATTGATGTAAATCTCAGACTTGTACAGATACCAAGGAAATACAGTGAGGTAGGGGAAATGAGCAGTGTTCATTTTAGACACTGGTAAAAATATTTCTTCGCAGAGGGAAGCTGAATTTATTTAAGAAATGAGGGGGAAATAAGGGAAGAAAAAGGGAAAATAGATTAATTTTGATAGAAAGAAAAGAATTTCTGAAAGATTCTGTTATCAACATAAAGTTTAACCAGCAACAAACTGTGTTAAAAATAATTTCTTCTTTATAAAACAGGGTGATTAAGAGCTAGTTGGAAAAACATCAGTCTAAATGCTACTTGCAATCTGTTGTTTATTATCAGCTTTGTTATGTTCTGAGTTTTGTTGACTGTTGAGTAATGGTAGGGCTACAGTTTTTATCATAGAAATTTGTCTGATGTTTTGCTAATTTTCTTTTTCTCCTTAACAGTTTGGATGACTTTTTGGTAAATTCTCTCATAGTGGTTTTCAACCTTTCCTGTACATAATCACTATGAAATCTTAAAAAGAGAGCTAACTGAGCCCTACCCCAAACCTATGGAATCTAGTGAGATGGGTCTAAATCATTTATTTTTATTTAAAAAATTTATTTATTCATTTATTTTATTTTTGGCTGCACTGGGTCTTCGTTGCCGTGCGCGGGCCTTCTCTAGTTGTGGCGAGTGGGGGCTACTCTCCATTGTGGTGCACGGGCTTCTCATTGCGGTGGCTTCTCTTGTTGTGGAGCATGGGCTCTAGGTGCACGGGCTTCAGTAGTTGTGGCACGTGGGCCCAGTAGTTGTGGCGCACGGGCTCAGTAGTTGTGGCACACGGGCTTAGTAGTTGCAGCACATGGGCTTAGTTGCTCCGTGGCATGTGGGATCTTCCCGGACCAGGGATCGAACCCATGTCCCCTGCATTGACAGGCGGATTCTTAACCACTGTGCCACCAGAGAAGTCCTTAAATCATTTATTTTTAAACAAAGTATTTTTCTTTAGGTGATATTGAGGTATGTCCAGGGTTGAAAACTACTGTGTATAGTCTTATATTTCTTTCTATATATTGACCCCTATGGTAATTGTAAGAGCACTTATCCATTAAATTAGAAGATGATATATATGAGAAATTTTATTAAATTTCTAGACAGACGCTTGTATAGTCATAGGTTTGTATTATATAATTGAGGAAATTTATGGACCTGTGTTTTGGACAGAACAGGAATCATTACAGAACCCTGTGAGAGGAACTTCTTCCTGGCACATAAGACTTCAGTATATAGATTCCTTTGTTACATTTTTCCCTTTCTACTATTTAAAAAGTCACTATAACCATTCTCCTTTTCTGCAAATAATAAGGCAACATCCCGAGGCGGTTTTAAATATATTAGGTGTTAAAAAAAATTAACAAGTGTTTGAAATTGATAATACTTTTCCCTTGTTTGTTCTGGTTGGGTGCTGTCCCCTCACAAGAACCAGAATCTTTACAGTTTGAGACATCAGACTTGGATGAGGAAGGGCAAATTGTACTATTTAAGGACCAGCTACTCTGTGGTTTTCTTATGAGACTGTGTTATAGGGGAAAGGTAACCACAGAGAATATGGTATTAAATTTGAGTGGACTGAAACTGGTTAGAAATAAAATGTCTCTAATTCCAATATTCTCCAAGTTTGTCAGCTTTTCATTATTTTTATAGGAAGAATTCTAGCTTTTTATCCTGAGATGAGCCTGTCCCTAAATCTGGCTTCAGTTTTTTTTCCTTATTCAATTGCTGAGCACACTTTGCTGCATGATATCACTATTGGCTGTAAGTTAAAAGTTACTGTATAATTTAAATGTCAGACTTCAAACCACCAAGTGTACATGGTTTTGTTCAGCCAGGTTTTTAAATGAAATCTAGTTCAAGTTTTTGGCTACAAGTACTTTCCACATTTATCAAAGTGACACATAAACTGAAGAAATACATCTAAATACCAGGTGCTATTGAATCTGGGATTGCAGAGAGGTAGCAGAGCTAAGGGCAGTTCTTTTCCCAAATAGTCTAATTTACTCATGTTCTTCAAAAAAGTATCTGCACAGAGTAATTGGTTCTCTTTTCTTCTAGCCCCTGTGGATTCCATCCTTTAAAAAAATGGCTTAGAGTCTATCAGTAGTGAAGAGCTGAGTTTTGAGGGCGTGGAAAATTCTGTTGATGATTTTCCTTAGTTTTGGCTTTCGTGTGAGTTATATATAGTGAGGCTTATGAGGAGGTATCACAGTGGCTTTATCATATATCACTTGGCTACCTTCCCCCTCAGACTTGATTTGTTACAGTGAAGGGAAGGGCAGTTGAAATCAGAAACATATATCCTTTGCTAACTTCCTTCTTTACCTTGAATAAGTCACTATGTCACTTTCAAAGATAAAAGGAGATAATGTGGTAACTTCTGCTGCTTCTGTCTTGTGAGAGGGCAACAGTGAGAGACTAGGGCAGATGAGAAAACTGTCAGAGTTTAAGTTGGTTACTTTGATATTTTCTTTAGACTACAAATCTTAGTTTAACATAAAACAAGGACCAGTGGATGGTTTGTCTGAAATAGCTTTCTCAAGCACCATTTTCAGTACTGAGCTGTGCAAAACATAAATAATAGAGGAATACACAGCTTTACTTTGTAATAAGTGAAGGTCTAGCCTAATATTAAGGTAGTATAAGATAACTTTGAAACTTTTGATTTTTCAAAATATATATGTAATTATCACTTCTAGGCAGTTTGCCTTTAATGTCTTATTTTCTCCAGATTTGACCTGTTCCGTCATTTCAGTAAGCATTTGAAACATATTTTAAGGGTTATTCTACAGATTGTTTTTAACAGAGTTATGGCTAGTATAGCATGAACTGTGTGTGCTGTGCATCTAGACTTCATGGTGTCTGTGTGTTGTGAACATAAGCTGGCATTGATGTCTTATGTTCCCAAGCAGTTTGTCACAATCCATGAGCTCTGAGGAGCTAATATTGGGGAATCACAGATACTCTGTATGCCTTATATGGCTTTCTATCTCAACTCTTTTACTGGAATTCTCAGTAAAACAGCATTACTTGCTTTCATTTTTCCTTCTCCCCCCTTTTTTTTTTTGTGTGATGTGAATTTGAAAATGAGAGATAAATGGAAATAAGACCGTTGGAAAAAAGAAGATGAATAAAAAAGTGAAGGCAGTTTCAAAATAATCTGGGTTTGGCTGTATGTTGATACATCCTGTGCTTGGTTGGTAAAGGTAGCAGTTTTTGTGTGTTTTGTTGTGTTAAGCTTTTACTTATCAAACATTTGCTCTGCACCAAGTACTAGTATAAGCACTTTATACAAAATCAATTCCTCCTTGAACTCTAAGGTAAGTGTTATTATCTCCATTTTACAAATGAGGAAACTGAAGTCACAGCTAACATTTGGCGGAGCTAGGATTCACAGTCTGCCTTTGGAGCCCTTGTGTTAATCATTAATAGAACAAGAGCGATGCATGCAGAGAAGAAGTTGGTGTTTACAGATAGAGGAGTTAGGACTCCATCCAGTAACTTTACCCGTTTTCCTAAAGCTTAAGATTGGATGTGAAAGGAGAAAATATATATTTTATGGGTTGATGGGATTGGTGGGAATATAATAGAAGAAATTGCACTCAAATTTACAGGCATCTTTTTGACATTGAGAATGAGCAGAGTGTGCCTTTCTCAAGTGAGAGGATACCAAAGAGTTGTTTGCACACAGACTTTTTATATTAAACATTGACTCATTGACTTCAGCAATTTGATAACTATAGTGTATTAGTTATTTATTGCTGTGTAGCAAACCACCCCAAAACTTAAAGGCTTAAAACAATAGCAGTCAGTTACTTTGCTGAAACATCTGCAGTTTGGGAAATTCAACATCTCAGTAGAAAAAGTGCTTCTTTGCTCCATGGAGTATCAACGGGGTTGGCTCAGGGTGGAGGACCTACTTTCGAGCTGGCTCACTCATCAGGCCAGCAGGTTGGTGCTGGCCTGAGCTGGGACCTGAGCCAGGGCTATTGGCTAGAGGGTCTCGGTTTTTCTTCATTTGGGCCTCTCCACAAGCTGCTTGGCCTTCCTCGGAGTATAGTGGCTGGGTTCCAAGACTGATCATCGCCTGTTAGAAGAGTGCTTGCTTTATAATTGTTCACTGAATGGATGAAAGAATCTCAGGTTGTTTTCTTGCTCTTGTTGGCTCACTTGGCAAACTGCCACTGTAAAGTACGTGTTTCTTCTCAGGGTCTGGTAATCCCTGGTTCTGAGAACTGCTATTTAGAGGATTTTTAAAAAAAAATCTCAACTATTGATCTATTTCTTCCTTCAGTCAAATTTCTGTTTCTAGTAAATTACCCCCATTTACTACAAGTCTGCAAAAATCATCTGTGAACCATTCAATAAACAGAGAAAAATAGCTTTTTTTAAGATTTGGAGAGCTCCCTTGGGAACTCCCTGTCTTTAGCCTCAGTTGCAATGAAAATTAACATAATTTCCTGTTCCTGGATCTGGAGATGGTATAATAATGAGTTTACCACCTGCTGTTCTTGAGTTGTGGGTTAGTTTCCCTAAAATAAAGATCTGGATTTTTTCTCCTGGCATGAGGCAGAATGTTACATAAAATTCATTTATCTGTTATTTAAAAAAAAAAAAAGAATGCCTTCTATGGGTTAAGCACTGTCCTCGAACAAAACAGGTCTCTGTACCTACAGAGACATCCAGACAGTAAACATAATAAGTGAAATAATAGAACAAAGGGATAAAATATAGTAGGGTAAATGGTTTTACAAGTGTGAGAGTGGTTGTTGGAATTGTAGTTTTAAATAGTGATCACTGTAGAGTAGACATTTGAACCAAGGCTTGAAGGTGATAAATAGCCATATGGATATGTGGAGGAAGAGCATTCCAGGCAGAGGGAACAAGCAGTACAAAGGTGCTAGGGTGGAAGTGTGCCTTGCATGTTCAAGGAAAAGCAAGGGGGTCAGTGTGGTTGGACTAAAGTGAGCAAGGGGGAGAGTAATAGGAGATGATGCCAGAGAAAAAACGGTGGAAGGAGGGGTTAAATTTAGTGAGGCCTTGGTCATTGTAAGGATTTGGGCTTTTACCATGATAGAAATGAAGAGCCATCTGAAGGTTTTGAGCAGAGGAGTGACATAGTAATCTGACCTAGATTTTAAAGCAATCATTCCAGTTGCTATGTTGAGAATAGCCTGAACCTGGCAGGCAGGAAGACAAGCTGTGCCACTAACTGCTGTGTCATCTGTGGGACACATAGCACTTTCCGATTTATAAAGCATGTTCGCATCCATCGTTTCATTTGAATCTTTGAAAAACCCTGTGAAATATTTATTTTTCCTATTTTACGTGTGAGGAATTGGAGGTTCAGTGAAGTTAACCGACTTTCCCAGAGCGACTCAACTGGGGAGTCTCATAGCCACACGTTGAATCCATATCTCTTGACTCCAAATTTTGTGTTCTTTCCTCTATTCCACATTAAAACCTGGGGATCTTCATGCTCTTTCCAGCTTAAAGTGATTTCACTTTTTCACGTGCAGTTCTCAGGGAGAGGAATAGCAGCATATGGATTTCTTTGGGGGATGGGAACCAGTAAGATTCCTACCTGCTGAGATGGCTTGAACTTAAAATTGACCAACTTGTACCATAAGGAAACAGGTTTGCAAAGGGAAGAATAGATTTGGAGGATTTGCCATTTTTTGTTCAGCTACTTGGTATGAACGTTGGGTATCTGAAATCATATCTTAAGGATTAAGTTGGCTTCATAATCTAAAACAGTTGTTGGCTTTTAGAATTTCATAAATGAAACAGTAAAGTAACAGTTCTTATAATACTTTTTCCAGACTTTTGGGGAAATTGAAATTACTTGTGTTTTATTAATCTGTGCTTTTCAGGCCCATTGACCCACAACATGAGCAAGGTTTATTGGTGTAATGATTATTCTAAGGCTTAAAACGGTTGTGATTCTTACAGGGTAGCATGTTTCTGGTCAGAGAGACTTCTATTTTAAAAAATATTTATTAGTTTATTTAAAATTACTGAATAGAATCTGATTTAAGCTAATTATGAAAAGTGATTAGATTGCCATATTAATACATGATCTATAAACAGTTAATCATTATACTAATTCTTATTGTGACTCTGAGTCATCTCCTTGTGTTCTTGGAAATTTATTTTTCCCAAAATTAACAAAAAGGGACATTGAATGATGTAAAACACTCATGCCAAGAATCTAAAAGTTCATATCAACAGTAATTTTCTCATACTCTTTTGTACATTTGGCCATTATAAGGACTGTCAAATTCCTTTCTTAATATTTGTGTTGTCCAAATTGTACTAAGACAGTCTTGAATTCTGGCAGTAAAATAAAGCTCCTTTATGTCTTTCAGATATTAATAAAAACAAGGGAAATGTAAATTTGCAGTTACTTAGATGGTTAAAATTAGTTTCTATAGGTCATTTCATAGATTCAAGCATATATAGTTGTTTTGAGCTGAATTGGACAGTCAGCTTCTCTGTAGTTTAGCTTAAGAGAAATTTCATTTCACTTTATTTAATTAATTTATTTTTTTAGAAATTTCATTTTAAGACTTCAAAAAAAATTTACAAGGAATTGGGACCAAATGACAACAACAACCAAAAACAAAAAAGTGAAAAACTTTAAAAGATTCTTTCTAAAATTTTTTAATATATTGCCTTTTCAAAATACATTCTGGCCCAATGGGTAGATAATAAAATTGAGACTTATAGACTGTTTGGATCCTTATTTTTGCCTCTTCTCTGACCCACTTCCTTGTTTAAAATGCTTTGTTGACTGTGTATAATAAAAGTGTTGTGAGGATCCTTTTTGTGGAGTCCATTGAATGAGATCTGAGTGAGCCCTCAGGCTAAAAAAGGGTAAAAGTTACTAAAGTAGCTATGGTTAAACATATATTGTCATTACACTGTGATAATCATTACTCATGTGGGCAGTGGGAAAAAACAGTGATCACTTATGAGCCAAACCAATCAACATTAAAACTGATTCCTAGGAAGTGTAGCTGCTAAGTGATTATAGCACAGTCCAATTACAGATGGAATAACCTAAACTGATAGTTAAACTCAAGGCATTTGCTTGTAACAGTCACAAATTGTGAATCGAAATGCCAGTTTTCACAGTGGTAATAAAATCATCAAAAGAACAATGATCAGTAGAAGAGCTCTTTAAAAACTTCCAAGTACTAATGATTGTGAACTCTTATAATTTACTCCATAAATCATCCAAAAACCACATAAATCGTTTTTTTAAAAAATAAATTTATTTATTTATTTATTTTTGGCTGAGCTGGGTCTTCGTTGCTGCGTGTGGGCTTTCTCTAGTTGTGGTGAGCGGGGGCTGCTCTTCGTTGCGGTGCACGGGCTTCTCACTTCAGTGGCTTCTCTTGTTGCGGAGCACGGGCTCTAGGCACGCAGGCTTCAGTAGTTGAGGCGCGTGGGCTTCAGTAGTTGTGGCTCGCGGGCTCTGGAGCACAGGCGCAGTAGTTGTGGTGCATGGGCTTAGTTGCTCCGCGGCACGTGGGATCTTCTCAGACCAGGGATCAAACCCGTGTCCTCTGCATTAACAGGCAGATTCTTAACCACTGTGCCACCAGGGAAGCCCACATAAATCATTTTTGATTGTGTCCTTCCACATCCCTCTCGTCTGACTTCCCCATCTTTTTCCCCAAACTGTCCACTTCTGTTGGATTTATTGTGGACAACGTGTAGTTTTTAGGGAATTGAGGTAGGAAAGATGTTATGAGAAACAAGATTAGTTTAAAACAGTGGCTCTCAAACATTGGCGTATATCACCTGGACAGCTAGTTAAAACAGATCGTTAGGCACCGCTCCCAGAGTTTTTGGGTGAGTAGGTCTGGAATGGGGCCTGAGAGTTTGCATCTCTAACCAGTTATCAGGTGATGCTAATGCTACTGGTCCAGGTACCACACTTTGAGAATCACTGTGCTAGGGGAAGGTGCATTCTGATCCAGAGGAACTAACAAAGTGTGTTAACTGCTAGTTGACAGTAGGATTCAAGAAAGGAAAAGTATAGAAGCTACTCCTAGCAGCCATAGCAGCCACTTTGACTTGGCAGTTAACTATGAGAGCCTTGCAAACAGCTTTAAGATCCCTAGCCAGGAAATAGGAAAGCAGAGGAACCGTTCTAGTAATCTGCTGTTTTTCTGGCAGTGGTAATCATCAAGTAGTCTAGATGAATAGGAGACAAATGTAATACCAGTTTTTAAAAGAAAGAAGGTAGATTTTCCCCATTCGACCAGGGAATTTAATATTATTCATAGGGAAGATTTTGATATAGAAAGGGATATGTTAACTGGGAGCCACAATTAAAAGAAGAACAAAACATACCAGTTTTGTTTATTTTATTGAATAAATTGCTAGACTTAATGATAATGTGGCAGACAGGGCCATCCATAAATAATCTAGCCTTGCAATACGGTTAGTCTCCTTTCTTTTCCTTCTCTCTCTTGAGATGATCCCTTTCTCACTGTGCTTGCACATGCACATGTCCACTTACATACCCTCTCCTGCTTTACCTGCAATTCCCCGAGCAAAACATACTCTCTTATGACTGTGTCCTTTTTCATATACTAGTCTATCTACATGAAATGCCTTCTCACTCACATCCTCCTTTCCACCTGTTTATTTACTGCTTGTAATTTAAGATAACTTCATGATCCTCTTGGTAAAGATCAAATGCCCTAGCTATATGCTTCCATAACATTCGGCATTAACCCTTATTATGCGGCTAATCCCTCTATTATCTTTTGTCTGTATCACTCTTCCCCCCCGCCATACACACACACACACACACACACACACACTGTATTTGATTTTTATCTTTGAGTCTTTAGCATCAAATATGATTCCTGGAACATAATAGGTATCTAGTACATGTTGAATAAATGAGTGAATCAATCAGTCATTCTGGGAAATGTTGTCAACATAATGCAGTGATGATGTTCTAATCCTGGACCCAAATCCTGGCTTTGTTAATTACTCAGAGCACGTACATTTCTGACACCAATTCCAGTGTATGTTTTTCCACACCACCAAACAGTTCTCCCTAAGGGTTCTGATCACCCAGTTCCAATGTGTGGGGAGGTTTTTCCCATACCACCAAGCAATTCTCAGACACTAGCTGGGTGTCCTACAGTTAAACTTAATTCTGACACAGACAGTGTGGAGATAGTGTCAGATCCCACAGGTTAAGGGCTCAGTCCTACAAGAGTTACCCTACACCCCCTTCAGGCATCAATCGCTAATCCAAGTTGTCACCTGTGTTTCTGGCTAACGGGCTATAGATCAGAGGTTCCCATGACCTCAGGTTCAATTAATTTGCTATAGTGGCTCACAGAAGTCAGAGAAACATTTTACTTACTAGAGTACCTTTTTATTATAAAGGGATATAACTCAGGAACGGCCAAATGGAAAAGCTGCATAGGGCAAGGTATGGGGGAATGGACAGGGAACTTCCATGCCCTCTTCAAGCTCACCACTGTCCCTGAATCTTCACCAACCCAGATGCTCCCTGAATCCCTTCCTTTTGGGTTTTTATGGAGGCTTCATGACAGAGACAGATTGGTTAAGTCATTGGCCATTGGTGATTGAGCTCAGTCTCTAGCTCCTTTCCCCTCCCTGGAGTTGCGGGGTGGTGGGTGGGACTGAAAGTTCCAACTCTATTCTTATGGTTCTCTCTACTCTCTAGCCTTAGGTAACCTAAGGGCCTTCCAGCGTCACCTCATTGACATAGCAAAAGGCACACTTATGGGTCTTATCACTTGGGAAATTCCAAGGGTTTTAGGAGCTCTGTGCCAGGAAAATGTTGTGACCAAATATATATTTCTTTTTATAAATCACCATATCACAGCATGACCTTGGGCAAACTGTTTAAACTCTTTGAGCCTCAACTTTCTTTGAGCTTTCATTCCTTAGTACATAGTAGGTGCTCAAAAAATGGTTGCTGCTGTTATACTGTATTTGCATCTTAGAAGAATGTTTAACAGTCTTGTAATTTCTCTGGGGTCAAGACAGGCAATTTTGGTCTAGGATATATTACAATTAATTCATAAGTGGTTTAACTTATGTTTTTACAAACTTGGAAGGCGCTCCCTAGGAGCATGCTGCAGGGCTCAATTTCTTTGCTCTGTTCTTTTTGATATCTTAATAACAACTCAGTTGAGGATGTTGATGGTATGTTGTTCCTTGCTTAGAAGGAGAATTTCTTTTGCTAATTAGGATTCTAAAAGTTCTTGAATGATATTTTAAGAGGAATTTGATGTAAATTATTCAGCTGGATCAAAAAGCTCAATTATATAACTTCAGAATTGGAAGTGAGAGAGGAAAGGAAGGGGAGGTAATAGTCCAAAATCAGTTTGTGAGAACAGTTGGAGTTTTAATTAAACCAGCCTCTATATAGAGTATGATGTAACTGCCAAAAAAGCCTACCTGATATTAGGTATATTGGTGGAAGAATAATATGTAGAACATGGGAAGGAATTATACCCCATTCCATCTTATAATGGTCATACTACCTCAGAAGTGTTGTGGCCGGTTCTGGACCCATCTCAGAGAAACATATTGAGAGGGGAGTGACCAAATATGCTGAAGGGACCTAAGACTGTACTATAAAGAGGAACATATGGAAGAAACTAAAACCTTGAAAAAGAAAGCGTGGAGTGAGGGGCGGGGGATGTTAGGTGTCTTTGGACATTGGAAGAAGGCTTGCTTAGACTTGTTCTGAATAGCCACAGAGTCCAGAACTAGTACCAAGACTGGTGGTACTAGTTAAAGCATTTCTAGTTAAAAAAAAAAAAAAAAAGAAGACCCTACTGAAGTGAATCCCAGGGAGGGACACCCAGAATTTGCTCCCCTCCCACCCAAACACCGTTCCTTCCCAGGAGCTTTAGCTAAACACTGTCCAATGGAAATAAAATGTGGGTGGGCCGCATACGCAATTCTTAAATAGTTAGGGTGATAGAGCTTCTCCTAGGGATTGGCGGGGTTGAGGGAGTATTTCCACCAAACAGGAATGTTACTATGTGGATATTTCAGTAATGCAATGGAGGGGTGGGCCAGTAGGGGGTGAATTAATTGAGATGCTGTAAACTGCCGGAAAAGTTCTTAACTTTGATTTTGTTTACTGCGTACTTTCCTAAGTAGAATTTTTAACGCTACACTTGAAAGGATTAAAACGTAAACACTTTTCAAAAACATAAGTTTCGAAAAGAAAAAAATATATTCTGCAGTTATCATCACATTCTTCATTTGGCTTTCCGACAAAATTGTTTTGTTTACTGCTTATCTCATGTTTTCTAAAATACTCACCAAACTAAGTTTTCCTGAGTCTAGTTGGACATTCCATTAGGCCTTTTACCTCGTTTGCAGAAGGGTTTATACTGTTTGTGACCACTCAGGTAAACATTCTGTCTGAAAAATATAATTGTAACAAAATGTAGCCTCAGTTGTACCAAAATTAAATTTTACACAATGATCATAATTTGGTGGTACACTTTTGAAGAGTTGTAGTATGCGAAAGTGCCACAGCATGCCTGTGAGAACCGCTGGAAGGCAGTGATTCTGGGGGTAAAGAATTGAGGAGAATAGGGAACATAATAAGATATCAGAAAAAGAGTCTAGAGAGGTGTACCTGCTTTTTGCTTCCACCTAACATCCCTTTCCCCAAATTTGGAGGCAAATTACTAAACCCCAAAGAACTCCTTTTCTCTTAGAATCACAGGACCCTTAACTGTGACGCTCTCATCAGCCTTATTTTCCTCTGCTTCATCCCTCTAAATAGAATCTGGTATCCCTTCTTTTGTGCTTCTCTAGGGAAATTCCCTTTGTGCTGAATTTCAAGATTATGACTAGTGTAAGTTATATGTGTGGCATTGTAAAATTAAACACACACACAAGATATCTTACTGATGAGCCAAATTTCTAAGCCCTTGATTAATGAGCTAAAAGTGTTGGGACTTCCCTGGTGGCACAGTGGTTAGGAATCTGCCTGCCAATTCAGGGGACTCGGGTTCAAGCCCTGGTCCAGGAGGATTCCCACATGCCGCAGAGCAATTAAGCCCCTGTGCCACAACTACTGAGCCTGCGCTCTAGAGCCTGCAAGCCAAAACTAGTGAGCCCATGTGCCATAACTACTGAAGCCTGCGCGCCTAGGGCCCGTGTTCTGCAACAAGAGGAGCCACGACAATGAGAAGCCTGTGCACCTTAATGAAGAGTAGCCCCCGCTCACCGCAACTAGAGAAAGCCCACGCACAGCAATGAAGACCCAACACAGCCATAAATAAATGAATGAATGAATGAATAAAAGTGTTAAATAGCTATTGCAGTATTTGATTGATATTGATATACATATGTTTGCCCCAAATACATGAAGAAAGAATTAGGGAGAGTGGGGAGAAAGAAGTAAATAGGAAACTTTCATAGGCATTTAAAAAAATTTCTGTTAGCTTTATTTGATAGCCTGCCTTCTGGGATTGTGAAAATCTAAAGAATTTGGCTGTTGATAAAGAGAAAAAGTCCCATTTCATTTGAAGTATTTCTTCATTGAAAATAATCAGTTTGCAGCATCTAGCAAGACTTCTTATTCCAGTTATTATCTGAGTTTAGAATTTGTTTATATGTACCTATTTCTACATTTTAGGTACCTGTTTCTACTTTATATATATATATATATATATGCACATAACATAATTATAGTTTTTAAAGCATATAGAATACTGACTTTGTCTAAACAGGTTATAAATAAGGTACTTCTATACTTATAAAAATTATTTTCAAAATTATTTTTCATATATGTACAGTATGCCAAGCTAGGGATTTGACCATATCAGTAAGCTGTTTTGACTTGCTTCTGTGCCTAGTATTCTTGCTGTGTGTATAGAGCTACAAAACGAATTTTGATTTGCTTCAGAGCTACATGTAGTATGCATATGTATGACATATTTTTATTTCAGTTATTTCTTAACATTTTAAACTTTTCAGTATGTTGGAACGAGATTCCAGGAGAATGAATCCTGGTGTGAACCCTACAAATCAAAGGAGGCATCTTCTAGAATTTTCTGCTAAAGAGGAGCAAGACACATCAGATGGTATCATCCAGAAAAACAGCTACAGGTTAGATTTACATCTAAATTGTTTATACACAATTTTAACTAGTAGAGCAAACAAGTTACAAGGACATTCATTAATTTTACTCTTAAGATCAGTTCTAAGCATAAATATACTTTTTAAAAGCTGTCCCAGTTTCAGAATTCTTATAGAGATGTGACCTTAAAAATCTCAGGTTGTGTGCACTAATATACAAATTGAAACACATAAAATATATACATATTATATTGTATATAATGTCTTTAATATAGTTATTTTATCTATCATATGTTTATTACATAT
Source organism: Balaenoptera physalus (assembly GCF_965194825.1). Lineage (NCBI taxonomy): Eukaryota > Metazoa > Chordata > Mammalia > Artiodactyla > Balaenopteridae > Balaenoptera > Balaenoptera physalus. The sequence goes on along the minus strand of NC_138882.1, from coordinate 77,936,204 downwards.
AATGCATTTAATATTTGTTACTATATCATCTGTGATAGATACGATTTGGTGGAATGATATGGTTGAACCTATTTGTAGTCATTAGATAAAATCATTTATACTTTCTTATTGTGATTTTTGTTGAATCTCCTTCCCTTGTTATAATTTAATTCTGTCTTGGTAAATTTCCATATAGCTTGTCAATAGTAAAAGACTTAACTCTACGAAAATACAATTTCTATGTTATGTCAACTAGAAGAAGGTTATAGTGGACCTTTTCAGACCTGTATACTTTTTGGTAAACATTTCCCTGTGTTATTTGTAATTGTTGTTAGAGCCAAATGGAGCTAGGTCCTTGACTAACAAGGCAAAGGGAGGTCATAGTGTGGCAGCTGTGACACAGAATAATGCTTGAAAATCATTAAAGGTTTGTTTACTCTTAACTAAGGTTTTACAGGCCAAAGGCCATAGGGGAATCATTCTCCTGATTTTTACTTTGTTACACCCATACCATTTAATGAGATTATTACCATGGTCCTTCAGGCTTGTCTTCATTTAGTCTTCCTGGAAAAAATGCTAGTATTCATTTTTTTTTAGGAAGCTGCAGTGTGCAAAGTACTATGCTAAATGTGGCAGAGGATCCAAAGAAGTATATGGTAGTGACTGTAATGCAACATAGAATGTGATAGATGCCATGATGTTGGAAAACCTAACATTTCCTGCCTTTTTTTTTTACGTGCCCAAATTAGCCATACTTCTGAAATACTGATCTTAGTGATCATATAAGAGAGTCCCTGAATATTGCTAGAGTTTAATAGAATTTTTAATTTACTAAATAATTTTTCCAAGTTTACCCTACATGTCCTGTAATTTTGAGTTTTGTTGTTGTCTACATGAGATCCAGCAAAGGTTACATTTTTAATAGATAGTCTTTGGATGTGTGAGAGTTGAGAGTGTGCCACTTAGGTTGTATAGCTTGTTGCTAAAAATGGAATGAGATTAGACACCAGAAATTACCGTTCAGGTAAGCTTGACAAGAATATTACTTATTTTGCACTAACTACAATAAATAGAAGCCTTCACTTATTATATGTCCATGTTAGAGTAAGGTAATATAATAATAATATAATATAATATAATAATAATAGGCTGATTTCCGTTTGTGTGTGCAGTCGTTACTTGTGTACCACCATCTCTGTTTTATTTCAAATAACTTAACCCTAACAGGCAGAAGAAAGGACATCAAGAATGTTTCTGGTGCAACCTGCAGGGAAGAATCATCTATATACCCTCAGCTGTTGCTTTTTTCCCCTTGTATGTGGCATACAGAGAAGTCTCTGACTTTTATCTTGAAGTTAGTTTTCCACTCTGCAAAAATTATTTTTGTCAAGGGGGTCAGTGAATTCACTGTCAAATTCAGTGAAAACTTGTTTTCATCTTACTTGATCTTTCCTCAGCACTTGGCTGTGTAGATCACTCCTCCTTGAAGCATTCTCCTTTTGTATTGCTACATTTTTAGTTTCCTCTTTTCTCATGGGCTCTGCTTCATCTTTGCAGGCTCCTCCGCTATCCAAATCTTAAGGCTTGGAACTGTGAACTTTTTTTGTTTTCTTTCTGCCATAATTTAGCACACAATCCATTTCTATATATCCCGATGACTCTTGAATTTATGTTTCCCGTCCAGACTTCTGAGTCTCTAGAGTCATATATCCAGTAGTTTCCTTGAATTCTCTTTTAACATTTCAAACTTAACACCTGCACAGTGAAACTCGAGGTCCTTCTCCGTATTCTGTTTCCACCCACTTCTCTACAATAGGCTTCTTTTTTTTTTTTCTATTTTTTTTAACATCTTTATTGGAGTATAATTGCTTTACAATGGTGTGTTAGTTTCTGCTTTATAACAAAGTGAATCAGCTATACATATACATGTATCCCCATATCTCTTCACTCTTGCGTCTCCCTCCCTCCCACCCTCCCTATCCCACCCCTCTAGGTGGTCACAAAGCACCGAGCTGATCTCCCTGTGCTATGTATCTGCTTCCCACTAGCTATCTGTTTTACACTTGGTAGTGTATATATGTCCATGCCACTGTCTCACTTCATCCCAGCTTACCCTTCCCCCTCCCCGTGTCCTCAAGTCCATTCTCTACATCTGCATCTTTATTCCTGTCCTGCCCCTAGGTTCTTCATGACCATTTTTTTTTTTTTAGATTCCATATATATGTGTTAGCATACGGTATTTATTTTTCTCTTTATGACTTACTTCACTCTGTATGACAGTCTCTAGGTCCATCCACCTCACTACAAATAACTCAATTTCATTTCTTTTTATGGCTCAGTAATATTCCACTGTATATATGTGCCACATCTTGTTTATCCATTCATCTGTTGATGGACACTTAAGTTGCTTCCATGTCCTGGCTATTGTAAACAGAGCTGCAATGAACATTTTGGTACATGACTCTTTTTGAATTATGGTTTTCTCAGGGTATATGCCCAGTAGTGGGATTGCTGGGTCGTATGGTAGTTCTATTTTTAGTTTTTTAAGGAATCTCCATACTGTTCTCCATAGTGGCTGTATCAATTTACATTCCCACCAACAGTGCAAGAGGGTTCCCTTTTCTCCACACCCTCTCCAGCATTTATTGTTTCTAGGTTTTTTGATGATGGCCATTCTGACTGGTGTGAGGTGATACCTCATTGTAGTTTTGATTTGCATTTCTTTAATGATGAGTGATGTTGAGCATCCTTTCATGTGTTTGTTGGCAATCTGTATATCTTCTTTGGAGAAATGTCTATTTAGGTCTTCTGCCCATTTTTGGATTGGGTTGTTTGTTTTTTTGTTATTGAGCTGCATGAGCTGCTTGTAAATTTTGGAGATTAATCCTTTGTCAGTTGCTTCATTTGCAAATATTTTCTCCCATTCTGAGGGTTGTCTTTTTGTCTTGTTTATGGTTTCCTTTGCGTGCAAAAGCTTTTAAGTTTCATTAGGTCCCATTTGTTTATTTTTGTTTTTATTTCCATTTCTCTAGGAGGTGGGTCAAAAAGGATCTGTGATTTATGTCATAGAGTGTTCTGCCTATGTTTTCCTCTAGGAGTTTGATAGTGTCTGGCCTTACATTTAGGTCTTTAATCCATTTTGAGTTTATTTTTGTGTATGGTGTTAAGGAGTGTTCTAATTCATTCTTTTACATGTAGCTGTCCAGTTTTCCCAGCACCACTTATTGAAGAGTCTGTCTTTTCTCCATTGTATATTCTTGCCTCTTTTATCAAAAATAAGGTGACCATATGTGCATGGGTTTATCTCTGGGCTTTCTGGCCTGTTCCATTGATATATATTTCTGTTTTTGTGCCAGTACCATACTGTCTTGATTATTGTGGCTTTGTAGTATAGTCTGAAGTCTGGGAGCCTGATTCCTCCAGCTCCATTTTTCTTTCTCAAGATTGCTTTGGCTCTTTGGGGTCTTTTGTGTTTCCATACAAATTGTGAAATTTTTTGTTCTAGTTCTGTGAAAAATGCCATTGGTAGTTTGATAGGGATTGCACTGAATCTGTAGATTGCTTTGGGTAGTATAGTCATTTTCACAATGTTGATTCTTCCAATCCAAGAACATGGTATATCTCTCCATCTCTTTGTATCATCTTTAATTTCTTTCATCAGTGTCATATAGTTTTCTGCATACAGGTGTTTTGTCTCCTTAGGTAGGTTTATTCCTAGGTATTTTATTCTTTTTGTTGCAGTGGTAAGTGTGAGTGTTTCCTTAATTTCTCCTTCAGATTTTTCATCATTAGTGTATAAGAATGCAAGAGATTTCTGTGCATTAATTTTGTATCCTGCTACTTTACCAAATTCATTGATTAGCTCTAGTAGTTTTCTGGTAGCATCTTTAGGATTTTCTATGTATAGTATCATGTTATCTGCAAAGAGTGACAACTTTACTTCTTTTTTTCTGATTTGGATTCTTTTTATTTCTTTTTCTTCTCTGATTGCTGTGGCTAAAACTTCCAAAGCTATGTTGAATAATAGTGGTGAGAGTGGACACCCTTGTCTTGTTCCTGATCTTAGAGGAAATGGTTTCAGTTTTTCACCATTGCGAACGATGTTGGCTCTGGGTTTGTCATATATGGCCTTTATTATGTTGAGGAAAGTCCCTCTGTGCCTGCTTTCTGGAGGGTTTTTATCATAAATGGGTGTTGAATTTTGTTGAAAGCTTTTTCTGCATCTATTGAGATGATCATATGATTTTTCTCCTTCAATTTGTTAATATGGTTTATCACATTGATTGATTTGCGTATATTAAAGAATCCTTGCATTCCTGGGATAACCACACTTGATCATGGTATGTGATCCTTTTATTTTACTTTTTTATTTCTTTTAACACCTTTATTGGAGTATAATTGCTTTACAATGGTGTGTTAGTTTCTGCTTTATAACAAAGTGAATCAGCTATACATATACATATATCCCCATATCTCTTCCCTCTTGTGTCTCTCTCCCTCCCACCCTCCCTATCCCACCCCTCTAGGTAGTAACAAAGCACCGAGCTGATCTCCCTGTGCTATGCGGCTGCTTCCCACTAGCTATCGGTTTTACATTTGGTAGTGTATATATGTCCATGCCACTCTCTCACTTTGTCCCAGCTTACCCTTCCCACTCCCCGTGTCCTCAAGTCCTTTCTCTGGTAGGTCTGTGTCTTTATTCCCATCCTGCCCCTAGGTTCTTCATGACCATTTTTTAAAATTAATTAATTAATTAATTAATTTATTTATTTATTTGGCTGTGTTGGGTCTTCGTTTCTGTGCGAGGGCTTTCTCTAGTTGTGGCAAGCGGGGGCCACTCTTCATCGCGGTGCGTGGGCCTCTCACTGTCGCGGCCTCTCTTGTTGCAGAGCACAGGCTCCAGACACGCAGGCTCAGTAGTTGTGGCTCACGTGCCTAGTTGCTCCACGGCATGTGGGATCTTCCCAGACCAGGGCTCGAATCCGTGTCCCCTGCATTGGCAGGCAGGTTCTCAACCACTGCGCCATCAGGGAAGCCCCCATTTTTTTTTTTTAATTTTAGATTCCATATATATGTGTTATCATACGGTATTTGTTTTTCTCTTTCTGACTTACTTCACTCTGTATGACAGACTCTAGGTCCATCCACCTCACTACAAATAACTCAATTTCGTTTCTTTTTATGGCTGAGTAATATTCCATTGTATATATGTGCTACATCTTCTTTATCTATTCATCTGTTGATGGACACTTAGGTTGCTTCCATGTCCTGGCTATTGTAAATAGAGCTTCAGTGAACATTGTGGTACATGACTCTTTTTGAATTATGGTTTTCTCATTGCCTTATGTATTGAGGTGCTCCTATGTTGGGTGCATAAACATTTACGATTGTTATATCTTCTTCTTGGATTGATCCCTTGATCATTATGTAGTATCCTTCTTTGTCTCTTGTAATAGTCTTTATTTTAGAGTCTATTTTGTCTGATATGAGAATCGCTACTCCAGCTTTCTTTTGATTTCCATTTGCCTGGAATATCTTTTTCCATCCCCTCACTTTCAGTCTGTATGTGTCCCTAGGTCTGAAGGGGGTCCTTTGTAGACACCATATATATGGGTCTTGTTTTTGTATCCATTCAGCCAGTCTGTGTCTTTTGGTGGGAGCATTTAATCCATTTACATTTAAGGTAGTCATCGATATGTATGTTCCTATTACCATTTTCTTAATTGTTTTGGGTTTCTTATTGTAGATCTTTTCCTTCTCTTGTGTTTCCTGCCTAGAGCAGTTCCTTTAGCATTTGTTGTAAAGATGGTTTGGTGGTACTGAATTCTCTTAGCTTTTGCTTGTCTGTAAAGGTTTTAATTTCTCCATCGAATCTGAATGAGATCCTTGCTGGGTAGAGTAGTCTTTGTTGTAGGTTTTTCCCTTTCATCACTTTGAATATGTCTTGCCACTCCCTTCTGGCTTGCAGAGTTTCTGCTGAAAGATCAGCTGTTAACCTTATGGGGACTCCCTTGTATGTTATTTGTTCTCTTTTCCTGCTGCTTTTAATATTTTTTCTTTGTATTTAATTTTTGATAGTTTGATTAATATGTGTCTTAGTGTGTTTCTCCTTGGATTTATCCTGTATGGGACTCTGTGCACTTCCTGGAGTTGATTAACTATTTCCTTTCCCATATGAGGGAAGTTTTCAACTATAATATCTTCAAATATTTTCTCAGTTCCTTTCTTTTTCTCTTCTTCTTCTTGGACCCCTATAATTCGAATGTTGGTGCCTTTAATGTTGTCCCAGAGGTCTCTGAGACTGTCCTCAATTCTTTTCATTCTTTTTTCTTTATTCTGCTCTGCAGTAGTTATTTCTACTAGTTTATCTTCCAGGTCACTTATCCGTTCTTCTGCTATCCGACACCTGCTATTGATTCCTTCTAGAGAATTTTTAATTTCATTTATTGTGTTGTTCATCATTGTTTGTTTGCTCTTTAGTTCTTCTAGGTCCTTGTTAAACGTTTGTTGTATTTTCTTCATTCTGTTTCCAAGATTTTGGTTCATCTTTACTGTCATTACTCTGAATTCTTTTTCAGGTAGACTGCCTATTTCCTTTTCATTTGTTTGGTCTGGTGGGTTTTTACCTTGCTCCTTCAACTGCTGTGTGTTTCTCTGTCTTCTCATTTTGCTTAACTTAGTGTGTTTGGGGTCTGCTTTTCGCAGCCTGCAGGTTCATAGTTCCTGTTGTTTTTGGTGTCTGTCCCCAGTGGCTAAGGTTGGTTCAGTGGGTTGTGTAGGCTTCCTGGTGGAGGGGACTAGTGCCTGTGTTCTGGTGGATGAGGCTGGATCTTGTCTTTCTGGTGGGCAGGACTGTGTCTGGTGGTGTGTTTTGGGGTGTCTGTGATCTTATTATGATTTTAGGCAGCCTCTCTGCTAATGGGTGGTGTTGTGTTCCTGTCTTGCTAGTTGTTTGGCATAGGGTGTCCAGCACTGGAGCTTGCTGGTTGTTGAGTGGAGCTGGGTCTTAGCGTTGAGATGGACATCTCTGGGAAAGCTTTTGCCATTTGATATTACGGGGAGCCGGGAGGTCTCTTGTGGACCAATGTCCTCAACTCGGCTCTCCCACCTCAGAGCCACAGGCCTGACACCTGGCCAGAGCACCAAGACCCTGTCAGCCACATGGCTCCACCAGGATCCTGAGAGAGGCAGGCCCTTATCAGCTCAGGTGGAAACAGTGAAACTGGATCAATCAAGCCTTGTGGTTTGGACACTGTACAGACAGAGACTACGATGCACTTGGGAGCAGCACCATGTTCCCTCATCTGTGAGAGGACTGCTTCACCACTCGCCCACCAGACAACCCAGGATAAAATGGTTACAACAGGCTTCTTCATTTCTGTTTCTCAAGCCAGAAACCCTGGTTCCTCCCTTTCAACAAGTGCTGTTGATGTTCCTTCCAAATATTATCTTGAATTGGTTCATTCTTCTTCATCTTCATTGCCACCACCTTAGTCCATAGTGTCTTCAGCTCTTGCCCAGATTGCTATAGATCTCTTCTAGCTGGTCTCCCAGCTTCCCCTTTTGCCTCTATCAAAACTGTTTTTGGGAACAATGGCAAGGCATAAACGTAAATTAAAATATATCACTTCTCTACTTAACACCCTTTTGTGGCTTCTTATTACATTTAGTATTCCTTATCATAATCTGGTCTCTGTCTTTCCAACCTCATCTTTTGCCTCCCTCACTTGCTCACAACTCTTCAGCTGGTGAGTAGTTTTCCTTAAGTTCCTTAAACCCTCCCTTGTCCCACCTGCCTGTGTCTAGAATGCTCTTACTCCAGTTTCTATAGAGCTGGCTTCCTCTCATCCTTTATGCCTTGTCTTAAATACCATCTCCTTTTCAGACCATTTTATTTAAAGTAGACATTGTTGTTGGTTTTCTATTTCAACCATATGTTTATTTCTTTCATAGCTTTTACCACAGTTTGGATTTATTTTATGTGTTTGTTTTCTTGTATTTGGTCCATCTTCTCCATTAAGGTCTTTGAGGATGGAGACTTCATTTCCCTTGTTCCCTATTGGAATTCCAGCACCTAGCACAGTAGCTGGCACACAGTTGGTATTCAGTAAATATTTGTTGATTGAATTAATGAAAAGTACAAATCTAGCTATGTCCAATTTTGTGTTTATAGTTTTTCTTTTTGGATTTTAATATATCCAGTTTTCTAAATCCAGAGTATTGTATATAAAGAAATTCAAGATAGAGCTAAGATTTCTTAGTGAGAAAGGTTAAAATAGGCAACTGAAGGGAATAAATAACAATAATGCCCTCAGTTCAGATTCTAATTTTCAACTCAGATTTTACTCCCTACATCACACCCTGGATATGAATTCGCATGATATAGATCACTGTGATGATTAGGAAAGTTTATTTTTTGAAGCTAATAGAATAACTGGTTAATGTCACTCTGGTGTTTTATTAGGAATTCTAAAATTTATATTTAACTTTTCAAGGCTTTTACTTTTCTCCTGCCAAGTATTTTATGCTTTTCCTTTCCCCTACCACACACACTGTTTTAAGGAGACTATTCAGTTCTGTTATCACAGAGTTGAGAATGACCACAAAACTTCAGTCCTGGTTACATAATACTTTCCTATCAGTCATAAGTCTTTCCTGTCAATCAGTGGGTCTTTCCCCCAGTTTCCCCTCTTACTTTGTCACCACCTCTGTTCCAGCAGCACTGTGTATGCCTTGAGCTCATTGAAGACATGAGCCATGTGTTATCATTGTATCCCTAGTTTCGGGTACATAATAATTGAGCAGTAAATGTGAACTACCATGATAATCTCTGTAGAAAATTGGAAAATGAAATTTGTGCTATGTGGTCTATACTTCCCTGCTTTTTAAATTACATTCACTTCTTTCTTGCAGTATGTTCTATTTACAATATTAAAAAAATTTTTTTTGTTGAAGTATAGTTGATTTACAATGTTGTGTTAATTTCTGCCGTACAGCACAGTGATTCCGTTTTATATGTATACACACACACACACACACATTCTTTTTCATATTCTTTTCCATTATGGTTTATCATAGGATATTGACTCTAGTTCTCTGTGCTATACAGTAGGACTTTGTTGTTTATACAATATTTTTATTTCCCTGAAAACTTAATACTAGCAATGACTTTCTTATAGCAATCTTCTTCTTAAGAATTTAAGACAGAAGGCAACACATTTTGTAAATCTGTGTTTCAGATATGATCATTCTGTTTCAAATGACAAAGCCCTGATGGTGCTAACTGAAGAACCACTACTCTATATTCCTCCACCTCCCTGTCAGCCCCTGATTAACACAACAGAATCTCTCAGGTGAGTGTTGTCAGTTGTTGCAGATATATCTGAGTGGGTTCCTGTGTTTAGCTTTGGAACCTAGAAAAGTATTTGTTCATATTAACCAAGTGGTTGAGAAAACTCTGAATTATTTATTGAATAACCATAGGCATATCAGTTGTTGTCCAGTTTCCCCACCAACCTGATAGAGATGGTGATGGGTCTATTTCATGTGATGGTATTGGGGTTGTATACTTAAATATGTCTTATTTGAAAACTGAAGAATGATATTAATATAAAAATTCAGGGTAAGTGTTAGACTTGCAGTGGTAACATTCATAGTGGAAAGTACCTTTTTCTTCAAATTAGGAAGATAATAATTTGAAGATATGTGATTCTGGAGTCACTTTCACATTAGTGTACTTTTCTTTATCTACTTTTCCCTTGAATTTTTTCCTGTGATTTTGGATCCTATCTTTGAACCTCAAAAACTGCTTCAGTTTTTTTGTGATACGTAGTAATCAACTATAGTTAAGTAAGTATAGTCTGACATCTTCACAACTGCTCTAAAGAGTAAGCAAAATAAAGGAAAGTTATATTTGAACTGGCCTTTTTTTTTTTTTTGAAATTTCCAGTGTTGGAAAATTTGGATTATAGTACCTTGAAATTTCTCCTCCTGAGCAGTTGATTCATTCTTTTTCTACTCCCCAAAAAAGCATGATTTTCAAAGGCTTTAATGAATCCATTTGTTGTTAGGAGTCCTGTGACTTGTTTTTTGCTCTCCAGTGTCTCCAGTATTTGTGTGTACATAGTCCAAGAGCAGAAACAGGAAATACTTTTTTGTGGAAAAACCTTTGCATCCAATATTGATGTTTGCCAGGTATTTAGCTCTAATTTTCTTTGAATTTGAACTCATGATTGAGGAGGCTACCATATAAAAATGCATGTCATTAAAAACAACTTAACATTAAGTGTCTTAGCTTTCTCAAATCAAAAAAGAATATTGAACCATTCGGCACTTGGAATGCTCTTTGGAACCTCAGAATATGATTAAATTCATTTCCAACCAAAGGTGAGACATCTGTTTCTATGAAATATGTTTAACTAATTAAGCTATTTTATAGGTTAAATCATGAACTTCGAGGGTGGGTTCATAGACACGAAGTGGAAAGGACGAAGTCGAGAAGAACAACGAATAATCAACAGAAAACCCGTATTCTTCAGGTTTGTTTCTGCTTGTCTTTGAACAATAGTTGGCATATTTGTTAGAAGGCTTTCTGCAGATGGGTTGCTCTCTTCCTTGGAGCATTTGGGAATCTTGAACTTTAGCCACTTCCCATTACCTCCTGCTGCTACTGAAGCAGGTGTCACTGCCATTGAAGCCCTCCTCCCAGGTTTCACAGCACTCATTTAGGTTTTATAGCACTAGTATTTCCTGCTCAGGCACAGTGCTGTTTCCTGCTCTCTCCCTCAAATTTGCTTTCAAGCCAGGGGTTTTATGCATGGACATCTGTATGACATGTTTTTGGCACAGATAATATAATAAATGATACTGTTTATCTCCTCTGTTCTTAGAGCTTTTCAAATGTAGGACAGCTTGGAAGTGAAGGCACATCTCCATGGAGGGCATTTTTGTACTTAGACTTGTAGCACTACAGGTTAATGACAGCTCTTATTTAGAACCTATTAAATTGGGCTTCTATCTTAATATTGTTTACCACAAAGCACCATTTATAGTCTTTCTGTCATTCAACTATTTATTACTACTTCTGAAGCACTTAGACTGACACATTGCAAGCTCCCAGCAAATGTTACCTGTGGTAGTAATAATGAACCAGGTACTGTTCTAGACCCTGGGAATACAGTAGAGGGTATGATAAAATCCCTGCCTTCGTGGAACTTACATTCTAATGGGAAAGATAAACAATAAACAAGTAAAGTGAAATAAGTCATACAAAAAAAGACAAATACCATATGATCTCATTTACATGTGGAATCTTAAAAAAAAAACAACAAACTCATGGATACAGAGAACAGATTGTGGTTGCCAGAGGTGGTGGGTGGAGGGTACAGACTTCCAGTTATGAAATAAAGAAGTCATGAGGATGTAGTTTACTGCATGATAACCATAGTTAATAATACTGTAGTGTATATTTGAAAGTTGCTAAGAGAGTAGATCTTTAAAGTTCTCATCATGAGGGAAAAAATTATATTAAAAGATAAATAAACAAGTAAATAAATATACTAAAAATTAGAAGTTCTCTAAAGAAAAAGCAGGGTTGGAAGTTAGAGTTCGAATTGAGAGGTGAGTGGCTATTTTAGATTGGGTGGTTAGAGAATCCTTCTCTAAAGAGATGCCACATGAGTAAGGTATTGTCAAGGTAATTATTACCAGCTGTTATAACATTTAGCCTCAAAATCTCAGTAGTTTAATGGAATAAAAATTTGTTTCTCACCCAGAGTTTGAGGTAGCTCTCTAGAATGGCTTTCCTCCAAGCAGTGACTGAGGAATCCAGGTTCTTCCACATTGTAGCCCAGCAACTTGAAATCCTTTGCTTTTAGCTTTGGGTGTTGGGGAAGAAAGTTTGGAAGATTATGCAGCATGCTTTAGGGATCAGGCCTGGACTTTAGTCAATGTTCAGTTGACTAAAACTCTGTCAGTTTTCCCAGCCTCCCTTGCAGAAGGTTAGGCAAATGTAGTCTTCCTATGTGCTTGGGATGAAGAAGGGGTTTGGTGAGAACATAGCTTTTGCCATAGGCAGAAAATGAAGGAGAAAATGTAAAGGTCTAGGAGAAAATCTGGAGAAGCAGCTTCTAGACCAAAGGAATAGAAAGTATAGAGACCCTCAGGAGGAAACAGTTTGCATATTTGAGGAACATCAAGAAGTTGAGTAAGGCTGGATTACAATGACTAAGGGGAGAGTAGCCAAAGATGATGTCAGAAAGACAGAGGAGGCTAAATCATATCAAATCTCATATGCAATGGTGAGAACTTTGGTTTTCATCCTAGGTGTGAGAGGACAGCATTGAGAGGTTTGAGCAAGGCTGTGACTTGATCTGATTTATATTTTTAAAAGATTGCTCTAACTGCTACCCAGAGTAGACCACAGCAGGGAACATGAGTGGATGTAGGGGAGACCAGTTAAGCCATTTCAGTAGTCTAGGTGAGAGATTATTGCGGCCCTTACTAGAGCGGTAGATTTGAAGATGGAGGAAAGTACTTGAATGCCAAATATATTTTGAAAGTATAGATGATAGAAATTGCTGTTGTAAAATAAAAAGGAAACAGTGATAATTCCTATGCTATAGCTACTGGATGAATGATGATGCCATTTACTGAGACTGAGAGTAGGGAAGGAGGAGTTGGAGGCAAGAAAAAAGAGTTTTAGATATATTAAGTTTGAGATGGCTACTAGAAATTCAAGTGGAGAAGTCAGGTGGGCACTCAGATATCCAGGTCTGGAGTATAGGGGAGAGGTTGAGACTGGTAGTTTAATTTGGGATGATATCACCTAGAGAGAAGGTAAAAAGAAAAGAGGTAAGGAACTGAACCCTGGAACAACTTCAACATTAGAGGCTGAAAGACAAGGAAAAATCAGCACTTGAGAAGGAAGTGGAGTGGCTGGCCAGTAGAATAGGAAAAAATGTAGGATAGTTGTACCCAAAAACCCAAGCAAAGAAAGTTTTTAAGGAAGAGGATGTGATTTACTGTTACAAAGGTTAAGAGATGTTGATTAAGATGAGGACTGGGAAATTACCATTGGATTTGATTATTAGAACTTGTTAGTGACTTCGATGAAGGTCATCTCATTGGAGTGGTGATGACAAAAGTCTGAGTGATGTGGGTTCAGGAAGTAAAAATAAAATGAGGAAATAGAGAAAATTGTTTCAGGATGATCCCCATTAATGGAAACAGAGAAATGGAGTAGCTGTAAGAATCAAGGAAGAGGTTTTATTTTGGGATGGGATATCTTTCACCAGGTTTACCTGTTTATCTACTAATGGAAATTCCTTAGCTATTTGATTATTTGGAGACTAAGTGGAAGCAGCACATGATAGGTTCCTAAGTACATTAAAAGTATGTTGAGAAACATGGACTTTTAACCATTAAGGGACTGTTTTCAACTATAAAATAATGAAGGTTAGTCTAAATGAGCTTAAGCTCTGACATTTGAGATTCCATGATTATCCAGTATGTGTTTCTCTGGGCCTCTCCGGCACTTTTTGTTCACCGATTATGGCATCTTTATTGGTTGTTAGTACTTCATTACTAATGTCACAGTTACCTCAGAGTCCCAAAGCTGTTTACTGACATTGGAATACAGTGTCCAGTCTGCCAAAGCCTACACGTTAGCTGCCTCCATGGCTGGAGGAAAAATGGACTCTGTTTCCCTTCTGCTTTTCAAATCTGGTGCAAGTATATATTATTTGTAGAACCTAAATTATGTCTAGACCCTGGTAGCAAAAAAGTTTGGGTAATATAGTTTTCAGGCTTTCATCCCTTGTTATACAGGGGAAGAGCAAAAAGGGGGCAGGAAGAGATAATTGCCAGTAGAGAATTCCACACAGCTGGTAAAATGGGCTTTATGAAAAATTAGATTAAAATTATTGGCCTAAATGAGTTTTTTGCCTTATATTTTGACAAATTAAGAAGTCATAGCAATTCTAAATGTATAGGCTCCAAGTAACAAAGTTTCAAAAACATAATGCAAAAAAGTGACAGAACTAAAGGGAAAAACAGATAAATCTGCAACATAATTGGAGATTTTAACATCTTTCTCATTTCTATGTAAATGTCTGTCTCACTTTTTTTTGCTGATTGTGACCTTTTGCTAAATCCACATAGCTAAAAATGCTGAAGTTCATGGCCAAGTTTTCAGAAGTCCCTTTGTTTATTGGTGTAAATCTTGGATAGGTAAATGGCATATTCAGTTGCTGTTTGCCTGATGTCTCTGTAACTCAGCTTTCCTTAAAGCCTACCCACTCATTTCTGAGCCTAGAGAAAGAAGTCTGGCTTCTTTCAGACTTCTCTGCTAATTTCATGTGTGCCAGAGTAGCAAAATCATTTAAAATTCACCAGCTATTTAATCTGTTTATTTTAAATTTTATATTTATCCACTAGCTGTAGTTTAATTTTGGCTTGATTTACTACTTACTTGATAAGCATATCAATAAATACAGTATTTTGTTATTTAAATGTATTTGTTTTTCTTTTCATTTTATCTGTGCTCTTTTTATTTTTGTTTAACACATTTTTAAACTTACTATATGTAAGACCGACATTAGATTTTCATAAAATTAGACCCTAGACTTGTTACAGAGTCAGAAATTGGAAGCCCTCTATTCATCCCTGCATATTGGTTCCATCTACCACCAAACAAAATTGTTCCCTCTTCTCTTCCCTTAACCCTTTGTATATTCTTCTATTTTAGCATCACATTATATCATTTCCACATATCTGTCTTCCCAGTTAAACTGCAAGCTTCTAGAGGGCAAAAGTCAAATGTTAAATTTTTTAGCACCAGTACATGTAGTAGGCACTCTATGAAAATTTGATTGCTGAAGGAAGGATGGATGGATATAGTTATGAACAAATGCTAGTAATCTTATGATTAAACAGTTATTCAAGTCACTGTTTGACAGGGTAATAGTAAGGTCACTTCCTAACATAATAATTGGTAATGTGCTCTTGAACTCTGATACTCTTATAAAACTTTTGAAGATCAGCTTACAAAGCTACTGGGGTATATAAGAAGGCATAGTGCAAAGCAGGTGCTATGTGGAAGACAGGTTTCCAGTGTCGTCTGTGTGGACCACTAATGGTTCCAGATTGGACTGTTCTCTGGCCAAGAATCATTGATGAGATCTCTTTAATGATGGATTAGTCCACAGGTGTATTTAAGCATGAAGATCTTTGTGTTTAACTCAGTAAACAATAGGATCTAGTTTCATTATGGACCTTTCATACTTAAGGAAATTTTCATTGGGAAAATAATTATTTTAGACAAATGTAAGTTGTTATATGTTCAGTAATAACTTGTATGACTTGGTCATAAAACTTGTGATACTTGGACTAAGTTTTTAAGCTATTTCTTTAATCTTTGTGGGAAGTGCCTTAAATGTCTTACTGTCTGTAAGACACATCTCAGCCCAGAATGTGACCAAAAGAGTTCTAATTTCTATATTGGTGTTTAGTTATGTGAACTTAATATGTCAGTATATTCATGAAAAAAACTTTATGGGGACTTCCCTTGTGGCACAGTGGTTAAGAATCTGCCTGCCAGTGCAGGGGACACGGGTTCGATCCCTGCTCTGGGAAGATCCCACATGCCGTGGAGCAACTAAGCCCGTGTGCCACAACTAGTGAGCTTGTGCACCATAACTACTGAAGCCCGTGTGCCTAGAGCCTGTGCTCCGCAACAAGAGAAGCCACCGCAATGAGAAGCCCATGCACCGCAACGAAGAGTAGCCCCTGCTCGCTGCAACTAGAGAAAGCCTGCGTGCAGCAATGAAGACCCAAAGCAGCCAAAAAAAAAACCAAAAAAAGTTTATGGATGCTTTAATGAAGTTTAGTAAATGTAGAATGAGTCAGTATAGGAAGCTTTTCATATAATTTCATTATATGACATCTAACCATTTTTTTTCTTTCAGGGTGCTCTGGAACAGGGCTCAAATTCTCAGCTCATGGCTGTCCAATACACAGAAACGACTAGTATCAGGTAAGAAAGTGTGGAAGCTCTTGGCTAAGGAATTTTATTATTTATTTATTTATTTATTTGGCTGCTCCGGGTCTTAGTTGTGGCATGTGGGATCTTCGTTGCCGTGTGTGGCATCTTTAGTTGCGGCATGTGGGCTCTTAGTTGTGGCATGTGGGATGTAGTTCCCTGACCAGGGATTGAACCCGGGCCCCCTGCATTGGGAGCGTGGAGTCTTAACCACTGGACCACCAGGGAGGTCCCAGGAATTTTAAATACCTAGGATTTCAGTAAAGTTGAAATACACACTTCTCTTCCATCTTAAACTTGTTCTCATCATTATCTTGTAGAAATAGATAATTCAGATATATGTAGAAACTAACAGTTCTCTGTAACCAGAATATTTCATTCACTTACTATGTGTATATTTTAAAATATATGTATATTATTTCTTCATTAGTTAAAAATGTTTTTAATCTCTGTACCTTCCTCTTAAATTTGCTGTGAACCTGAAACTGCTATTTAAAAAATAGTCTTTAAAAAATGTTTTAAAGTGAATTATAGTTGACCTTGCTTATTCATGTATTCTGTATTTATGAATCCACTTACTTGCAAAAATTTATTTGTACCCCCAAAATCAATACTGAAAGTGCTTTCATGGTCATTTGCATTCCCAAAAGTTTAACAAAGCAATACTTTGCCTTCCTGTTTCAGCTCTCATACTGTAAAGAGTTGTCCTTTTTGAGGTCTATTTAGTGCCATATTTTTCACATTTTATGATTTTTGCTTGTGAATTCTTCCTTTAAAATGGCCCCCAAGCATAGTACTGAAGTGCTGCCTAGTGTTCATAAGCTTGAGAAAGCTGTATTGTGCCATGTGGAGAAAATACACATGTTAGGTAAGCTTCATTCATGCATGAGTTATAGTGCTATTGACTCTGAGTTCAGTGTTAATGAGTGAACAGCATTTGTTAAAGAAAGTGTCTTTAAATAGAAACACATAAAAAAGATTCAGTATTGATCAGTTGATAAAAATGCTGTAACTGAGATAGCCTCATCCACCAGAGGGCAGACAGCAGAAGCAAGAAGAACTACAGTCCTGCAGCCTGTGGAACAAAAACCACATTCATAGACAGATAGACAAGATGAAAAGGCAGAGGGCTATGTACCAGATGAAGGAACAAGGTAAAACCCCAGAAAAACAACTAAATGAAGTGGAGATAGGCAACTGTCCAGAAAAAGAGCTCAGAATAATGATAGTGAAGATGATCCAGGACCTCGGAAAAGGAATGGAGGCAAAGATCGAGAAGATGAAAGAAGTATTTAACAAAGACCTAGAAGAATTAAAGAACAAATAAACAGAGATGAACAATACAATAACTGAAATGAAAACTACACTAGAAGGAATCAATAGCAGAATAACTGAGGCAGAAGAACAGATAAGTGACCTGGAACACATAATGGTGGAATTCACTGCTGCGGAACAGAATAAAGAAAAAAGAATGGAAAAGAATGAAGACAGCCTAAGAGAACTCTGGGATAACATTAAACGCAACAACATTCGCATTATAGGGGTCCCAGAAGGAGAAGAGAGAGAGAAAGGACCAGAGAAAATATATGAAGAGATTATAGTCGAAAACTTCCCTAACATGGGAAAGGAAATAGCCACCCAAGTCCAGGAAGCGCAGAGAGTCCCATACAGAATAAACCCAAGGAGAAACACGCCGAGACACATAGTAATCAAAGTGGCAAAAATTAAAGACAAAGAAAAATTATTGAAAGCAGCAAGGGAAAAATGACAAATAACATACAAGGGAACTCCCATAAGGTTAACAGCTGATTTCTCAGCAGAAACTCTGCAAGCCAGAAGGGAGTGGCATGATATACTTAAAGTGATGAAAGGGAAGAACCTACAACCAAGATTACTCTACCTGGCAAGGATCTCATTTAGATTTGATGGAGAAATCAAAAGCTTTACAGACAAGTAAAAGCTAAGAGAATTCAGCACCACCAAACCAGCTCTATAACAAATGCTAAAGGAATTTCTCTAAGTGGGAAACAAGAGAAGAAAAGGACCTACAAAGGCAAACCCCAGTGGTCATAGGAACATACATATCGATAATTACCTTAAACATGAATGGATTAAATGCTCCAACCAAAAGACACAGGCTTGCTGAATGGATACAAAAACAAGACACATATATGTGCTGTCTACAAGAGACCCACTTCAGACCTAGGGAAACATACAGACAAAGTGAGGGGATGGAAAAAGGTACTCCATGCAAATGGAAATCAAAAGAAAGCTGGAGTAGCAATACTCATATCAGATAAAATAGACTTTAAAATAAAGAATGTTACAAGAGACAAGGAAGGACACTACATAATGATCCAGGGATCAATCCAAGAAGAAGATATAACAAAATTATAAATATATATGCACCCAACATAGGAGCACCTCAATACATAAGGCAACTGCTAACAGCTATAAAAGAGGAAATCAACAGCAACACACAAATAGTGGGGGAATTTAACACCTCACTTACACCAATGGACAGATCATCCAAAATGAAAATAAATAAGGAAACAGAAGCTTTAAATGACACAATAGACCAGATAGACTTAATTGATATTTATAGGACATTTCATGCAAAAACAGCAGGTTACACTTTCTTCTCAAGTGCGCACGGAACATTCTTCAGGATAGATCACATCTTGTGTCACAAATCAAGCATCAGTAAATTTAAGAAAATTGAAATCATATCAAGCATCTTTTCTGACCACAACACTATGAGATTAGAAATGAATTATAGGGAAAAAAACATAAAAAGCACAAACACATGGAGGCTAAACAATATGTTATTAAATAACCAAGAGATCACTGAAGAAATCAAAGAGGAAATCAAAAAATACCTAGAGACAAATGACAATGAAAACACGACGATCCAAAACCTATGGGATGAAGCAAAAGCAGTTCTAAGAGGGACGTTTATAGCTATACAAGCCTACCCCAAGAAACAAGAAAAATCTCAAGTAAACAATCTAACCTTACACCTAAAGGAACTAGAGAAAGAAGAACAAACAAAACCCAAAGTTAGCAGAAGGAAAGAAATAAAGATCAGAGCAGAAATCAATGAAATAGAAACAAAGAAAACAATAGCAAAGATCAATAAAACTAAAAGCTGGTTCTTTGAGATGATAAACAAAATGGATAAACCATTAGCCAGACTCATCAAGAAAAAGAGGGAGAGGACTCAAATCAATAAAATTAGAAATGAAAAAGGAGAGGTTACAACAGACACCGCAGAAATACAAAGCATCCTAAGAGACTACTACAAGCAACTCTATGCCAATAAAATGGACAACCTGGAAGATATGGACAAATTCTGAGAAAGGTATAACCTCCCAAGACTGAACCAGGAAGAAATAGAAAATATGAACAGACCAATCACAAGTAATGAAATTGAAACTGTGATTAAAAATCTTCCAACAAACAAAAGTCCAGGACCAGATGGCTTCACAGGAGAATTCTATCAAACATTTAGAGAAGAGCTAACACCCATCCTTCTCAAACTCTTCCAAAAAATTGCAGAGGAAGGAACACTCCCAAACTCATTCTATGAGGCCACCATCACCCTGATACCAAAACCAGACAAAGATACTACAAAAAAAGAAAGTTACAGACCAAAATCACTGATGAATATAGATGCAAAGATCCTCAACAAAATACTAGCTAACAATCCAACAACACATTAAAAGGATCATACACCACGATCAAGTGGTATTTCTCTCAGGGATGCAAGGATTCTTCAATATACGGAAATCAATCAATGTGATACACCATATTAACAAACTGAAGAATAAAAACCATATGATCATCTCAATAGATGCAGAAAAGGCTTTTGACAAAATTCAACACCCATTTATGATAAAAACTCTCCAGAAAGTGGGCATAGAGGGAACCTACCTAAACATAATAAAGGCCATATATGACAAACCCACAACAAACATCATTCTCAATGGTGAAAAACTTAAAGCATTTCCTCTAACATCAGGAACGGGACAAGGATGTCCACTCTCACCACTATTA
This sequence comes from Balaenoptera physalus, assembly GCF_965194825.1. NCBI lineage: Eukaryota > Metazoa > Chordata > Mammalia > Artiodactyla > Balaenopteridae > Balaenoptera > Balaenoptera physalus. The sequence continues at coordinate 77,916,130 of NC_138882.1, read as the reverse complement.
TTCAACATAGTTTTGGAAGTCCTAGTCACGGCAATCAGAGAAGAAAAAGAAATACAAATTGGAAAAGAAGAAGTAAAACTGTCACTGTTTGCAGATGACATGATACTATACATAGAGAATCCTAAAGATGCTACCGGAAACTACTGGAGCTAAACAATGAATTTGGTAAAGTTGCAGGATACAAAATTAATGCACAGAAATCTCTTGCATTCTTATACACTAATGATGAAAAATCTGAAAGAGAAATTAAGGAAACACTCCCATTTACCATTGCAACAAAAAGAATAAAATACCTAGGAATAAACCTACCTAGGGAGAGAAAAGACCTGTATGCAGAAAACTATAAGACACTGATAAAAGAAATTAAAGATGATACAAACAGATGGAGAGATATACCATGTTCTTGGATTGGAAGAATCAACATTGTGAAAATGAGTATACCACCCAAAGCAATCTACAGATTCAATGCAATCCCTATCAAATTACCGATGGCATTTTTTACAGAACTAGAACAAAAAATCTTAAACTTTGTATGGAGACACGAAAGACCTCGAAGAGCCAAAGCAGTCTTGAGGGAAAATACGGAGCTGGAGGAATCAGACTCCCTGACTTCAGACTATACTACAAAGCTACAGTAATCAAGACAATATGGTACTGGCACAAAAACAGAAACATAGATCAATGGAACAGGATAGAAAGCCCGGAGATAAACCCACGCACCTATGGTCAACTACTCTATGACAAAGGTGGCAAGGATATACAATGAAGAAAAGACAGTCTCTTCAATAAGTGATGTTGGGAAAACTGGACAGCTACATGTAAAAGAATGAAATTAGAATACTCCCTAACACCATACACAAAAATAAACTCAAAATGGATTAAAGACCTAAATGTAAGACCAGACACTATAAAACTCTTAGAGGAAAACATAGGAAGAACACTCTTTGACATAAATCACAGCAAGATCTTTTTTGATCCACCTCCTAGAGTAATGGAAATAAAAACAAAAATAAACAAATGGAACCTAATGAAACTTCAAAGCTTTTGCCCAGCAAAGGAAACCATAAACAAGACAAAAAGACAACCCTCAAAATGGGAGAAAATATTTGCAAACGAATCAATGGACAAAGGACTAATCTCCAAAATATATAAACAGCTCATGCAGCTCAATATTAAAGAAACAAACACCCCAATCCAAAAATGGGCAGAAGACCTAAATAGACATTTCTCCAAAGAAGACATACAGATGGTCAAGAAGCACATGAAAAGCTGCTCAACATCACTAATTATTAGAGAAATGCAAATCAAAGCTACAATGAGGTATCACCTCACACCAGTTAGAATGGGCATCATCAAAAAATCTGCAAACAAGAAATGCTGGAGAGGGTGTGGAGAAAAGGGAACCCTCTTGCACTGTTGGTGGGAATGTAAATTGATACAGCCACTATGGAGAACAGTATGGAGGTTCCTTAAGAAACTAAAAATAGAATTACCATATGACCCAGCAATCCCACTACTGGGCATATACCCAGAGAAAACCATAATGCAAAAAGCTACATGCACCCCAATCTTCATTGCAGCACTATTTACAATAATCAGGTCATGGAAGCAATGTAAATGCCCATCGACAGACGAACAGATAAAGAAGATTTGGTACATATATACAATGGAATATTACTCAGCCATAAAAAGGAACGAAATTGGGTCATTTGTTGAGACGTGGATGGCTCTAGAAACTGTCATACAGTGTGAAGTAAGTCAGAAAGAGAAAAACAAATATCGTATATTAACGCATATATGTGGAGCCAGAAAAATGGTACAGATGAACCAGTTTGCAGGGCAGAAATTGAGACAGATGTAGAGAACAAACATGTGAACACAAAGCGGGGAAAGCGGCATGGGGGTGGTGGTGGTGGTGTGATGAATTGGGCAATTGGGATTGACATGTATACACTGATGTGTATAAAATTGATGACTAATAAGAACCTGCTGTATAAAAAAATAAATTAAAAAAAATTCAGGGAAAAAAAGATGCTGTAACTAAGCGTTCACAGGAACCTAACCTGTACTTCCCTTAGGAGAATGGTTCAGTGTTTGCTAATTCAGTGTTTGCACTGACTTTATAGGACTATAACTACCATAAATAATAAGAATTGACTGTATATTCAAAATATTATAGTCAGAGATGGCCTCTTGAGCACGTGAAATTATTTCAAAGGAAGTTCTTATGACTCAGTTATAATTTCCTTTTCGGTCAATCTTGCCCTCCTCTTAAGTTAATAGAAGTTTGATTGAAGACATAAAAGAACATATAGGAAAGAAATATATATGATTTTTCTTTTTGAAGAAAAATGAAGTATTTGTTTTTAACTCTAACTTTTGGGTGTTGGCCTATTGTGCTAAACAATAAAAGACCCTGAAAACATTATTAAGAACTATATTAATATCATTTGAGTATATCTTTGGGGATAAGATGTGCTTTGAGGTATTATAGTTTTAGTTATAATTTTACCAAGGCACTGACATGGTACTTTTAATATCTATGGCTCGCAATTGTTGAGTGACTGCCATGGAAGAAGGCCCATGCTTGGTACTAACATCTCTGACCCCAGTAACAGCCCTGAAAGGTTTATGTGGTTACCCTCATTTTATTGATGAGGAAACTGAGGTTCCTCAGAGATTGATTTCCCAGTGAACTGATTGAGTTCAGAGCCAGGTCTATTTGTTTCCAAATCCTAAGTGCTTTTCACCTTTCACACAGCCTCATAGACAAGTGCGCCTTCACAGATTTGACAGAATGGTGAAAAATAACTTTTCCTCAGACTTAATTTGTGTTACCAAAATTTTAAAATCATGCAAACCAATGCAGAAATCTATTTTCTGGTACTTCTATTTTTTTTACATGCTTTGCAATGCACTTGACTGGTACATTTTAGAGGCTTGATACAGAAATGAGAGTTTTGGCTTTAGTGAATTGGATCTTACAAATATCCTGACCTTGAGCTTTTCAAAATGTTACTATAAAAATTACTGCCAAAATGCTACTAATATTTTGGTTGAGAGAGATTCTTATAATTCAGATGTTACCTTAGAATGGGAAGCATTTTTGAGAGGATAGAAATTTATTAGTTAAAGAACACTTTGCCATTTTCTTACTTCAGCAGGAACTCAGGGAGTGAGCTACAGGTATATTATGCTTCACCCAGAAGTTATCAAGACTTTTTTGAAGCCATCCGCAGAAGGGGAGACACGTTTTATGTTGTGTCGTTTCGAAGGGTAAGTTCACTTTGAAAGAATAAAAGAAATATTTTTGAATACCTGCTATATACAAGGCACTGAGCTGAATGCTGTGGAAGATAAAAAGATATGAGAGATAGGAAGCAATATAAAATAAATTGTATGAGTGGAACAGTCTAAGTGCTATAATACAAGCTTGATTGTGAGCTGTTCAGCGTTATGAAGAGGAACGTGGAGTTGATGTCAGGCAATATTTAGAAAATATAAGCTGCTTATTGATTTTTATTCTTTGTTATCCCTATAGCCATATTGTTTGTTTATAACCAACGGAGAAGTAAAAACATAAAAATGTCTTGTTAGGCTATGTTCCTGAGACTTTCTATCCCTCTTTTCTCTGTCCTTCATCAAGCATTTACTCTTGTTAGTGAAGAATGTGTAAGATAATCAGTTAGCTTATACAAAAGTAAATGTTTATATGAGCACTTTTGAATGTTACAAATGTGAGACTAAATGGGGAAAAAATGCATAGCTTACTTTCATTCCATCTGCTTTTCCTCTAAAATGAAAATATATTCTGCATAGAGTTGCCATATGAATATCTCGGTTACAGTGCTGTATGTTAATCCAGTAACACATGAATGAATTAGAATTCCTTGGTAGTTTGTATCCTAGGTTTTTCTTTTTCTTTGTCTTTTTTTTTAAAGAATGTAGAGAGTGTATGATTGAAATAAGCATATGCTAACAATAAACGATTCATTCTCTGATTATTGTCACCACTCACTGTCACTGAAATTCTCAGTTAACTCAATGCTTTTCCTAAGGTATAAATATCTAGCAGCTCAGAATTTTGGACCAGAGAACTTTGACACTTGAAGATTAGGGAAACCAAACATTTCATGTGTTTTTAGTTATTAATCAAATATGTTAGGAGATTTGGAATACTATAGTGATGGTATCTCATGATTTCTGCCTTTTCTCAAAAATTTCCTGTGTTCAGCCTGTTCTCTCAGACACAGTTGGTATATTTCTATACTGTGCCAGCCTCCAAGTTCATTTTCAGCAGCAAGGGGGCAGCTGAGAACAGGGTTTCAGCAAGGCTCCAACTGTATTGGCTGACCAGAACTTAGTATAAGCTTTGGGTTGACACAATCATGTTTAAAGTTGGCGGGGAGTTGGGGGTGGGGAGTAAACTTTTTAAGACGGGATCCAGCACTATGAAGAAGAGACTTGATAGATGTTAAAATGAATGTGTTGAAGTATATGTTATGGAAGTTACCACAAAAGAATATTTTTAGCACTGAAATAGCTGAATACATTTTCTTAGGTTTGGGATAAATTCTCTATTATTTGATGAAAACAGTACAATATATATTAAAAGTAGCAATTGTCCAGCCACAGATTGACCTCATTACTAGTAACATTTTTCTAGGGAAGAGAACAAGTATTTGTTATGAAGAAAATTATCCTAGCCTTAAAGGGACTGTATTTTTACAAAGGAAGATGAATGGTGTTCTTTTTTTAAATAAATGCATTGCGTTTCTTGCATTTGTAAAAGCTACTTCTCATTAGTTTGCGTGAAAAGTGCTACTAGAAAATTATTTATCACCCTCCCTCCAATCCTTTGATGTTGTAGAAGAAACAGTCTCATGTTTAAGAAAACTGTTAGGACTCTCTTTCACATTCTGTTTGAGTTTTTCATTTCCTAATTACTGATTTATCATATCTTAGTGTTTTATATCAAGGTAAAGTGAGGATAAGCATGAACTTAACTAGATAACAGTAGTTAGAGAGAGACAGCATCCTTTTTCACTTTTTCTTTCTTGCTTTATTTTGTTTTAACAGTAGGGATAAGGAAGTTAATTTTATCATCATGACTATAAATTGTGTCATTGGACAGGAATTTGATTCTTAAATACTGGATTGTTCTTTTCTTGCTAAAATGAAAATGAAAGACATAATGATCTCATGCTTAGTTTTTTTTTTCATTTTTCCATATAAAATATTCTAACAGTTTCATCAAAAAGGCAAGTGGCATCATTTCTTGTGTAGAAAGATGTAGACTTTTTCTTTCATTTAGGCTCTTAATTTCATTGACAGAAATTGCTGTAATTGATGCTGTGCAATTACATAAGAAATTAAGAAATATAGGGATTCTCATGCCTCAAGGTTTTGCTTAGTATAAACCAGACTTAACAGAGTCAATAAGCAAACCATGTGGTTTTATTGTATAATTGGACATGTGTTTAACAAAATATTTTAATATCTAAAAAAGTAGATGTAGCTATTGACTGTTTAGTATACCATTATTTAATAAACCAACTCTTATGCTTCATAGCTTGGAACGTACACTTGTCCTCATGGAGAATTGGAATAGTGGCTTGTTGTCATTCCTGATTCAACAGCAGCTTCAGTAATTCCATTTTAGTCTTTTTCACGCATTGCTCATTCAGACTCCCCAAGCAGAAAGAGGATCTGATTATATATATAGTTGGGTAGAATTGCTGTGATAACCTTGGCTCATGATCCGTGGTCCATTCTTTTGTGACCAGGGAAATAGGGTTGATTTCATTAAATGTATTCTCTTGCTTTGTAAGCCAGCAGCTATGCAGAAGGAACAGCCTGGGCCACTCTTCTGAGAAAATGATTGTGGTGGGCCCTTAGAGCTTCATAAACTGTTTATTAATGCTACACAACACCTGCTTTAAAAAAAAGTTCTTTCTTGTATTGGTCCCTAGTTGTTTGATCTAAAAGGCTTGTCTTCTCATCTGTATCATAAGCCTCTGAAAGGCAGGAAGTGCCACGTGCTTTTTTATTACCACTCCTGACACTCAGCACAATGCTAGCCACTCAGTGCTTATTAAACAGGACCATTTTAGGTATGATTCACTAAGAGAAGTCACAGTGATGGAAGTTCATTGTTTTCCATAATCATTTAAAGGGTATATTTACATGTTTTGCTTGGAGAAATTTAAATCTATTTTACTGATCTAAGAAGTAACAAACAGTGCTGAAGTCCAGCAGAAAGTTCAGTTAGAGATGACCTGTCTTTTCTTTGTTTATGGTTGTACTAGCCAGAGATGCATCAGCTTTGCACTTGTTTCTGAATCTAAGCTTTAGAGCTAAAAAAAAATCACCTTGGTGAAATGTTTGACTGTGAAATGTTTAATAGTCAATAGGGAGAACTTTGAGGTACTTGCATCCTCGTTTTTTAATATTTGGCAGAATCATTTGGGAGTGGATTGTTGTTAGACCTCACTGCTTTCTTTTGTGGAGAAGGGATGGTGTCTAGTATCTCTACAGATTCAAGCAGCATGAGCCAGAAACTTGAAACTTTGGACAAAGAATAGGAAAGATGCTAATTAATGCAGAAAGGTTGACCGGTGATGTTATTGGTTCAAAAGGTTTGCCAAAGGTTTATTCCCATGGAAGGCTATAAAAGAGTTTCACAGAATGGCAGTGATATTTTCTAAATTAATGCCTAGATTAATACCTAATACATGCTTGGAAGAATGGCATATTTTCTTAATGTATATTATTTATTTCTTGGAAATTTTTGTTTAGTATATATAACTTTATATAAGATCTTCAGAGGCAAGAGGAATTTCCTTAGAAATCAAAGGAAATTAGTTTATAAAGTCTACTTCAAAAGGATACAGCTCCTGTTGTTTTGGAACTTCACAACTTGAGTGTGCACATGGATCTTGGAGTTTGGCCATTTTCTTATCTCTGCTTTCATGGCCTTTTAGCCAGATTCTTTCTCTGGCTGGAAAGAAAAATGTGACTAAATGAGTCTGGAAAGATACTTGCATTAAAAAAAGCCTTATCTTAGAAGACTTTTTAAAGACTTTTTGAAAAACCTTCTTTTAGAGGGCTTTTTCTAAATAATTGTTAGCTTACTTTGAGATGTACTCTTATCCAGGTCTTAAGCATATTGTAAAAAATAGAACAGAGTTGTCTGAGGATCCACTTAACCTGAGTTTACTTAATGATTACATCAGTAACATTATATATCCATTTTCTCTTTCATTTATATACAAATACGGACACCTTTAATGTATACGGCCATTATAGTTTACAAACCCCTTTCACATATATCATCTTGTTAGTTCCTTACATATAATAAAGTAAGTATTCCTAGTCCTGTTTTACAGATGGAAAAATTGAGGCACAGAGAGGGTAAGTAGCTTCTCTAAGGACACAAAAATGGTAAGCAGTAGAACTAGGGCGATAACTGAAGTGTTCTAATTTAATACAATGATTTTTTTTTCCTTTACATTCTGGTGCTGCATTTTAGATTGCAGAATATTTAAATAGCAAAATTACTCTATTCCTCCGAAGCCAACCATGTTTTGTTGCCAAATCTGCTGGACAGTTTTGCTGGAGTTATTGAATAACAATTAAAATTTTTTGTTTGTTAATTACCTGATTGTAGATTAAGTGCTTTATTAGGTTACACTTTGATAATAGTAAAGAATAACTTAATGGTCTGAAAGGTTATAGTATAGCTTCAGATTTCAAACCAAGAGAATAGAATAAATAGGCTTTGAGAGTTTCTGGTTTCTTTTTAAAACATTTGAGGGAAAAAAATCTTTTCTGTGTCTTAAAAAGGAAGTACTTTAGCCAAAATAGACAGTATTTTAATGATTGGTACCCTAGAACTTCTCATAGAGAAGAGTGGTTTTTATGCATGTGTAAATGCATTTTATTATGCATTCTCTATATGGCATGCCGGATTCTTGAGATCAGAAACTTTTGATCTCAAGCTCCTTGTTAAATATGAGTTACTGTTGTGTGGTTTTAGGGGATTTAGTCATTTGTTCCTTGGCTCTGTAACAGATTCCTAGCTAACATTAGAAAAAAAACAACAACCTGTTATTTGGATTTTTCAATTGCATACTGTAATATAACTTGTTTTATGTTTGAAAAATGATTGTTCAACAGTCTCTGTAACTAGACTTGTAAGTAGAATAGCCATGGGCACAAAGAACTTATAACTCATGAATAATTTGAAGTCTTCAAAATTCTCAGGATAGTGGGCAAGTCCATCTGAGTCAGGAAAATTTTCCAACTGTTCGTTATTCTTGTGCTCTATTTAATAGTCTTTATTTTATAATGTGTTTTTCATATGCATTTGTTTAAGCTCCTTTTTTAGGTTGCATGCTTTCTCTGGGCAGGGATAAAGTCTATTCCTTCTGTTTTGTCTTTCTACAAGGTCTGTTGCAATGTACTACAGACTGTGCAGAGCAAGTCCTAAATAAATGTTAGGGCTCAAACTGCTGTTTATTTGTGCCTTTTTACCTTATTTTTTATGTCCTACTGTTCAAAAGATTAGTAGAGATGGAGTTTGCAGAGACAAAGAAGGAAATTTTTCTCAATGAATGTTTAAAATTACTTTTGTATATTGAATACCATGAAAAAATTTTAAATATATGGTCTACTTTGATGTGGACAAACTTTTAGCTATAGAATAGAATGACTTCTAAAGAAAGACATCTAAAGTTACCCTGATTCTTCAGGTAGGATTTAATAATTGATAGTTTAAAGTTTTGATAGTTTCCTTCTCATAAAATTTCAGATTTTTCATAATGAGGGAAGAAAACATTTCCTGAAAGCAAAACTGCATTCTAAGGAAAGATATTTCTTCACATTATAAATATGTGAGGGAAAATGTTTTTTAAATAATTCATAGATACAGGCCTTAGTGACTTGCATTCTAGCCCCAATTCTGTCACTTAACTATTTGACTTTGGGCAAATCACTTGTCTCTCCTATCTTCAGTTTCCAGATCTGTAAAATGATAAAGTTAGAGCAGATTTACATTTTCCTTTTAGCTCTAGAAATTTATAGTATTCTTCTAACTCTTTGTGTGTGTGTGTGTGTGTAGGTATATGTGTGTATATATGTTTCTGTGTGTGAACACTGTCCTCTTAGAAATCTATAGTATTGTGTTAAAACTCGTTAAAGTTACTAGAGTGACTCTCAGTCAGTTGGAGTTACAACATTTTAAGGGTTTTGAAGAACAACCATAACAAAAACAAAATGTCGAGTTACAAGGTAGACCTATAAATTAATGAGTTTGATTTTTTAATAGGTGGTGGTCTTGTAATTTATTTAATAATGATCTTTTTAGCGCTTATAATATGCCAGTCTTTAATCCTGAGGTAGGTACGATTATTGTCCTCATTTTACAGATGAGGAGCCTAAGGCACAGAGAGGTTAATTAATTTGTCCAACGTGACATAGTTTGGAAGTGACCGAGCCAGAATTTAACTGAGAGTCTGGCTCCAGAGTCTGTGTTTCTGGCCACTTGCCTATATTGCCTTTCTAGCACTTTTATGTCCAAATGCTGCCTTATCCTTCAGAATATTCAACTTGGAATTTAATTCCACTGATCTGTCTGTTCAAAACATCATTTGAGTTGCTTTAGGTTCATTTTCCAAAGAGGGCAAAACCAAAGATAAAGCCCAGTGGAAAAAAATACCAAGAACCATGCTACGCAGAGTAATAGTGTAGGAGGAATAAGAGCTACCAAGGAAACACAGAGGAAATGATTAGAGATATAGAAGGAGAATTGGAATAGTGCTACAGATGAAAGGGGAAAAAAATCAACTTTATTTTATTTTAAAACATGAAAGTCAAGGAAGAAGAGTTCAAAAAGGAGGTGGTCAGCAGTATTGGGTGTCACAGAGCTCACTGAGAATGAGAAATGAGAAAAGCCCATTTGGCCTATATAAACATGGAAATCGTTGGTGACTTGAGATTACAGTTATGGTAGAGTAATCAGAACAGAATCCAGATTAGAGGCTAAGAGAGATTGTGAAGGAAATAAAGTGGTGGGCTTGGTAAATTTGGCATTGAAGGGAAGGGGAAATAGCCTGGAGACAGGTAAAGGGAAGAGAACCCTTTGTGTAAGGTGTTTGTGTTTGTGCGTGTGTGCGTGTGTTTAAGGATAGGAGGGCTATAAAGGTAAAGTATGAAGTAAAGAGAGACTATTGTGGTTAATTTATATGCATATAAATGTAAGAATGGAGTGCATATTTTATTTTTGACAGATGTTTTAAAGGAAAATAAACGTCAATGTTTGTTCCTCATCTGTATTAATGTTTTTCTATTTAAATCAACATGGAGAAAGTTAAAGAAAAATTTTTGTTTATTTGCAGTAGGACTATAAAAAATAAAAGATAATGTGGAATTAAAACCAGATTTCTAAAAAATAAAATCATATTTAAAGTATTCCTTGAGACATCAAAAGTCTTCTAAATCTTAAATAAGGAGCTGGCTTTTAATAATGGTAAAATGTTTTTAAAATATAAAAGTTGATAGAACTATTTCTAATTTAATTAATACATAGATGGTCTTGGAGTTTTTCCTCATATAAAGTCAGAAAACTAGCAAAGTAGACTGTTAAATCATTTTATGTTTAAACAAAATTTGATGCAAGCTTTTTGATAATGTCACAAAACTTAAATATGGAGCAAGCAATAACTATAGTTAGGAAAAGTTGATGATTTATCATCTGACTCAGGAGTAAGATCTGAAATGCTTGTGTCCTCCCCTCCCCCATATGTAGTGATTTCTTTTTCTGGACTCTGATTTGTTTAACTTTGACCCCATCAGCAAATCTGAACACTGACACTTAGTTGGTTTTTCTTGAAAGATCCTAAGGCTCTAATAGGTGTGTGGTATTTATTTCAAGGCATTGATGCTAATCTAGAAAGAGTCTGTTATGGATGGGCTTTGAGGAATTTTCCAATTCCTAGTATAGGAATCACACTGGAAGCCAGCAGGATGGACGATTAGCTGAGACCAGGAGTGTGGTATATGTCTAACTAAATAATTAAGCAACTGTTTGCTTAATGTCTGTTTCCCTTGCCAGGCCTTAAGCACCCTGAGGGCAAGAACCATCTCTATCTTAGTCATCATGCTATCCCTAGTATCCAGCAGAGTACCAGGCATCTATCAGGTATTCAGTAAATATTGAATGAATGAATGAACAAACTGGATACCAAATCCATCAGTTTGACATGCCATATTCTAAATTAGTTTATACCATCACCATGATGTGATAGACAATTTGTGACAGACCAGCTTCTTAACTACTTTTATCAGGGCCATCTATGTCTCATGGTAAATCTAGAAATCAGTCTTTGAAAATCAGTAAATTTAAATGCATTTTGTACAGCACAGGGAATATAACCAATATTTTATAATAACTTTAAATGGAATATAATCTATAAAAATATTAAATCACTATGTTGTACACTTGAAACTAATATAACATTGTAAATCAACTATTTATTCTTCAATTAAAAAAATAAATAAACGCATTTTTAAAAGTTTAGGTACCATGTTGCATGAGGGAACTGTATACCCAGTAAAATCTTCTCTGTGTTTCAGAGTTGAAACACTGAGCCTGGTAGTACGTGGATAGAGAAGATTTTTTTCAATTAGGGTGTTAAACAGACTGTAGTGCCATTTTAAGCACTGGAATTAATAAGCCACAGACTGAATAAACTCCATATGTATAGAGACCCATCTATAATGTGTGTCTTTGGTGTCCTAGAAGGATGGGATGATATTAGCATTTTTATCTCCTGCACAGTGTTTAATTTTAATATGTAAGGTGTTCAAGAAAAGCTTGTCAAACGAATCTCCCATAACCTATATTTCAAATAATTTAGAGTCATCTATGTCTGATTATAATACACCTAGAAATAAATCTTAAAACTAAAATACATCATACAGAATAAAAGGCCTCTGTTATTCAGTTTAAGTTTTATAGCTATTTTTCTTCTCGTTCCATTTGTTATTGAATAGAAATTCAATAAGTTTTATTCTGTTAAGTATGAATCTGCCTTGGGAGGGGGTGTCAAATGTTTAATTTGAAGTTCCTTAAAGAGACTGGTTGCTTTCTTCCTCTTAAATGTGCTTTGAATTAGTAGCTTTCGGATATCTATTCGGGTGGAGGTACAAGCATTACAAAGAGAATGATATATAGTCAAAAAATAATTTTTCCTTGGCTTTGGAATGAAAAAATATCCAACTCAGAGTTTTGCAGTCAGACATTTATCTGATCAGATATTTATCCACTCATCTTCTATACAATTGACTCTGATCTCCAGGCTTCTATTTTGCCTAAAAAAATCAGGCTTCAGACTCAACTGAGTAATAAGAAAGTAGAGGTCCTTAGACTGATGTAGATCAGTGGTTTTCAAACTTTTTGGTTTCAGAACTCCTTATATTTTCCAAAACACTTCAAAGAAATATTAGTGAGAAGAGTGGCATGGTTTTATATTTTTATGAATCTCTTTAATATCTGGCTTAGTAGAAGCCAGCTGGATTCTTATATGTGCTTCTGCATTAGTCATTTCCTTTTAGTTGAAATATATGAAGAAAGTCTGACCTCACACAGATAATGTAGTTGGATAAGGAAGGAATATTTTTAAAGCCTTTTCAGATAATTGTGGGTATTCTTCTTTGATGCTACACCAAAATTCCACAAGAGATAGTTTCTTAAAGGGTAGTTGCAGTGTAGAAGCCAAATCTGAGAACTTTTAGCACTCTGATGCATTAAAATCTATTGGTCATATGTATAGCTGATTCACTTTGTTATAAAGCAGAAACTAACACACCATTGTAAAGCAATTATACTCCAATAAAGATGTTTAAAAAAAAAAAACCTATTGGTTTATCTTGCACTTTGAGTGGATCTCTTCCCCATGCATGATTTTGTAACATCACACTTTGGTCAGTTGGAAAAAATTGGCTCACTGAGACATGGAGATCTTCTAAATGTTGACATGGTTTATTATACAATATTTAAAAAATCACATTGTTTAATACCACCACAAGTCTTATCTGAAAAGTCTTTAATATTAGGAAGCTGTTAAGTTCATGGTAGCAGATGCAGGTTTTTCAGAATTCTCGTTTTTGTTTGAAGACTCAAATTTTGTCACTGTTGAAAAGATTGTCAGTTGTTTTCCTTCAAGTGGCAGCTTCCTTTAATTCATTTGTCTATCAAATACCCAAGTCAAAATAACTATAATTTGTCTATCTGACATTCTTTAAAGTAAAAGTGGTGTTACATTAAAAAGTAGCTAGGGAGTTCCCTGGTGGCCTAGTGGTTAGGATTCCAGGCTTTCACTGCCATGGCCCAGGTCTGTCCCTGGTTGGGGAACTGAGATCCTGCAAGCCACACAGCATGGCCAAAAAACAAAACAAAACAAAAACCTTTGAGATGCAGCAGAAGTGTATTTCCTATTTTGTCACAGAATATTAAAAAGAAGTCTACTCAAGGGTCAAGATTTAATAAAATTAATGATTTTTATATCCTTAAACTGACTTTGTGTCTGTGTGTGTGTGTGCATGTGTGTGTGTATCTGAACATGAGGTGATGAATAATACAGTGAACTCTAATACAGTTTGGTACTACTGTCTTGATTCAGGCTAAGGTATCAGAATTGATTTTGTACCATCAGTGTAAATATCAACACAGTTGTTCTAGGATAAGTGATGAGATTCAAAAACATTATTCAACACTGAATATTTTAGTACTGCTTGTGTTTGTTGCCAGACATTCCCATATAAGATCTTTGTTCCTGATTACTTGGTGCTCATACTCAATGAATACAAACAAAACATCCAGTCTGTAGGTTCTTTCATTTATAAAACAAAAGCACAATTCTGTATTGGAAATATTAATTCAGTCTTCATATTTGCAGCTAATCTTTAATTTGATGGGTTATTATATGATTAGAAAGTAGCAGTGCCATGATTTCTTTTACTGACTTTTCATCCAGCAGGCACTGAGCAAGGCCAACTATCCAAGACTTTATTAGTCTCTCAGGTAAATGTACTTTGTCAGCATTTACCATGTAAGATATTTCAGTGGTCTTTAAACTCTACATGATTGGTCTCAGAATAACACTGGAACTTAACTGACACCCTAATAGTATTTGAAATGTTTTGTTGCATAAGAGACAATAAGATAGATTATTGACACCTGTAACGCAAGAGGAAGATAGCTTTCAGCATATGGTCATTTCTTATTAATAGTTTCAACCAGTTTCTTGGTAGATTCTGCCTTTCCATGAGTCACAGAATTCTCTAGTACGTTAGTTTTATCTTTTTCAGCATCTGAGTTGTAGACAGTATGGCTGAGGGTTAAGGAAGCAAATCTTTTGGTTTTCTATTCAAGTATAGTTGATTTACAATATTATATTGGTTTCAGATGTATAGCATAGTGATTTAGTATTTTTGCAGATTATACTCCATTATAGGTTATTATGAAACAATGGCTATAATTCCGTCTGCTATACAGTATATCCTTGTTGCTTATCTATATTATACGTAGTAGTTTATCTATGTTAATCCCATACCCCTAATTTGTCCCTCCCCTCTTCCTTTTCCCCTTTGGTAGCCACAAGTTTGTCTTCTTTATGTGTGAATCTGTTCCTGTTTTGTGTATACATTCACTAGTATTATTTTTTAGATACCACATATTTCTGATATCATACAGTACTTGTCTTTCTCTGACTTATTTCACTAAGCATAATATTCTCTAAGTCCATCCACTTTGCTACAAATGGTAGTATTTCATTTTTTATGGCTGAGTAATATTCCACTGTTTGTGTGTGTGTGTGTGTGTGTGTGTGTGTGTGTGTGTGTGTGTGTGTGTGTGTATTTATCTCATGTCTTCTTTATTCAGTCATCTGTTGATGGGCACTTGGGTTGCTTCCATGTCTTGGCTATTGTAAATAGTGCTGTTGTGAACATTGGGGGTGCATATATCTTTTCAAATTAGTGTTTTCGTTTTTTCCAGATATATACCCAGAAGTGGAATTGCTGGATCATATAGTAGTTCTATTTTTAGTTTTTTCAGGAATCCCCATACTGTTTTCTATAGTGGCTGCACCGATTTACATTCCCAGCAGTGTACAGGGTTCCCTTGTCTTCACATCCTCTACAGCAATTTGTTATTTGTAGACTTTTTTATGATAGCCTTTCTGACAGGTGTGAGGTTATATCTCATTGTTGTTTTGATTTGCATTTCTCTAATAATTAATGATGTTGAGCATCTTTTCATGTGCCTCTTGGCCATCTGTATGTCTATTTTGGAAAAATGTCTATTCAGGTCTTCTGCCCATTTTTTGATTGGATTGTTTTGTTTGTGTTTTTTTTTTTTTTTTGATATTGAGTTGTATGAGTTGTTTGTATATTTTGGATATTAACCCCTTGTCAGTCGCATTGTTGGCAAATATTTTCTCCCATTCTGTAGGCTGTCTTCATTTTGTCAGTGGTTTCCTTTGCTGTGTAAAAGCTTTTAAATTTAATTAGGTCCCATTTGTTTATTTTTGCTTTTATTTCTTTTGCCTTAGGAGACGGATCCAAGAAAATAGTGCTATGATTTATCTCAAAGAGTGTTTCATCTATGTTTTCTTCTAGGAGTTTTAAGGTTTCTAGTCTTACATTTAGGTCTTTAAACCATTTTGAGTTTATTTTTGTATATGATATGAAGGAATGTCGTAATCTCATTGCTTCACATGTGGCTGTCCAGTTTTCCCAGCACCACTTGTTGAAGAGACTCTCTTTTCTCCATAGTATATTCTTACCTCCTTTACCATAGATTCATTGACCATAGGTGTGTGGGTTTATTTCTGGGCTCTCTATTGTGTTCCCTTGATCTATGAGTCTGTTTTTGTGCCAATATCATGCTGTTTTGATTACTGTAGCTTTGTAATATAGTCTGAAGTTTGGGAGGGTTATACCTCCAGCTTTGTTCCTTTTTTCTCAAGATTGCTCTGGCAATTTAGGGTCTTCTGTGATTCCATATAAATTTTAGGATTATTTATTCTAGTTCTGTGAAGAATGTCCTGGATATTTTGATAGGAATTACATTAAATCTGTAGATTGCTTTAGGTAGTATGGCCATTTTAACAATATAAATTAATCCAAGAACATGGACTATCTTTCCACTTCTTTGTATTATCTTCAAATTCCTTCATCAGTGTTTTTTTTTTTTTTAATATTTATTTATTTGGCTGTGCCAGGTCTTAGTTGCAGCACGCAAGATCTCCGTTGCCACATGCGGGACCTTCAGTTGTGGCATGTGGGATCTTTTAGTTGAGGCATGTGGGATCTAGTTCTCTAACCAGGGATCAAACCCGGGCCCCCTGCATTGGGAGCGTGGAATCTTAGCCACTGGACCACCAGAGAAGTCCTCATCAGTGTTTTATAGTTTTCAGAGTATAGGGCTTTCACCTCTTTGCTTAAGTTTATTCTTAGGTATTTTATTCTTTTTGATGTGATTTTATTTTTACTTTCTCTTTCTGATACTTTATCATTAGTGTATAGAAACACAACAGATTTCTGTATATTAATCTTGTGTCCTGCAACCTTGCTGAACTCATTTATTAATTCTAATAAGTTTTGGGGTGGATTCTTTAGGGTTCTCTTAATAAAGTATCGTGTCATCTGCAAATAGTGACAGTTTTACCTCTTCTCTTCCAATTTGGATACCTTTTAT
Source organism: Balaenoptera physalus (assembly GCF_965194825.1). Taxonomy (NCBI): domain Eukaryota; kingdom Metazoa; phylum Chordata; class Mammalia; order Artiodactyla; family Balaenopteridae; genus Balaenoptera; species Balaenoptera physalus. The sequence goes on along the minus strand of NC_138882.1, from coordinate 77,899,368 downwards.
TTCTTTTTCTTGTATGATTGCTGTGACAAGGACTTCCAACCCTATGTTAAGTAGAAGTGGTGAGAGTGGACATCCTTGTCTTGTTCCTGCCCCCCTGCAGTGGAAGAACAGAGTCCTAACCACTGGACCACCAGGGAATTCCTGGCTTTCAGCTTTTTACAGTTGAGTGTTATATTGGCTGTTGGTTTGTCATAAATACCCTTTATAATGTTGTGATGTATTCCCTCTATACCTACTTTCTGGAGAGTTTTTATCATTAATGGATGTTGAATTTTCTAAAAAAAAAATGCATCTGTTGAGATGATCATGTGATTTTTATTCTTCCTTTTGTTAATGTGGTGTAACACATTGATTGATTTGTGAATGTTGAACCATCCTTGTGACCCTGGAATGAATCCCACTTGATCATGGTGTCTGATCTTTTTAATGTATTTTTACATTTGTTTTGTTAATATTTTGTTGAGGATTTTTGCATATATATTCATCAAAGAGATATTGGCCTATAATTTTCTTTTTTTATACTGTCTTTGTCTGGTTTTGGTATCAGGGTAATGGTGGCCTCATAGAATAAAGCGTTATTTGAGGTATTGTAAGAAAACCAATGTGGCAGAAGACTTTTTTTTTTAAGTTATTTATTTATTTACTTATTTTTTAACATCTTTATTGGAGTATAATTGCTTTACAATGGTGCGTTAGTTTCTGCTTTATAACAGAGTGAATCAGCTATATGTATACATATATCCCCATTTCTCTTCCCTCTTGTGTCTCCCTCCCTCCCTCCCATCCTCCCTATCCCACCCCTCTAGGTGGTCACAAAGCACTGAGCTGATCTCCCTGTGCTATGTGGCTGCTTCCCACTAGCTATCTGTTTTATGTTTGGTAGTGTATATATGTCCATGCTTCTCTCTCACTTCGTCCCAGTTTACCCTTCCCCCTCCCTGTGTCCTCACGTCCATTCTCTACCTCAGTGTCTTTATTCCCGTCCTGCCCCTAAGTTCTTCATGACCTTTTTTTTTTTTTTTTTTTTTTTTTAGATTCCATATATATGTGTTAGCGTATGGTATTTGTTTTTCTTTTTCTGACCTACTTCACTCTGTATGACAGACTCTAGGTCCATCCACCTCACTACAAATAACTCAATTTCGTTTTTTTATGGCTGAGTAATATTCCATTGTATATATGTGCCACATCTTCTTTATCCATTCATCTGTCGATGGACACTTAGGTTGCTTCCATGTCCTGGCTATTGTAAACAGAGCTGCCATGAACATTGTGGTACATGACTCTATTTGAATTATGGTTTTCTCAGGGTATATGCCCAGTAGTGGGATTGCTGGGTCGTATGGGAATTCTATATTTAGTTTCTTAAGGACCTCCATACTGTTCTCCATAGTGGCTGTATCAATTTATATTCCCACCAACAGTGCAAGAGGGTTCCCTTTTCTCCACACCCTCTCCAGCATTTATTGTTTGTAGATTTTTTGATGATGGCCATTCTGACTGGTGTGAGATAATATCTCATTGTAGTTTTGATTTGCATTTCTCTAATGATTAGTGATGTTGAGCATCCTTTCATGTGTTTGTTGGCAATCTGTATATCTTCCTTGGAGAAATGTCTATTTAGGTCTTCTGCCCATTTTTGGATTGGGTTGTTTGTTTTTTTCATACTGACCTGCATGAGCTGCTTGTAAATCGTGGAGATTAATCCTTTGTCACTTGCTTCATTTGCAAATATTTTCTCCCATTCTGAGGGTTGTCATTTCGTCTTGTTTATGGTTTCCTTTGCTGTGCAAAAGCTTTTAAGTTTCATTAGGTCCCATTTGTTTATTTTGGTTTTTATTTCCATTTCTCTAGGAGCTGGGTCAAAAAGGATCTTGCTGTGATTTATGTCATAGAGTGTTCTGCCTATGTTTTCCTCTAAGAGTTTGGTAGTGTCTGGCCTTACATTTAGGTCTTTAATCCATTTTGAGTTTATTTTTGTGTATGGTGTTAGGGAGTGTTCTAATTTCATTCTTTTACATGTAGCTGTCCAGTTTTCCCAGCACCACTTATTGAAGAGGCTGTCTTTTCTCCATTGTATATTCTTGCCTCCTTTATCAAAAATAAGGTGACCATATGTGCGTGGGTTTATCTCTAGGCTTTCTATCCTGTTCCATTGATTTATATTTCTGTTTTTGTGCCAGTACCATATTGTCTTGATTACTGTAGCTTTGTAGTATAGTCTGAAGTCCAGGAGCCTGATTCCTCCAGCTCCGTTTTTCTTTCTCAAGATTGCTTTGGCTGTTTGGGGTCTTTTGTGTTTCCATGCAAATTGTGAAATTTTTTGTTCTAGGTCTGTGAAAATGCCAGTGGTAGTTTGATAGGGATTGCATTGAATCTGTAGATTGCTTTGGGTAGTATAGTCATTTTCACAATGTTGATTCTTCCAATCCAAGAACATGGTATATCTCTCCATCTCTTTGTATCATCTTTAATTTCTTTTATCAGTGTCTTATAGTTTTCTGCATACAGGTGTTTTGTCTCCTTAGGTAGGTTTATTCCTAGGTATTTTATTCTTTTTGTTGCAGTGGTAAATGGAAGTGTTTCCTTAATTTCACTTTCAGATTTTTCATCATTAGTGTATAGGAATGCAAGAGATTTCTGTGCATTAATTTTTTATCCTGCTACTTTACCAAATTCATTGATTAGCTCTAGTAGTTTCCGGTAGCATCTTTAGGATTCTCTATGTATAGTATCATGTCGTCTGCAAACAGTGACAGCTTTACTTCTTCTTTTCCAATTCGGATTCCTTTTATTTCTTTTTCTTCTCTGATTGCTATGGCTAAAACTTCCAAAACTATGTTGAATAGTAGTGTTGAGAGTGGGCAACCTTGTCTTGTTCCTGATCTTAGTGGAAATGGTTTCAGTTTTTCACCATTGAGGACGATGTTGGCTGTGGGGTTGTCATATATGGCCTTTATTATGTTGAGGTAAGTTCCCTCTATGCCTACTTTCTGGAGGGTTTTTATCATAAATGGGTACTGAATTTTGTCGAAAGCTTTTTTTTCACCTATTGAGATGATTATATGGTTTTTATTCTTCAATTTGTTAATATGGTGTATCATATTGATTGATTTGGCGTATGTTGAAGAATCCTTGCATTCCTGGGATAAACCCCACTTGTTCATGGTGTATGATCCTTTTAATGTGCTGTTGGATTCTGTTTGCTAGTATTTTGATGAGGATTTTTGCATCTATGTTCATCAGTGATATTGGCCTGTAGTTTTCTCTCTTTGTGACATCTTTGTCTGGTTTCGGTATCAGGGTGATGGTGGCCGCGTAGAATGAGTTTGGAAGTGTTCCTCCTTCTGCTATATTTTGGAAGAGTTTGAGAAGGATAGGTGTTAGCTCTTCTCTAAATGTTGATACAATTCTCCTGTGAAGCCATCTGATCCTGGACTTTTGTTTGTTGGAAGATTTTTATTCACAGTTTCAACTTAAGTGCTTGTGATTGGTCTGTTTATATTTTCTGTTTCTTCCTGGATCAGTCTTGGAAGGTGTGCTTTTCTAAAAATTTGTTCATTTCTTCCAGGTTGTCCATTTTATTGGCATATAGTTGCTTGTAGTAATCTCTCATGATCCTTTGTGTTTCTGCAGTGTCGGTTGTTACTTCTCCTTTTTCATTTCTAATTCTATTGATTTGAGTCTTCTCCCTTTTTTTTCTTGATGAGTCTGGCTAATGGTTTATCAATTTTGTTTATCTTCTCAAAGAACCAGCTTTTAGTTTTATTGATCTTTGGTGTTGTTTCCTTCATTTCTTTTTCATGTATTTCTGATCTCATCTTTATGATTTCTTTCCTTCTGCTAACTTTGGGGTTTTTTTGCTCTTCTTTCTCTAATTGCTTTATGTGTAAAGTTAGGTTGTTTATTTGAGATGTTTCTTGTTTCTTCAGGTAGGACTGTATTGCTATAAACTTCCGTCTTAGAACTGCTTTTGCTGTATCCCATAAGTTTTGGGTCATTGTGTTTTCATCGTCATTTGTTTCTAGGTATTTTTTGATTTCCTCTTTGATTTCTTCAGTGATCTCTTGGTTATTAAGTAGTGTATTGTTTAGCCTCCATGTGTTTGTTTTTCTTACAGATCTTTCCCTGTAATTGATATCTAGTCTCATAGCATTGTGGTCAGAAAAGATACTTGATACAATTTCAATTTTCTTAAATTTACCAAGGATTGATTTGTGTCCCAAGATATGATCTATCCTGGAGAATGTTCCATGAGCACTTGAGAAGAAAGTTTATTCTCTTGTTTTTGGATGGAATGTCCTATAAATATCAATTAAGTCCATCTTGTTTAATGTATCATTTAAAGCTTGTGTTTCCTTATTTATTTTCATTTTGGATGATCTGTCCATTGGTGAAAGTGGGGTGTTAAAGTCCCCTACTATGATTGTGTTACTGTCGATTTCCCCTTTTATGGCTGTTAGTATTTGCCTTATGTATTGAGGTGCTCCTATGTTGGGTGCATAAATATTTACAATTGTTATATCTCCTTCTTGGATTGATCCCTTGATCATTTTGTAGTGTCCTTCTTTGTCTCTTGTAACAGTCTTTGTTTTAAAGTCTATTTTGTCTGATATGAGAATTGCTACTCCAGCTTTCTTTTGATTTCGATTTGCATGGAATATCTTTTTCCATCCCCTCACTTTCAGTCTGTATGTGTCCCTAGGTCTGAGGTGGGTCTCTTGTAGACAGCATATATACGGGTCTTGTTTTTGTATCCATTCAGCAAGCCTGTGTCTTTTGGTTGGAGCATTTAATCCATTAACGTTTAAGGTAATTATCGATATGTATGTTCCTATGACCATTTTCTTAATTGTTTTGGGTTTGTTTTTGTAGGTCTTTTCCTTCTCTTGTGTTTCCTGCCTAGAGAAGTTCCTTTAGCATTTGTTGTAAAGCTGGTTTGGTGGTGCTGAATTCTCTTAGCTTTTGCTTGTCTGTAAAGGTTTTAATTTCTCCATCGAATCTGAATGAGATCCTTGCTGGGTAGAGTAGCCTTTGTTGTAGGTTTTTCCCTTTCATCACTTTCAATATGTCCTGCCACTCCCTTCTGGCTTGCAGAGTTTCTGCTGAAAGATCAGCTGTTAACCTTATGGGGATTCCCTTGTATGTTATGTTGTTTTTCCCTTGCTGCTTTTAATATTTTTTCTTTGTATTTAATTTTTGATAATTTGATTAATGTGTGTCTTGGCGTGTTTCTCCTTGGATTTATCCTGTATGGGACTCTGTGTGCTTCCTGGACTTGATTAACTATTTCCTTTCCCATATGAGGGAAGTTTTCAACTATAATCTCTTCAAATATTTTCTCAGTCCCTTTCTTTTTCTATTCTTCTTCTGGAACCCCTATAATTCGAATGTTGGTGCGTTTAATGTTGTCCCAGAGGTCTCTGAGACTGTCCTCAATTCTTTTCATTCTTTTTTCTTTATTCTGCTCTGCAGTAGTTATTTCCACTATTTATCTTCCAGGTCACTTATCCGTTCTTCTGCGTCATTTATTCTGCTATCAATTCCTTCTAGAGAATTTTAAATTTCATTAATTTTGTTGTTCATCACTGTTTGTTTGCTCTTTAGTTCTTCTAGGTCCTTGTTAAACGTTTCTTTTATTTTCTTCATTCTATTAGCAAGATTTTGGATCATCTTTACTATCATTATTCTGAATTCTTTTTTAGGTAGACTGCCTGTTTCCTCTTTATTTGTTT